>NC_071261.1:24131575-24731575 GCF_023375685.1 Ictalurus furcatus
CAGTTCACAGGCGTGCCCCAGTATTATTACTGAATCTGCTGAAAGCTACAAATACTGTATACAGAGTGTGTGCACTTAGGTCACAAAGTAAAAGTAAGGTCCTTTTCACACTAAAACAGAGACGTTGGCTACGTGTACGTGCACATTAAATTTACGGGCTGTGGCCATATTCTGAATACAATGTTTATATGTGTAAAGGCATCGGAAAATTCCTGTATACATGGTTGTTGTAAGTATGCCTGAGTTGCCATTCCATAATTCCTAGCCTACAGCTAAGCATCTGTTAGCACCCACAATTCCTTGTGGACTGGCCATGTGCATATATCTCCTTTCAGTGGGTATTCTGAATAAGGTGTTTACATGTAACAAATTTCCAATTAAAACAGGCATATTCCAGGGGTGGGGATCAGAATTTGGGGAATCAGAATATTGTCTTAATCTGAATCGGAAAATCAGATTGCTGCATTTACATGACTCAATACTACTTAGAATATTGCCAAATATTCCGATTAATATCGGAATATTGATGTGCATGTATATGTAATCATTGTAATTTGGTGCTTATTTTCACAGTGAAAATAACATTACACCTACCTGATTTTGGATTAAATTATACTGCTGTTGATTATATACACTTCCTAATTTGCAGGTGCCACATGATATGGAGAGATCTACCTGATGTGTTGGAAACTGGCAATCACTAAACTTCAGAAAAACAGCTCCAGGGTGCCTGGTTCGATCCTGAGCTCAGGTTAGTCAGTGTGAGTTTACTCTCGTTCTCCAGTTACCATCCACCCCCCAGTAGCATGTGGGTAAGTGGATTGTTATGAATGAATATGTTAATGAGTGTGTGAAGCTCTGCAATGGACTAGGCTCCCATTCCGGATGTTTTTCCAACTTACGAACAGTGTTCTCAGGTTAGATTCCGAATCCACGATAAGGATAAAGCAATTACTGAAGATGAATAAATAAACAATTAATTAGAGGTGGGGGTGTGTGTATGTGTGTGTGTGTGTGGGGGGGGGGGGGGGGTGTTATAGGAAAAATGTTAGTTTCACATCTACTAACCAAAAACACATCAGTCTTTCAACAGTGAGCTGTAAAATTGGTGACCCATTTGAGTCTTGAAAAATTTCAACAACAGTATAAATGGTTAAAAAGCATAACCGGTCATTGAGTAATACATAAAAATTTGTAATAATTAACAAATTGCTGTGGTATAAGAGTGAAAAAAACAAAACAATTTTGGGGTGTGGTGTTATAGGAAAACAATCAACTTTGGGGTGGTAACAGTAACTCTTTGCATCAGACTGAATAAGACCACTCTGTCACTGATTATTTGCCAATAACATCACGTCCCTTCATGTTTTATTCCTTATTTACCTTGCATACAAAATAAAATGAGCCTCCCAGCTACAAGCCCACTGAACAGCATGTACTTAGGTGAGCATATTTTGAGCATGTGATTTGAGACACAACTCTGGTGTGTCTGATTAATTACAAGTCTATGTGGGATAACAACAAAATGAATGAAATAAAAATGGGATAAAAAATAATGTCCTTCATTAAAATATTGATCAGTCTGGATCAAAATTGGTTTGCATTTAATAGTGTGAGATCATTTTAATGTCAGTGGCGAACAGACACACTGGCCCCAGGTTAGTCATTCGTCTAGAGGGTGTAGCAGGTGTCTAATCCCAAATCAGTAATAAAGTCACACAGTGATGAAATGGATTGAAAGTAATGACTAGAGCTCTACTCTTTATCAGGACATACGTGTTTGTGTGTGTGTATGTGTGTGTGTGTGTGTGTTTACTTGGGTGATACATCGAGCCTATTCCTCTTCACTATTGACTGAATTCAGACACCACAACATTTGTCCTCCCCATTTCTCGCTTTCACACACACACACACACACACACACACACACACAAACGTTTACTTTGTGAAAACCAGGAGACCCGTCCGGAGAAGTGGTGCACCCAGAAGTGGATCTTGCACTACAACAATGCATCTGCACACACTGCACTGTCATTCAAGGAGTTTTTAACCAGAAACAATGTGGTTATCGCTTCACATTCACCGTATTCGCCAGATCAGATCTCACACCTTGCAACTTGTTTTTCTTCCAAAAATTAAAAAAACGAGAGGGGAAGGGGAAAAGATTTGCCACTGTGGCAGAAATCCAGAAACAAATGGAGGAGACTGTAGACATGATGACAAAAGATGACTACATACAGGAACTGTTCCCTTTCAAAGTGAACTCAATGTTGCGTGAGCTTCATGCTGTGGGAAGCGCCCTTGAGCATGACCGGTATCTGAAGCTTCGGTGAAATCGTGCCTATTTATAGGTCTGCCGTGGTCAGGTGACTTATAAAAACGGCACCTGTGAACCACACAGTCAGCCTTATTATCTTCAGCTAGACTGCATGTAGTTCGTTTTGTGTGAACACTCGCAAAAAGACTCATGCCACAGTGGCCGAGGTCACATCTGTACGCTTTTCCCCCGTTCGCTCTGCTCTCTAGTGAGAGTTCACCAAGACCATCTACCTCTACTGCTATTAGTATCTTATTGGCCAGATGGAATATGGTTCTTAGAGATAATATTCCTGCTAGACAGCACTCCCTGGGAGATTTCCATTCGCAGGGATCTACTGTCTCAAGCCAGAGGGTTTCAACCTCGGCTGGAACTATGGAAACTGTTGGTCTGGACCCTGAGGGACACCAGCTCATAGATTCTGGTCTCTCAATTGAAGTTGTACAGACCATGTTGAATGCTAGAGCACCATCCACGAGAAAATCGCACTCAAGTGGAGGCTTTTTGTCTCGTGTTGTGAGGAACGTCAGTTAGACTCAGTAAACTGTGCAATAGCTACAGTACCTGGAGTTCTTACAAGGATGTTTCTCAGCAGGGTTGGAGCCTTCTAAAATCAGGGTCTACATGGATGCCATTTTGGCCAGCCACACCCTATTGATGGAGCCTCTGTGGGGCAACATCCTCCAAATTACCCAAAAGTTCTAGCGAGAGTTCGCCAAGACATTCTATGTCTGCTGCTATTAGTATCTTATTGGCCAGCTTAAATATGGTTCTGAGAGATAATATCCCTGCTAGATGGCACTCCTTGGGAGACTCCCATCCGCAGGGATCCACTGTAGACCCAGTGAACTGCGCAATAGCTACAGTCCTGGAGTTCTTACAAGAATGTTTCTCAGCGGGGTGGGCTCCTTCTACAATCAGGGTTTACGTGGCCGCCATTTCGGCCAGCCATGCCCCTGTTGATGGAGCCTCTGTGGGTCAACATCCTCTAACTTCATGTGTGGTGTCAGGCGGCTGAGGCCCATCTGCAGACCACACATACCTTCCTGGGACCTTTCTATGGTCATGGAAGGTCTGTCAGGTGCCCCATTTGAGCCCTTAGAGTCAGCCTCAGAGAAGCTTCTGACTCTAAAGGTAGCTCTTCTGCTAGCCCTGACATCTCTCAAGCGAGTAGGTGATCTACAAGCTCTCTCTGTTACCCCTTCCTGCCATGACTTTGCCCCTGGATTAGTCAAGGCCCTCCTATATCCTAGGCCAGATTATATTTCTGAAGTGCCTATGTCTGCTGCCCAGCCAGTACTGTTGCAGGCTTTCTGCCCTCCTCCGTTCCTCACACCGGAACAAGAGAAATTGCACCTACAGTATCCAGTAACCACTCCGGCCAGTGGCGTAAGTCGGAGCAGCTGTGGGTTTGCTTTGGCAGCGACAGTAGATGTAATGCTGTGTCGAAGCAGCGCGCCTCTATTTGGATAGTGGAAGCCATCTCTATCGCTTATGAGGCATGTGTTCTCGCTACGCCTCTTGGCATAAGGGGTCATTCCACTAGGGGGGTCACCTCCTTGAAGGCTTCATCCAAAGGGGTACCTTTACAGGATGTGTATGCTGCAGTGGAGTGGTCTACGCCGCACACATTCATTCGATATTACAGTCTGGACATGCACTCCACCCTGGGCCCGAGTGTCTTGCAGTGACCCTCGGGCTCGGATCTTTTGAACAGGCCATACTTTTGAACAGGCCTCACTATGACGGAGTGGGTATTCTCATTCCCACAGCGTGAAGTTCACAAAATGTTGAGTTCTCTTTGAAAGGGAACATCTGGGTTACGCATGTAACTCTGTTCCCTGAGAAGGGAACGAGATGTTGCGTAGCTTTGTCATACTGGGACATGCCTGTGAACTGCATCCTCACTTCAAATAATAGAGGCTGATGGCATGGTTTACAGGTGCCGCTTTTATAATCACACAACGCACTTAATTGCCACGTCACCTGACCATGGCAGGCCTATAAATAGGCATGATTTAACACAAGCTTCAGATACTAGTCACGCATAAGGGTGCATTCCACAGCATGAAGCTCAGACAATGTCTCATTCCATTCTCAGGGAACAGGGTTACATGCATAACCCAAATGTTTTCAGGAAAGGGAGAATCTCTGGGAAAAGTATATCACATCATAAGGAGAGTAATTTCAAGGGGATTAAAGGAGAAATGCTGTTTTATAACACTTTTTTTTTAACAATTCTGGGAATTTGTGGGTGCAAGGCATGGATGGGACACCACTCATTCACACTCACTCACACCTAGCAGCAATTTAGTGCACCCAATCAAGCTTCTAGGAGGTTAGAGAAAACCAGAGAACCTAGAGGAAACCCACACAAATATGGAAACATGCAAAACTCCACACTTAAGCTCAGGATCAACCCTGGAGCTGTGAGGTGGCAACACTACACACTGCAACTATCACACGACAGTAAAAAAAAAAAACAACAATTTGATGATATGGATGTATATGGCATTAATAAATATTGCCTCATTAATCAAAAGAACTACTTGAACTTGTATTTTTGTTGCATTATAACATCTGACAAAGTGTACTTAAATTATTCTTATTTTGTGCTAAGAATAAAGTATTGGCACCCATGGCTGTATTTGGGAGTTCTCACTGCCACTACTGAAGTCTTGTTCACAGAAGGAGGACAATGAGGTAGCAGTTAGCCACGGATTCATATTTTAACCCAAAATAAAATGTAGGGCTTGTTTTTTTGATGTCCACCGAAAGGTATGACATGATGAGAACTTGATTATTCGACTACTTGTGTGCATCACAAGTGCATTTTAGAAAACAACTTCTACCTTTTCCCCTTAAACAGCATGTATAGTCTCTTTCTCTCTTCTTCTTCTTCTTCAATGTCATGTCATTTGCGACAATTGAATGTCAGCCACCATAATTACCTCTGTCAAATCTACCTCTCTCCAACCACTTCATCAGCACACCCAGTACCCCAGCACTCTCTCACACTATTTAATTCTGCATTATTACGCCCTAACCTTGCCTCCCACGCCAGCCATTCACACCTCTTTACAATAGTCCTGTTCTCTAAACGTGTGCATCTGCTGCAGAGTTTCCCGCAGAGCACATCACGGCAAGAAGAACATGCCTGGTTGGATCAATAATGATACAGCGATGGTGTGTAATATCACAGGGCTGTCCCAAAGGAGACCACACAGTTATGAGTGCCGTGCTGCTTCATTCAGTTAGGGAGTAACCAGAGAGAAAAAATAAAGCGTAACCATATAAAAGTTGAGTCGCAGGAACTTTTAACAGCTGGTTTCAGTCACTGATGTCGTTATACATCACCTGTCACAAGCAGGTTACGGAGCTAAAAGGGCGTGACAAGCAGATGATATTATGACAGCCAGTGTCAGACAAAAGTGTGTGCAGTTTTCACAAACCGACTCCGTCGGCTCACGACGTCAACATCGATTATTGCACCTACTATTTGGCGGAAAATTCACTGCCAACATCTATTAAATTCTATGGAGCTTGACATTTGTGATGTTTTTGCCGCAGGTTACAATAGATTAGAATAAAAATTCACAAACAGAACTCTTGTCATCGTGTTGTGTTTTCGTCACTGAATGCTTTAAACCAAGCAGAAGATTTGTAGCACTGTTTTGGTGTGGTGTGTCTATCCAGTTGTCACAGTTTAGTCTACAGCGTTGTGCCCATTGGAGTCGTTCTGCGAGCGTGATGACGAATCACACAAACAAACGCATGCTGTTATTTAAATGCAGGTTGCTATATATCAAAAAGCTCACAGAGCAGACATGCATCTGCTTGCTTAGACTCCACTGAATAACCCTGATACACAGAGAAGCCATTTAGTAAACCCAAGCTGTTTATTATCAGTGGTGTTGAGCCTTGGCAACTGAGATATGGATTTTAGTAACATGTGTATATATTATGTGGATCACACACAATTAATTACTCTCTCTGTCTTTCTTTTTTTTCTCTCTCTGTCTCTCTCTCCCACACACACACTTTCTGTCCTCCATGCAGATAAAGTAACCTATAAATAAACTCTTGGCAAAGAGTACTGTATGTGATGTCAGCTCTGTGCCAGTGTGCACATGGATGTGTGTCTCTGATTCTATTATGTAAAATGTCTTTTGAAACAAAATTCTTCCAGGAACAATGTGCTAATTAAGTAAGATAATTAAAAAGGCTAATACTGAACATTAAATGATACAATTATTGTACTAGTTCTATGAGGATTTTAAGAAAGGAAAAAACAGAATATTAAGTGTGTGTGTGGGTGGGTCGGTGAGTTTCACAAATTTTTCACATACTACTTGAATGTTGCATTTCAGAAATAAATAAAAAAAAAAACATTGACATTTGATATTTATGATCTTGTGTTCTTTTTAAATTAAAGTAGCTTGTAAGCTATTTTGCTGACCGAGTAACCACAGCAAATGCTGCCAAACTGTGGTTCCAATACCACTTGGTAAAGTTCAGGCGCTGCATTTTGTTAGATTCTTTCAGAAAATGGCTCTTCCAATGCCTCCTAACATATTGTTATGAAAGCTGAGTTGATTTTGAAACTTGACAACCACAAGAAGCTATTTGTTGAGATTTTTTTCCCTTCTTTCACAATTCTCCTCATTGGACACTGTGCTCGAGTCCAAATCCTACCAAATTCCCAGCCGTTTCAGACCTTTGGAAGTTTTTGTAATGGTCCTAATTCTGCTTAATATTAATTATAATGAGAATGCCAAAAGGTAAATAGTTTCTCCTTGTCAGGGATTTTGTAAAGGCAGTGGTAGATGCATGTGCAGATTTATTGGAATAAAGTGCAAAACAACCAAACAGTGAAAACAACGATCATGAACAATGGATACTAGGCAAAACATATAGACTGTGGCTGGCTGTCACGACAAGACATGAAGGCAACAACAAAAGCTTGACAATGAGGTGCAGAAACACTTTGTTCACGCCATGTCAGAATTACCGAAATTACTAAATGACAACCCAGATGTTCTACTCTGAGCGGTCCTTGGACTCGGAATTAAATATATCTATTTGTGATGATGTTGACAACTACAAAATGACATTCAACTGTACTGTATATCCTTCGTTTATTTTCAGATTAATCTTGCATTATTAAGAAATTAATAATAGTCAATTATATTAATTATTACACAGGAATATTACAAGAAAATTACTTAACTACATTTTACTGCTGAAGCCACCGCCAATTTGAGTGTTTCTGCATGATGGTGCAGCGGTCTGTTCATTCGGAGGTCTCAGAAAATTCCTAGTTTACAGGTTGTAATTACGAGTTGTACGAGGACGTGAACGCTTTTTACAAGTCAGAATCTCATAATTACAGTAATTATATAGGGGTGCTAATGAGGGTGAGACGACACGGGTGAGTGTGATTAGCACGTGTGACATGCTGGGGCTGCTGGGAAGTGTAGTTCAGCACCCTTTGGGCACTACCATGACACTCCAACTGTTTGAGTAGAAATTTAGAATTATTGTATGTAATGTTTATTTAATACAATCAATTGTGCTCATTTTATGAAGGGTGCCAGTGATTCTGGAGGCCAAACATACATAAATGTGTGTAAAGGCTTTTTATTTATTTATTTATTTTTTTTTTAGTAATTGTACATGCATGTGTTTATGTAATTTTGAGTATGTAGAAGCGGAATGGATCAGGGTGACATTTTGTGTTTTCTTGCATAAAATTTGGACACAGTCTGTGTGCTTGTGCATTTCAAGACTCTCTCTCTCTCTCTCTCTCTCTCACACACACACACACACACACACACACACAGCTAAGCGCAGCCAGCCACGTCTTTCATCCCCTTCCATAAATAGCAACCCTAGATGGTAAAGACAAATAACA
Source organism: Ictalurus furcatus (assembly GCF_023375685.1). NCBI lineage: Eukaryota > Metazoa > Chordata > Actinopteri > Siluriformes > Ictaluridae > Ictalurus > Ictalurus furcatus. The sequence continues at coordinate 24,139,807 of NC_071261.1, forward strand.
AATTTAATAGCAACCATAATTCAATGCTCCTTTTTTATTTTTATTTTTTTTACATTTGTGTAAATGTCATGAAAGTAAGTGCTCTTGCAAGCTAACTTGCTTTTACCAGTATGTGTTAGAGAGTGAGAGAAAGATAAAGATAAAGGCACCACAGGCTTATCTGAGCTGACTCCTCTACATAGCAATATTAGCAGCTCCTGCAGAGCTCCATGCCATTAGATGTCACATTAATCACATTATCATCACATTTATTCGGCTTTTTTATCCAAACTCTAAAAGCATGTCACTGTTTCAGGCTCCGGCTGAATCCAAAGCTCCTCAGTGGGGTTTTCTCAGCGTGTCTAAATGATGGCGTTTATTATTTTTGAAAGTCAATTTGGAGTTTATGTATTTGGCTAGTGAATCATAAATTATTGTCTCCCCCATACTGTAAAAAAAATTCCACATTGACACTGGCATGGTAGTGTGCGTGGTGCTGGTATGAATGTTTTAAACAGGTTTTCAAAATCTTAACATCACTGCAGGGTTGAGAAACAGCCCACTAACCAACATCCCCACCCAAGAGAGCTAGAGATGGATTAACACAAATCAAACATGGGAAAAGAAAAGCTACTGTATAATCTGTAACTGTTAAATGTGTGTATAATAAACAGGCTACACATCAACAACACTGCTGTTTTCCAGATCAATGTTGGTGCCGCTGCTGAGCTGGGAATGCACCACACAAATAATCATTTTTGTTAATTGTATATTAAGGCATAGTTTGCTATGCATGCTGTATCTGCATTATTGCATTTACTATTACCTGTACTTTGTAATTGTTTAGGTAATATGTAAACCGTAAACCAATAATAAAACGCATTGAACTTTAAACCAACACAGATATAAAAAGCTTCTAGCTATATAATCCAGCTGTAAAATTCACACATCAGCTGCTTAAAGCTTTGTGCTTAAATACAGAAGATCAGTTTAATCCTTCAAATGCGTATACCGGGTCACTAGAAACTCGTGAACTCATTTCCCCAGCCCTCTTCCGCTCTAGTATTCTTCTTCCTTTTTGGTTTGCAAAAAAAAAAAAATCTTGTATAAAAAATACTGTGATTGATAAAAGAAAGACAGCATGACTTTCCCTAATTTGTAGCACAATTATTGGATATGTGACAAATATAATCAAATTTGTCTAGTATATTTTGACATTATGTTTTGCCCAATCAAATATCATCTTATATGCTGTCCTGGCATTTTGTAGATCTACATGTTCTCTTACATATAGACTATATAGCCAAAAGTATGTGGACACCTGACCACAATACCCATATGTACTGTAGGTCTTCCCAAAACTGTTGCTACAATGTTGAAAGCACACTTTTTTTTCCTTTTTTTTGAATGTCTTTGTACACTGTAGAATTAAAATTTCCCTTCACTGGAACTAAGAGGTCCCAACCTGTTCCAGCATAACAATGCCCCTGTACATTGAACATATGTTTTGCTAAGGTTGGTGTGGAAGAACTTGAGTGGTCTGCACAGAGCCCTGACCTCAACCCCACTGAACACCTTTGGGATGATCTGTAGCACCAACTTCATGTCTTCTCAGAAGAGTGGAGTCTTATATAGCAGCAAAGGTGGGACCATATTCATATAAGTGCCTATGGTTTTGGAATGAGATGTTCAATGGTCAGGTGTCCACATACATTTGGCCATGTAGTAGAGTCAGAACCCTTGATAAAGGAAATTATCTACAGTCATGTGAAAAAATAAGGTGTTTTTTTTTTTTTTTTTTTTTTTTTTTTTACATATTTGGACATGCAGATATTTGATCCTCTTTGAAACAATGCCTATTAATAAAGTTAATACACCATCAAATTACACATAAAATTGACATTTTGTAGTAATTTTCATAATTTAAATAAAAAAAAACCAAACAGATCAGTCAAATGGAAAAAGTAAGTGCACCCCTACATTTATCACACCTTCAAATCCATAAAATTAGAATCAGGTGTTCAGGATTGAGTGCCAGTGATTAGAAACTCCTTAGGGAGTGCAGGTGGAACCTGTCTTATTTATACCCCTCTCATATCTAGTGTCTGGTGTTCCCTTTGTTATTGAGGTGTGTGGTGTCATCTTGCCAAGATCTAAAGTGTTCTATAAGGCCTTCAGAAAAAGGTTGTGGATGCCTATGAATCTGGCAAGGGATTTAAAAAGATCTCCAATTTATTTGAAACATATCATTCCACTGTAAGGAAAAATAATCTACAAGCGGTGAGGATTTCAAACGACTGCCAATTTGTCCAGGACCGGTCGTCCCAGCAAATTCAGACCAAGAGCAGACCATCTGATGCAGAAAGAAGTCTCCAAGAACCCCAAAAGTTCATCACAGGATCTGCTAGTGAGTCTTGCAGCTGCTGGTGTCAAAGTGCATGCTTCTACAATCAGAATGAGATTGCACAAATTTGTCCTGCATGGGAAGTGCGCCAGGAAAAAGCCTTTGCAAGACTACAGTTTGCCAATAAGCATATAGGCAAAGCCCAGACCTTTTGGAATAATGTACTCTGGACAGACGAATCAAAGATAGAGTTGTTTGTCCACAATAACAGCAGACAAGTTCGGCGCAGACCAAAGACAGCTTTTCAGGAGAAGCACCTCATACCAACTGTGAAGCACGGTGGTGGAATTGCTATGCTTTGGGGTTGCTTCTCTGCCTCAGGGCCCGGACAGCTTGCATTAATTGATTCAATTATGAATTCTGCATCATATCAAAGAGTGCTTGAAAATAATGTGAGGCCATCTGTTTGAAAGTTGAAGTTGAACTGAAAGTGCACATTTCAACAGGATAATGATCCTAAGCACACTAGCAAATCCACCAATGAATGGCTTAAAAAGAAGAAATGGAGGGTTATGGAATGGCCAAGTCAAAGCCCGGATCCCATTGAAATGTTGTGGATGGATTTGAAACAGGCAGTACATGCAAGAAAACCCTCAAACAACTTGCAGCTGAAACAATATTGCATAGAAGAGTGGTCAAAAATTCCAGCAAGCCTAGTGGATAATTATACAAAACACCTACAAGAAGTTATTTCTTCTAAAGGGGGCAATACTAGCTTCTGAGACCAAGGGTGTACTTACTTTTTCCACAGAATAATATCACATCTATTTATATTTCTGTTGAATAAATGATATGATATATAGTTTTCCCTGTGGTTTTGTTCACATATATCAATTTCATTAATAGGCACTGTTTCAAAGATGATCAAATGTTTACATGTCCAAATATGTCAAAAAAAGCCAACAATTTCCATGGGGTGTACTTATTTTTTCAAATGACTGTATATATGTTGACCTGAGGTATGTTCACATGGGCTAGAAAAACCCTATGCAATTAAGCATTAAATCCATACTCTCTTACTCTCTACACGTTATTGGAAAATACCTCCGGGTTTTTAGCGTGGATTCTTTAAACTATGGCAGGTATAAAACACCCTGAGGAGACATCAGTCATCAAAAGTGGACATAAGGGGATTCAGTGATGAGTCATTACAGCACATTTCATTAAGTCGTAGATCATATCTATTGGACATTTTCTGTTGGAGAGAACTCAATTTATTTTACAGTTACAACTATAGCATCCTTGGTGGTATACGATTATGGAATAAAAATCTGAAAAAAAAAAGATTTATGTATATTTCCTTTTCCGAATTCTTTCTTTTCCATAGTTGCCACAGTTCCAGACCCACGGTTTCTTCCCACTTCCCCTGGTTTTATTCAGACCTGTGGGAAACCCTAATAACTGTATTCATACTCCATAAGCAAATGGAGTAGAAAATATAGATTTCAGTAGAGAGATGCATCATTGCACGTAACCACACTACATTCAAACTCAATCAGACTGATAATATAATGGGCAAAAAGTGAAGCACATTTGTGCGAAGGGACAGAATGAATCCCATCGCAGTGTCACATTGTGCGTCTGTGCATGTTCACACTAATCCTCCCACATGCTCCAGACTGCTACAAATCACATTAGTGACAGCAAAGCATTGTGGGTTGACTCCTGTATTTCTAATGCCTGTGCGTCAGTAGCACTGTAGCTAGTGGTGGGGGAAATGGTAAAAATATCACATCGCCATACACAACAGTTACACAGTATGTGGATCATAAGATTGAGGTTTGCTAACACATTTCAAGCAAAAGATGTGTGCCATATTTTAAAAACTTTTAATATACAGCCGGGTCCAAAATCTGAGAGCACTAGTGAAAATGCTTCTATTTTGCATTCCTTTCCAATTGGATAGAACAATTTACATTACAAATTTTATTATTGCCAACAATTTATTGAGTATTTTTCTATAACAGCATGTCTTATCTATCGTCTACAAGCCAAATTCCGAAAAAGTTGGGACAGTATGGAATTGTACTGTATGGTATTGTAAATGTACTTTGACTTGTATTTAAAGAAAATACATATAAAGATAAGGTATTTGATGTTTTACCTAATCAACTGCATAGTTTTTTTTTTTTTGCAGGTAAACGTTTATTTTGGAATGTATCCATGCAACACATTCCAAAAAAGTTGGGTCAGGGGCAATTTAGGACTAATAGCGTTGTGACAAGTTGAAATTAGAAGGTGGTGTGAAACAGCTGTGGCAATTGTCTAATCATAGTATATAGTATAGTATAGTATAAGGAGCCTCCAAAAAAGGCCTAGTTCTTCAAGAGCAAGGATGGGTCGAGGCTCGCCAATCTGCCAACAGATGCATCAGAGAATAATCCAACACTTTGAGAACAACATTCCCCAAAGACAAATTGGTAGGATTTCGGGCATTTCACCTTCTACAGTGCATAATATAATTAAAAGATTCAAGGAATCCAGTCAAATCTCAGTGCATAAAGGACAAGACCAAAAACCACTTCTGAATGCGCGTGATCTCCGATCCCTCAGACGTCACTGTCTTAAAAACCGTCATCAGTCTGTAATGGATATCCTGACATGGGCTCAGGAATACTTTGGAAAACTTTTGTCAGTAAACACCATTTGCCACCAAGTTAAGGCTTTACTATGCAAAGCAGAAGCCATACTTCAACACTGTCCAGAAGCACCGCTGACTTCTCTGGGCTCGGTCTCATCTGAGATGGACAGTAGCAAAGTGGAATCTTGTTCTGTGGTCCAATGAGTCAACATTTCAAATAATTTTTGGACAAAACAGCCGTCGTGTTCTCCAAGCCAAACAGGAAAAGGATGATCCAAGCTGTTATCAGCGTCGGGTCCAAAAGCCAGCGTCTGTCATGGTATGTGGGTGTGTCAGTGCCCATGGCATGGGTAACTTGCACATCTGTGAGGGCAGCATTAATGCAGAAAGATATGTACACATTTTGGAGTAACATATGCTGCCATCCAGAGCAGGACAACGCCAAACCACATTCTGCCCGTATAACAAGCACATGGTTGCGTAAGCAGAGAGTGCGGGTGCTAGTATGGCCTGCCTGCAGTCCTGATCTGCCTCCCATTGAGAATGTGTGGGGCATTATGAAGCGCAAAATAAGGCAATTATACATTATACATGAGCATGTGCAATGTGCAAGTATAGCAAGTGCAAAACAAAGGATAATATGCCATGCCAAGGCACAAAAATGCGCAGCATGAAGAAATGCATAATGGATGAATGGGGGAAAATTCCGCTTGCTAACCTTAACCAACTAGTGTCTTCAGTTCCCAAATGCTTAAGAAGTGTTATTAAAAGAAAAGGTGATGTTACACAGTGGTAAACAGTTGACTGTCCAAACTTTTTTGGAGTGTGTTGCAGTCCTCAGATTAAAAAATTAGTGTATATTTTCAAAAATAAATAAAATTCACAAAGTAAAACATCAAATATTGTGTTAATAATCTGTTTTCAATATAGTACAAAGTGAATTGAATTTTCAAATGACTCTTTTTGTTTGTTTTTTGCATTTTTCATACTGTCCCAACTTTTTAGGAATTGGGGTTGTATAATATTGTCTATAACTATTGCTCAAAATCCCAATTTTTGTATCTTTCTCCAAACACTTCTATTTTATTGTGTGTGTGTGTGTGTGTGTGTGTGTGTGTGTTAGTGAGTGCAATATATGAGATCTTCTGTCCCCAAGACTTTAGAGACCAACAGGTGTTATCTGTATACACTGGGTCCCATATAACTCTCCCCCCAACCCCCCTCTCTCTCTGACACACTAAAAAATGCATAAAGAATTTACACCACCACCCTCAACATACTGAGAAAAACAACAGAGCTGTTTGCAATAAGCTGTCTGTTGCAATAACTGTCCTCAAAAACTTCATGTTTCTAGTTTTTTTTTTTAAATTTCATTTAAATCATTCACTGTGTCCTATATCACAGTTGTAGAGTTTGTTCAATAAATATTGCTTTTCGGTATTATGAGTTATTCATTTCCCAGGGCCTTTCTACACATGCTGTTTTTAGAGGGTGTTCATATGTTCCTTCATATGTATTAATCAGCCTGATTAGCTAACACAGCTCAAGGCAGGGCACAATACACCACGGTGCAGCAAACTGTGTCCATACTATATATACACCGATCAGCTATAACATTAAAACCACCTGTTAAAGGTGACATGAATAACAATGATTATCTCATTACAGTGGCAACCGTCAAGGGGTAGGATATATTAGGCAGCAAGTGAACAGTCAGTTCTCGAAGTCGATGTGTTAGAAACAGGAAAAATGGGCAAGTGCAAGGATCTGAGCAACTGTGATAAGGGCCAAATTATGATGGCTAGAAGACAGGGTCGGAGCATCTCTAAAACTGCAGGTCTTGTGGGGTGTTCCCATTATGTAGTGATTACTACCTACCAAAAGAGGTCCAAGGAAGGACAACCAGTGAACCAGCCACAGGATGTGCGTGGGGAGTGAAGGCTGGCCTGATTGATTTGATCCCACAGAAGATGTACTATTGAAAAAGTTAAAGCTGGTTATGATAGAAAGGTGTCAGAGCACACACTGCATCACAATTTGCTGTGTATGGGGCTGAGTAGTACCTGTGCTGACCTACAAAAGCACCTACAATGGACACATGAGCATCAGAACTGGACCATGCAGGCAATGGAAGAAGATGGTCTGGTCTGATGAATCATGTTTTCTTTTACATTATGTGGACAGCCGGGTGAATGTGTGTCGCTTACCTGGGGAAGAGATGGCACCAGGATGCACTATGGGAAGAAGGCAAGCCAGCAGAAGCAGTGTGATGCTCTGGGCAATGTTCTGCTGAGAAACATCACGTGGATGTTACTTTGACACGTACCACCTACCTAAACATTACTGCAGACCAAGTATACCCCTTCATGGTAATAGTGTTCCCTAATGGTGTGGCCTCTTTGCACAGGATAATGTGCTCTGCCACACTGCAAAAATTGTTCAGGAATGATTTGAGGAACATGGCAAAGAGTTCAAGGTGTTGACTTGGCCTCCAAATTCCCCAGATCCCAATCCGATCTAGCATCTATGTGATGTGCTGGACAAACAAATCCAATCCATGGAGGCCCCACCTCATAACTTACAGATCTGATGCTAATATCTTGGTACCACATACTATAGCACACCTTCAGAGATCTTGTGGAGTCCGTGCCTCAACCGGTTAGAGCTGTTTTGGTGGCAGAAGGCGGACCTACACAATATTAGGCAGGTGGTTTTAATGTTATGGCTGATAAGTGTATTTCTGCACTGTAAGTTTTAACTACAATTCCAGGCTTTCATGCAGTCCTGGTATTTGAACTCACAATCTCTAAATCAGAGCTGATTGCAATGGCTCCTTTTTATTACTCAGAATATGAAGGAAATGACAAAAATTCACCCATGCAACAACCTTGCACCCTACCTTAAGCTAATGAATGGTATGCTCAGGCAGTGGGGTGGTTCGCAGTTACAGCCAGGTAGCTACCATAAATGCTAATAGGCAAACAGGAAGCTGGACCTGGATTCTGAATTTTACATTCATATAATGTAGGTTGCTATGTAGAGTTGATTTTGTATGAGAGATGATTATACCACCTACAATCAAGATATCAAGTGTGCATGCTTTTCACAAATCACATTCAAATCTATAGAAAGGGTTAGAATCCAGGAAGACAGGGTTACAACAGGGAAAATAAAATCTATACAATGTCTAGATATGCTGTAGGGAAACACCAGATTTCAGAAGTCTAGAAAAAAAAAGAGTTTTCTATAAGGATGCTAGAATAAGAACCAATTATCATACAGGGAGTGTTAACAAGACCAGGTGGGAAAGGAGGAACAGGTGTAACTAATCAACAGGAAGCATGAAGGATAACAAGAACAGGAAGGAAGTCAGGGATTTAAGTAAAAAAAAAAAAAAAAAAAAAAAAAAAAAACCTGACCTGTCTGGATAATTTCCAGACTGAAATTATCTCTAGGTGTGGTCTGAATAAGTCTCGACTGACCTAAATATAAGGAAAATTAAATGCAAAATGTCTTCTTTGCATAATTTTTTTTTCCAAATTGCAATCAGAACACACAACAGCAAAGTAATAAATATGTGAATAATAAGTAAAGACTGTTTTTACTACTTCAATGCTACCCATTTTCATGCTTCTTACACGATTACAAGCTTTACTGAAACAACACAAAGACAGTGAAGGAAATATCGAAAAGACACAGTTTCTACACTTGTAGTGGCTATGGATATTATTTTGTAAAGCCTTAAGCAAATGTTTAAACATTTAACATGACCCTGTGTATGGACATTGGCAGAGCTTAGCGCAGTGGAAAAATTTGTATCTTAACAGTAGTTACTGTAGGTCTGAAAGCGCCATGGTAAATTTCCTCACAAATTACATTTAAGTGCTATGAAACACTCACGGCCATCCCTGAAGAAAACTGTATTGCAAACATAATCCATGTGAGGAACGTGGGAAATGAATTGGGTCAGACAGGAAGTGGGCTGTGACAGGAGTCAGAATAATGACATTTATGTTATATTGTCTCTTACTGCTACACTTTCCTACTGTACATAAACCCATGAAATGGGTTTTTGACTAAAGTCCTGGGGATTCGTTGAAAAAGGTACAATTGGCAGTAGAAAAAATCTGCAGGTTAGTGAGGTCCATGGACTGGAGTTGAAACCTCTGCTTTAAAATACTACTTGACACTCACCATAAATAGGCTGTGTGGTGTTATCAGCTGAGATAAGGAGTCTGTACTGGACTTTGTTGTCAGTGTAGTGTCAGGAAAATGCTCTTAGTGTACGTTTACACGACAACCATGTACTAAAAACGAAATGTTTTTCCTTTGAGTTTTTGAAAAGTTTGGCGTACAGACGACAACGTTGTCAAAACGATCCCCGTTCACACAGATCCGTGAAAATGACTAAAAACACTGTATTATGCATGCCAGGCCAGTATCTGGCAATGTAAAGAAACACTCTGTAAAGAAACACTACGTGCCTGCGCACATAAGCATTCACGTCAAAGTGTACACTATATTGATCTGGGCAAGACTACCCTATAAACAAATACAAGTAAATAGATAAATAATTTAGGTAATTTAATGGGGGGAGCTGTGGTTTTTCTGGATAAAAAACATAATAACGTTTACATTTCTCAAACGATTTCAGTGGTTTATGATCTACATGGAGTAGAAAATAGTTCTGCCTCCAGTTACTTGGAATCTCGATAGTAAGACTTGGAAAATTATTCATTGAAATAAGGAATTAAGGAAACTCACGCTTGTCAAGCATGGATTCTGCTTATTTTTCTTGGTTAATAAATCCTGACACGTCCCTAATATAATATAATTGAATGCACATAAAATGTGCATAAAGATTTTTTCATTGTTGAAATGGACTTTTCTGTGTTCAACCCAATCTTTTAGCTTTTCTTGTGCTCCAGGTCAGAATTCTGTTAACAAAGCTTGGTCATTTTTAAATACTAAAAAAAATCGAAATAGTGCATATTTAAGTAATAACTGACTATTGTGCCAAAATGGACAAACAAAATCGGCAAATACAAATCAAACAGTGAGACACTGGCAGTCAGTCTGCTTTCTATATTTTATTAGCAATAAAAGTATACAGATATTCTCCAAAACAGACAATTCCAAAGATAATTATAAGATTTTGAATACTCTTCGTCGGCGTAGACGTGGGTTAATAATATGAAATATGTAACAAATGCGTCTCCGCTGGTCCGGAAGACAGAGCAAGAGATAGAGCAGCGCTCGTCTCCAGCTCCTCTTCCAGATCAATAAGAGATCCCCCAAACCTGAGCTAGCTAGCTGCCTCGGCAGCCCAGATCCGCGAGGCTCTGAAACCCAACTCGCTTCGGCTTCCGAGAAGAGCGCGAGTCGCAAGCCGAGCTGCTTAATGTAGGCATTACCATGCGCAGCCTCTCGAGGCTGCCATCGCATGCTACATCCCTAGACACTTCACCCAAAAAGTGTGCACTATTCCCCATGATGAAATGGGAGCAAGCCGTAACACACTTCCTGATTTCTCTCACTCATATTCTTCTCTCTCGCTCATTCCTTTTTTTCTTCTCTTTTTTTTAAGGGATAGAAAAGTTCCGAGATTTTGAGAAAATATAGCGAGGAAATGAAGCGTTTTTTTGTTTCTTTACACAAACAACTGACATGCAGTCTTTCGTTGAAGATAATAAGGCTGATGGTGCGGTTCACAGGTGCCATATTTAGATCACGCGACGCGCTTAATTCCATGTCACCTGATCATGGCAGGCCTATTAATAGGCGTGATTTTAAACAAGCTTCAGATGCCAGTCACGCGCGAGAGGTGCTCCCCATAGTGTTATGCTAAACGCAACGTCGGAGTTCCCTTTGAAAGGCAACATATTTTGAATAAAGGTAAATTGAACTATTTCTTTTTATTAGAACAAATCATAATATAATTAAGCCTATTTCTTTCTCTCTCTTTTTTTTTTACTCATTTCAAGTTTGAAATTGTCTTGGCAGATAATTTTGCTTATTTCAAAGAAAATTATCTGGCAATAGAATAAGACCATTTTAAGCTTGAAATTAGCCTGACATTTGTCTAGAAACAAGTTTAATGCTTTTGTTACAGTGGGGAAATAAGTATTGAACGCTTCAACATTTTTCAGTAAATATATTTCCAATGAGGTTATTCACATGAAATTTTCACCAGTCATCAGGATTAACTCCAGAAATCCACACATATAACTTTATTTATGGACTTTAATGTTTGGATTTCTTTATGTGTAATAAAGTGGAATGACACAGGAAAAAAGTATTGGACACACTAACTGAAATTTATTTAATACTTAGTGGAGAAGCCTTTGTTTGTAATGACAGTTTCAAAACACTTCCTGTATGAAGAAATTAATGGGCCGCAGTATTCAGGTGTGATTTTGGCCCATTCTTCTAAACATATTGTCTTTAAATCTTGTTCAATTGGATTCAAGTCAGGTGATTGACTGGGCCATTCTAATACCTTGATTTTTTTTCTCTGAAACCAATCGAGAGTTTCCTTTGCTGTATGCGTTAGATCCTTGTCATGCTGGAAGCTACACCCATGTCACATCTTCATCATCCTGGTGGATGGCAGCAGATTCTTCTCAAGAATCTCCCGGTAAAGGGCTCCATTCATCGTTCCTTCAATTATATGAAGTCTGCCAGTACCATGTGATGAAAAACAGCCCCACTCCATGATGCTTCCCCCTCCAAATTTCACTGTTGGTATAGTGTTTTTAGGGTGATGTACAGTGCCATTTCTTCTCCAAACATGGTGTGTAATATGACAGCCAAAAAGTTCAATTTTGCTCTCGTCTGACAAGACACCACTCTCGCAGTATTTCATAGGCTTCTCCAAATGAGTTGTAGCAAACTTTAAACGAGCTTCGACATGCCTTTTCTTTAGTAATGGAGTCTTGCGGGGTGAGCGTGAGCAGTGGAGTGCATTGCCTATTGTTTTCTCTGTGATGATGGTACCTGCTGCCTCCAAGTGTTTCTGGAGCTCTTTCCGAGTGGTCCTTGGCTCATGGGCTACTCTTTTTACTATTTTTCTGACTCCCTGGTCTGAAATCATGCGAGGAGCTTCTGTGCGTGGCCGGTTGATGACGGAGTGATGTTTCCACTTGTGGATAATGGCCCCAATGGTGCTTACTGGAGGATTCAGAAGTTTTGAAATATGTCCGTATCCGATTCCATCAATATGTTTCGCAACAATAAGTTTGTGAAGGTCTTGGGAGAGCTCTTTGCTTTTTCCCATCATGAGATGTTTCTTGTGTGACACCTTGGTAACAAAAAGCCTTTTTATAGACCACCAATTTACTAACCCAGCTGATATTAATTTGCACAGATAGGGGGTATAATTACTTACAGATTTCAGCTGGTTCATTGCCTTACCTTGCCTTGGAGAACTGCTTTTTCTTAGCATGTTCAATACTTTTTTCCTGTGTCATTCCACTTTATTACACATAACTTTATTTATGGACTTTAATGTTGTGAATTCTTTATATTTCCAGATTTTGTGAGTTAATACTGATGTCTGGTGAAAATTTAATGTGTATAGTCTCATTGGAAATATATTTCCTGAAAAAAATGTTGATGCGTTCAATACATATTTCTCCCACTGTATATAGTAATCTCATAATGAAAAATATGAGATAGCTTTTCCTTTATTTAAGATCTTGCTAAGTGATCTTTTTTTGCAGTGTAGTAATGTTTATGGGTAACATTGTACTGAAATTATTCCAAAGTTCCAGTTAATTACCATGAGAAAAAGCTAAATTATGTATTGGAAGAACATGAAATATGTTTGCAATATCTCTTTTTAGTATATTCATAATGCAGAATATCCAAAACTCAGTGAATCCAAAATTTTAGTGAATTATTTTTCATTTGCAAAGATAAATTAATGCTATTTAACAGCCATGCTAATAAAGCACTAGAATATACAAAGAGATGTTAGTTATGTAATATACACTCACTGAACCAGCAACAGTTTTTTTCTCACATTTCTCTCGTGCATTTTACATCCTTTCTAGTAAAATGGTTTTGGTTTCACTCGGTTACTTGCTGCTTGTGCCCATCCATTTAAAACTATAGCATGTAAGGTTTTTTTCGAAATGAAAAAATCACAACTATTGAGTCGGGGGAAAAGATATTCCATAAAATGATCAAATTAATCGCCTGGTCAGTCCTGCACTAGTAATTCACATTCCACAGTATGTCAGGGGTGTCAGATCGGAATTGGTGGGAAATGATTTGCGGGAAATGATTGGCAGGACACATCCAATCAGGAGAGAGAGAGAGAGAGAGAGAGAGAGAGAGAGAGAGAGAGAGAGCGCAAGCAAATGGGAGCAAAAGATACTGATACTCCTCTATAGGAGGAAAACAGGTGAGGCAACTATTTTTTCTCTAATTTAGTGGGAAGGTAATGAATGATAGAAGACACTCTGGTGGTTTATCACTGTTGTGGAATCTGTATTATTATGTAACTGAAGAGTTATAACTTACAGGAGTTTTGTATCTCTATATTTTTTGTATTTCAAACATGGGTACTGTATATCAGAAGAGTGTGAGCCATCCATAGTGTTTGCTCACTACCACTGTGTAACTTAGATTTGTTTCTCTGTGTGGTAGCTAGTGTGCTGTGGTAGGCAGGCTGGAGAACAACACCTCCCATCCCTCTAGCATCCAGCTCTACAACCCTGCTATAGGCCAGAAGGATGCAGGAGCACCGCCCCCATCTATTCCACCTCCTCCTCCAGGACAAGTATGGGGCTCCCCAACCTAGTCTGGGGCTCCAGCCCTTCCTCTTGGGTACATTCCCCATTTGAACACTGCAGCACTAAGGGCTATATATGTATGTGTGTAATATATATATATATATATATATACATACATACATAGTAAGCATGCTAATTGACTATTCTGTGCAGAAGAGAACAATCCATCACAATACAAGTTTCTGAAATGTTCTAATGCAATAAGACAATTTTGACAATAATAAGACAATAACAATAAGCTTGCTATAGCATTTTTCTGTATGGGTCACATTTCAAAACATTACAAGGATTTGAAAGAAAATGTGCCTTTAGCAGTGAAATGAAACACTGCTGCAACTAGGACCAATTTCTGCAGCGCTTCTGAAATCTGTCGTGGTTTTTGGCCGGCTATCATGGGGAAATTCCTTGGCTTTTCTGAACATGAGGAACAAAGGAAACTCATTCTGATCCAGTTTTTTTTTTCAGGATATGACTCCTTTAACCCAAGCCCGCTGCTGAAAGGCTGGCCTTCTGCTCTATTTTTAGTCTCTGGTTGCTCCCTCCCTCCTCTCCTCCCTCTGTTAACGTCTCTCCCTTCATTATTCTACCAGCCGCTGAACCACCACTAAGGTCGCCAAAACCCACCTGTGCACATGGGTATTACAACACGCATACACACACGCACATACTTTTACCCATGCAGCCGTGAGCACGGAGGACAGCTACCTCTCCAAATCTCATCTGTGCTTTTAGATGACTGTCAGAGGAAGTGAGGGAGATTAGACGAGCAGTGCGAGGAGAGCACAAGGGAGAGAAATGGGTAATAGTAATTGAGGAGACCCTCGAAAAATAGAAATTGAAAATGAAATGGCTGGAAAATATTAAGGCTGATTTCCCTGGGCTGCTGGATGTTTTCACACTGTCATTATGGCGTCCCAAAGTTCCAGCTTCATGACCCTACCTGAGAAATTAAAGGTGACTCTCCTGCAGGACTATTTTCCAGGAAACTCACCCTCCTGAAGGGCCTGAGAAAATGAGATGGCACAAAAAAAAAAAAAGAAAAACCCAGAAAGCATTGTACCGTAAGCAGTTTTTCAACCAGGTTAACAGATTTGTAGATAACCCTCATAATAACCTGACTGGAAAACCACACCTACGCTACAATATTTGACGACTGTAGCTGGATATAGTATCCTATAACACTGGGGTTGTTTAGTGGCATACTTGGACTGACAGGTAGACAGAAAAGATCATTAATAAAACTTACCGATCTTTTTGCTCTAAACTGGCGCTCAATAAAGCTATGAGCTGGGCCTGAGGCTATGTTCTCTTTTCACCCATGACTACACAGCTAAAGATCAACAAGTGCACCATCAACCCTGTCTTATGCTACTTCTATAATAGGACTAATCTGGGGGAAAAAAAGCTACAGAGACAAAGAGAAAGACTAACTATGCCATGGCAGGACAACTCATCTCCCAAAGCCAGTCAAATGCCTTGTCATCTTCTTTCAGATGATAGAAAGAGAAGCCCAGTGAGACAGAAATGATCCGCTGCTTCAGGACTTTACCCTCAAGCAGTGCACTTCATTAACAAGCTGAAGTCAAGGGCTGTCTTGATGCTAACAGGCCTGGCTGTCACACTCATTGGGTTTAGCCAGCTGTCATTTCTAAAAATCTTGCACAAACAAGCTGCTGCCAGCAGCTATGACTGTTGCTCGCTCTAGCCTTTCTGGCTTTTTTCCCCCCTGCACTGCTGATTTGCAGAGCAATTCTTCAGCACTAATGTGTTTGCAGAGCAGTTGTCCTGGTGTCCTTGTAGGCAATAATGGCAATCTTTCTTATACTGGAGATTGTCTGTGCACCCTCTTATTGCCTTAAAATACTGTATATATAATGTAAGACATATAAAATTGAGCTAAATATTAGCAATGAGAAACATTTCTGTGTTTAAATACATAAAAATTAATTGAATTTGTGTCATTGTGAATTTGTGAATTTGCGCAAGAACATTTTCACCTTGTGAGCTTTATGTGATGAGAATGTATAGTGCTACTGCTAATCTTCACATAATCTGTGATAGTAGAATGTTAGTTATTCCTTCATTCATCATCAGTAACTCTTACACATTCACACAAAGGAGCATTTTATAGATACTAGGAGGTGGGAGGAAAACTGGAGAACCTGGAGGAAACCATTTGGGTTAACCCTGTTTCTTGAGAAAGCTACGAGATGTTGTATGCTCTCATTCTCACTGGTTCCCCTCTCTGGCTCCTCGGAGTCAGAGAGGGTGGGCTGACTCTCCATACCGGAAGGAAAATTCGCTTCACGAGCTTCAAAACCCGGAAGTGGAGAGTCAGATCCGGAGGAAAGCACGAGAGATTGAGCAGTGCTCGTCCCTGATTCCCCCTCCAGATCCATACAGAACCCCTAGGATCTTAGCCGGGTGGCCCAGAGTCCTGAGGTTTCGAAACCCATCTCAGGCTGAGAGGCGAGAGAGCCGGGAGCAGAGCCGTGCCGCAGCACGCTCCGCTCCCATATCCTTCACACAAAAAATGTGTCCCTCCCCCTCTGTAATAACACAAGAGCAGGGAGGAACACACTTTCTGAACCCTCTAAAGCTCATTCTGTTTGCACAGGATAGCGACAGAAGAGAAATTATATACATATATATTATTTTGAAAATAGAGAGAAGTGAAGAGTTTTAGGAATGTTCACACAGACATGCGGCCTGTGTTGAAGACAATGAAAGCTTATGATGTGGTTTTCAGGCACCGTTTTATAGTCACCTGACCATGGTAGGCCTATAAACAGGAATGATTTTACACAAACTTCAGATATCGGTCACACGCAAGGGTGCTTCCCACAACGTGAAGCCCACGCAACGTTGAGTTCCTGTTGAAAGGGAACCAAATGTACAGTACATGAGCAGAATGGGTGAAACTTCACATAGACAATAAACCAAGCTCAAGATTGAACCTGGATCTGTGACAATGTTGACAATGCTACCTGCTGCACCACCATGCCACCACATAACATTATAATATTAAAATTCAAATATATTCAAATTCTTACTATTATAAGCAACTAAAACAAATTTTTGTATTTAGATTTGGACACTAATGATGGATATGATCTCAGTTGTTATGTCTAGTATAACTAAAGAACATTTCCATTGTATCATTCCTGCTTATACAATGCACATGACAATGTTTACAACCTTGAAAATTGGTGATCGAGTGTGATTGAGTCAATATGGTTTCACCTGCGTGGTTTTCCTTAAGACTGGTGCTAGATTAAAACAGATTTACAATGGAGATTCCCCATTCACAGAGCTGTAGAATGGATTTAACAGCAGTCAATCAGTAATCAATCTCCAAGAAGTGTTTTAATCTCTGTATACTCAATAGTAGACTTAATCCACACTGCAGATAGACTTGAAGGAATGTATGTGGGAAAGAGATAGAGTTCCACCCAACTGTGTGGCCAGTAAAGGCGGACAACATAAACAAACAAACATAGCTAATACTCCTTATTGTATAATTTTCTTGTATGTCCATGTTTAGAAAAAAGACTACTGACATACAGACTACTGTCACTTACAATGGAATGCTGGTAATCACCAGCTGGCGAAAAAGAGAGGAATGAATCTCATGACAGAAAGATTTGCTGACTCAAAATGCTGATGTGCTGAGTGACAGATGATTGAATAGCGAGCGTGACCAAAAGGATTCACTAACTCAAGGGAGGCAAAAGTAGGCAGTCCCTCCAGGATTTCGCGGTTTTGAGATTGCAGAAATGAATACAAAATCAAGGACACTTCACAATATTGGCAGGAACTTGCAATTTTTCAAAATTACCGCAGATTTTCCGCAGATTTGTGCCAAGACGCATAATGTGACATCATTACAGTGAACATTCAGCCAAAGCCCTCTTCAGTTCACGTGTCGAACATGAGTACAGCTAAAAAGTGGTGGCTTAGTGGTTAAGGCTCTGGGTTACTGATTGGAAGGTCAGGGGTTCAAGCCCACTGTTGGGCCCTTGAGCAAGGCCCTTAACCCTCTCTACTCCAGGGGTGCTGTATCATGGCAGACCCTGCACTCTGACCCTGACAGGCTGGGGTATGTGAAGAAAACAGTTTCACTGTGCTCTACTGTATATGTGACCAATAAAGACTCATTATTATAAAGGTCTCATTTATATCACTGGTAAATGGTGCAAAACAACATACAACCTCATTTTAAATCACATTTGCTATGGCAAAAATTTATAATGATATTAATATAATGCTCCGTAAAGACAAGCATAAGCCCCTCTACTACTACTACTACTACTACTACTAATAATAATAATAATATACCCTTTTCATTAGAGCTCATTAGAGACACCTAGCTAGTTTAATATAAGATTTAAATATTATGTTTAAAAACAATCATATAATTTAAAAGATACTGATAAAAACTATGGTGCTTATTGATTTCTACATTTTTCATTTTACAATAATCTTCCCTCCAATGTTTCCAAACATAGTTTGCTGACACTGTACTGTAAGATTGAAAGATAAAAAGTCTTAGTCTCTGTTATTCCACTAGGGAGGAAAATAGAGCAATAAAATCAGGGCCATAAACTGAAAATATTTAATTATGTGAAAGTCTGTAATAGGAAGCCAAAAATCTTGATGCTGTAACCATGTCTTTCCAAATAGACTCATTTAAGGGGTTTTACACTTAATAACAGTTAACATGTGGGTGAACACTTACATAAGCACAACATTTTTTATTTATATCTTTCAGAGAAATGCCAATAAATGAACAAATTGAAGAGGAGTTGTTGACGTGTTACTAGTCTTCGAAATTGATTTGTTTTTTGGTCCAGCCCACTTGAAATTGGATTAAGTGTAATGTGGCCCTTTAGCTAAAATGAGTTTGACAGCCCGGGGGGAAGCAAAGGTTTATCATACTGCTCCTTTAATCAACCAGTCTTTTTTTCCCAGTCTCTCTATACTGTACAGCTGGACCAAATCAACTGACAGACTTCTATTATAGTTCTATATCGTGTGCTGCTTGATATAAAATGTACGTTTTTCAATATGCTTGCAATAATCAATGCTCATCTTTTTAAAAGTGCTCTAATCAATTTCCTGATATTTTGGCATGTGAGATCGTTTTATTTATCCAACATGCTATTGTACATGCAGTTGAACTGAACTAGTGAGTGTGGAGATTTCTGGTGTACTGGGCACTGCTATGATTCTATACCCATGAGTCTCCATGTCTCTGCTCTCAAATATTGCAGCCCTGTCCATCTCTCATTCTGTGAGTCTATCTGACTCTATTATAGATCTATCAAAACCCTATGCTGTCTGTGATTCTTCCTTTCCTGCCATCTCTACCTTGCTTACTCATGCTGTTTCTCTCTCTCTCTCTCTCTCTCTCTCTCCCCGATTCTCGCATTCTCCTTCTTTAATCCCTCTCCTTGCAGCTGTCTTGGCACCGACCCCTTTGCAGGGTGCAGAGGAAAAAAGATTGCTGGAGAAAGAGAAGGCAGGAAGAAAAGAGGCAAAAATTGTATGACAAGAAAAAGACGGGTTGCCAGAGAAAAGGAGAAATGATATTAAGAGCCAAGGAGGAGTGCAGAAAGGTAGGAAACAGGCAGGAGTGTTAAAAACAAGATGAAATCTGATGCGACGTGGCCTTTGGAACAAGGAGAGAGAGAGAGAGAGAGATTGTGTGTGTGCGTGAGTGAGAGAGTGAGAGAGAGGGGGGGAGGGGAAAATGGGTTAGGCAAACAAAATGGAGGTAGATGAAAAAGAAACCAATGAAGTAATCAGCTGCAAGCAAGAGAGCACAGGAGAAAAAGGCTTCAATGTGTGAGAGTTAGAGATCCTGGTGC
Organism: Ictalurus furcatus; assembly: GCF_023375685.1. Taxonomy (NCBI): domain Eukaryota; kingdom Metazoa; phylum Chordata; class Actinopteri; order Siluriformes; family Ictaluridae; genus Ictalurus; species Ictalurus furcatus. Next base: position 24,159,439 of record NC_071261.1, read on the forward strand.
CGCCATGGTAACGGGCCGCTTTGATTTGAATCGCAGTGCAGAGTGACTGCTGCTGCTGATGCTGAGTCAATATGTCCAGCAGAATAATTACCAGTCGACGCTTTCAATCACACCGAAGTGGGTGCTGCTGGAAGGAGTTCACCAGCTTTATAAATCATCACCAATCACAAAAGAGATGGAGAAATATATGGAGAATAAGAGAATGAAAGTGGACATGATATGAAGAACTGACCAGTGGGATAACCGAACAGGATGTGCATAGAGAGGGGAAAAGACGTGAGGGAAAGAGCGCTGCTGTATCCATAATGGTCCCCTATACACTACTGCCTTCAGTGGAAACTCAGGAGCTACACAGAACACCATTATAGGAAATAGAAGGTGTGATTAAAGGGAGCAATTTTGTATACTAAATTACACAGGTTTGTTCATCACAGTAATCACATTCTCTTAGATAACTTTATGCCAGAGCAATGTTGCACTCTCGAAGCTTGTTACTTTTCTATAACAGCAGCTCTGACTGTGGTTCTGCTGCGACGCAAATCACCAGCTTGTTTACATTTACATGTTTGTTCTCATACATTATAATTTCTATAGTAACAGCTTGCACATGGACCTGTCTACATATAGAAAATGTACAGTATGTCTAATTGTCAATATGGTTATATTTTCTGTGAGGAGACTTTGTTTAGTATCCTTGGAAGGACTCTCCATTGTAAGAATTAGAGGTGAAGCTTTAAAGTCCCTGTGAAGTGCATTGAAATGCACAGAGTTATTCGATGTGTTCGATGTGTGAAACAGGAAGTCAGGGCCGGATATATTAAGTGGCTCTTCCCCCTTTTTAATTAGCCAATAGCATTTAGCTACAGCAACTTCAGCAAGGTGTTTTTTTTTATCATTTTGGGGGTGGGACACTTCAGATTCTAGAGAGTATTTGACTGGACAGAAAATCTGACGCGAAGCTGGTGTGTCACATGAACGAACGGGCAGACAGATACAAATGCAGGTAGAGGTGTTTATTAAGATCGGGGCAGACAAATCCAAAACATAGGCAAAAATCAGGTCCAGTAAACAGGCAAAAGGTCAGGCAATCAACAAACAGGAAATAAAAGGCAGGGTTATATCAAAAACACTTGGCAAAAGGAAGTCAATAACAGAACCACAAGCAAAGAGATAAACAGGCTTGGTATAGTCACAAACACAAGAAATGGAGCATATATTTTGCAATGAGAATCCTTTTATACTGTGGCTGTGATTGTTCTGTGAATTGGGTGCAGGTGTGCGTGATCAAAATGAAGGTGAGAGCGAATGTGTCAATGTGTGAGTGTTCTGGAAATTGCACTCCATAGCAGCCATGTTTGTAGGTTGCAGAGCAGGCTCGGAAATGGAGTTCATGGCGTGAGTAGACTTAAAGTGCAGAATGATGTCATCAGAATCGTTGCTCTGTATTGGTGGTAGAGAGAGACTAAGTTTTGAATGCATATATCTTTTAAATGCAAATTTTGTCATTGGTGTAGAGCACACTAGCTTATAGATACCCTTAAGGCTGACATATTCATACTGTCACATCACAGAAGTAAGGACAGATGCAAGTGCAGAATCTAATTTCAAACGTTTTAATGAAGTACAAACAACATATAAAACAAGACTTATAAGCACCCAGGACTAGACAAACATGATACAGAAAGATAAACCAAACAACACAAGACAACCCGGCAGTGCAGAACATGACTACATACGTACTTAAGTGCTAATGAGCCAAACGTGAATCAGGTGAAAGAAACATGTGACATGGTGCAGTGGCTGATGGGAAACGTAGTTTTACTCCATTTCCCTTATTACATGACACATACTACAAGCCACAAAACTTCAATTTTGATTTCATGGGGGCTTTTTTCAACATAAGAAAGTCTTCAGGGTTTTTTTTTTTTTTTGTATTAACTTGGAGAGAGAGAAAAAGAGTCTGGTCAGGAAATGTCTGATTATAACAGGAACTAGCTTTTTTTCATTTTACACCTCATGAAATGTAACAATAAACAGATTAACAATTACATGTATGTAATTGTTGAAATGTAACAATTACAGACAAAAGTATGCCATGTAATGGAAGCTCTTATGGTATAAAAGGAATAAATCAAAACCAGGCATGCTGTTATAGGAAAATAATCAACTCTTGCATGGTATTTTCCTATAATAGCATGCCCTGTCATGTTATTTTATTTATTTATTTATTTATTTAACATATGAAATTTAAGGACAAGAAAATAACAGAGTTAACCAAACGTACAGTATGTAACTGATTCACAAAACAATCGGTCTGATAGTTACATTTATAAGAAGTCTGAAGGGACGTTACCATATTAGCTAGCTGTATTCCTCAGATAATGTGTGTATATTAAAACAAATCACACAGTGTATTGTGAGTATTCCATGAACACTAGGATACATCCTTTCCACATAATTTGCACAGTACCTATCATTTTACATTGTAGGATTTAAAGCATGTACTGAATATTCTCTGCAACAAAATGACACAGAAAATAAGGTAGTATATAGGGAACAGGGTATATTTTTGGACACAGCCTGAGAGTTAGAACTTGTTGAAATGTTGTGCAGGAAAAATGAGTTTGGATTCCCAGTGTGACTCTCTTTCTCTTTCTTCTGAATTGTCAACTCAGCCTACAGCTCCTTAACAGTGTCTGACACCTAACGCCAACATGGGACGACAAGTGCGTGCATAAATCACTCTAACAGCATCCTAAACAAGAACAAGACGAGCAAAGCAGAGCAAAATGAGTGGCCATGAGGATTTCTGCCAGTCTTGGGAAGGTTGGTCTTCATGAGGGCAGATGGGTTGAATGGTGGCAATTATTATTGCAGCTAAAGAGGATAAACACCCACTCCTCCATATTTAATACCACCTGTCATCTTCCTAACCTGACCCCAATTTGGCAAGTCGCTCTCAGGGAGGCGTGAGAGCTCTTAAGAGCCTACTGAGAGGTCCTCCAGGATAGAGGATACGAGCTCCAAACAATCAGGATGTGAATGAGACAACACGTCTGACGCCAAGAGAGCCGCTGATTAGACCAGAAATGCACTTTATGGTCAACAAGTCACAAAGGACCGAACATTCAATATCATTTAAATCGGTTCGTCTTCAGCCGGGGAATTCCAGTGTGGGTTGAGAATGAGTCTGCTTAGCATGTGGTTATGGAGAGCATTAGCCATATGGATTTAAACAGGCATACATATGCAGGCTGTAGTTTTGGAAAAGAGCCAGGTCAGAAAAAAAAAACCCTGGGTATTGTTCTGACAGGAATGAAACTGATATTATTATTATTATTATTATTATTATTATTATTATTATTATTATTATACATTTTATTTATAGGTGCCTTACATGACACTCAAGGACACCTTACAAACACAATAAAACAATCACCATTAACAACAATAATCATTATTACAGCCTCGACAGACTGGATACAAGCAAAAAAGCAATCACATAAAAGGCTACCTAAAAAGATGGGTCTTAAAGCAAGATTTAAAAACAAGAAGACTTTCACTGTTTCGCACATCTTGTGGCAACAAGTTCCATAAATAAGGAGCTGCATGACTAAAGGCTCGGGACCCCACAGAAGTAGTGCGAGGCAGAACAAGAGTGAGTGCAGAAGATGATCTTAAAGTACAGGTAGGAGTGTAGATATGAAGAAGGTCAGATAAGTATGAAGGGGAAAGATTACTGAATGCCTTGTAGGTAAAAAGAAAGATTTTAAACTTAATATGATATTTAACCAGGAGCCAATGCAAGTGTTGTAATATGGGAGTAATGTGTTCAGCTAGAGGAGTTCTGCAAATAATTCAAGCAGCCGATACTAGCTGGAGTTTATGAAGAAGCTTTGAAGGCAGGCCAAACGAAAGAGCGTCACAATAATCAAAACGAGAAGTGACTAAAGCATGAACAATCACAGTGCTCTTTACTGAGAGAGCCGGACGAAGTCGATTAATATTACGTATGTGAAAATATGCAGAGCAAATGACACTATGTGCTATGAATGATAAAGTACTGTCAAAGATGACACCCAAACTTTTAACCTGTATAGAAACAGACACTGGAAAATTATCAATATTCACAGAGGAACATTTAGATTTGGCCAGACTGATTTTTGAACCAATATGAAGAATTAAAATTTTACTGCTGTTAAGTTTAAGAAGATTTGATGTAAACCAACTTTTTAATCTCAGCTAAACAATCTGCAAAGACAGATGGAAGAAAAGTAGAAGTAGGTTTTGAGGACAGGTAAAGTTGGGTGTCATAAGCATAGAGGTGGAATTGAATACCAAAAATATTACCAAGGGGTAAAAGATAAATAATTGAAAAAAAGAGGACCTAGAACTGAGCCCTGTGGAACACCAGTATTGACGTACGAAGGCTTTGATCTAAACTGTTTCAGCTGTACAAGTTGAGTAGGACTCAAACCAAGTCAAGGGGATACCAATGATTCCAGTAGACTCCAGTCTGTCTAACAGAATGCTGGGTGAGTTAGTATCAAATGCTGCACGCAAATCGAGCAGAATAAGTATAGATAAAAGTCCAGAGTCAACAGCTGACAGTAAGTCATTAGAGATCTTAACTAATGCAGTCTCAACACTATAGTATGGACGGAAGTCAGATTGAAATTGCTCATACAAACTATTATCAGAAAGATGGGCAAAAATTATAAAAGTTACTTGAATCAGAAGTATAAGAATTATCACAGCAGTTTTGAGTGAAGACGGAACAATACCAGAAACAAGCAAAGAATGTATAATACCAGTGATTAAAGAAGACAAAAAAGATAAGCAGGTTTTAACCAAGTATGTTGGAATAGGATCCAACTGGCAAGTGGAAGAGTTAGATTTTTGAATAATACAAACTACTTCCTCCATGCTTGGAAGTTTGAAAGTAGAAAGAGTATAATTTAGTGGTTGATCCGAACAAGAATAGAAATGACAAATTACATCTAAATTTGTTACAGACATTTGTTGATGAATATTTTAAATTTTCCTGTTAAAAAAAAGACAGAAAAGCTTCACAGAGATCAACTCCTAGGTGAGAGTACGGATGGGAAGGAAAAGAATCAGGTGGTTTTAAAATATTATTTATCACAGAAAAAAAAGATTATAGTGTTCCCTTCGCCAGACCTAATTAAACTGGCATAGTAATGATGTTTAGCTGTGGAAAGAGGTACCTTATCATTTTGCATATGTTCACAATGCAGTTATTTATGTACCACAAGTCTAGTCCTGACATATAAGTGCTCCAGACAATGACCTTTGACTTTTAACCGCCGTAGTTCCAGAGTAAACCAAGGAGCAGAGTTGACAAATGAAACAGACCTGGGTTTCAATGGAGCACAGACATCTAGAATTGTTTGGAGTCAAACATTGTAATGAAGAATCAGTTCGTCTGGAGTTGAAAAATGGCCATTGCTAAAAAGGGTGGCAAATCCTTCAGCAAAAACCGAAGCATGAATGTCCTTTATGTTCCGAAATGTAATAGAACGACATAGATTTTGCTTCAATACAGGTAACCGAGCATTAAACAACACCAGCATATGATCTGATAAATACAAGTCGGAAACAGTACTATTATGAGGAGTCACACCTGAACAACACACAAGATCCAGCGTATGACCTTTTAAATGGGTCGGAGAATTAATAAATTAATAAGCCAAAGTCGTCTAGGCATGATAAAAAAAAAAAAATCCCTCGTAGATACACTACCAGCATTATCAATATGAATATTAAAATCCCCAAGCAAAATCACATTAGAAGACAATGAACAAAGAAGTTAAAACACGCAGAAAGTTCATGTAGAAAAACAGAATTGGCCTTGGGAGGGCAGTATACAGTAGCAAGAATCAAAAGAATTGACCCATTAATTCACAGAGCAATAGACTCGGCCCGAGGCACTGGATTTGCAGGTGTAAACATAGCCTGGGGGAGCAGAATGATTAAGTTGAGAGAAGTCAATACTTTGTTTCCACGTCTCAGTTAGACAGAGAAAGTCAAACTTGCGGCCCGAGAGCAAATCATACACAATAGGAACTTTCTTGGACAGTGATCGAATGTTCCATAATCCAAAAGTAAGATCATTCTTACCAGTATTTGTGTCGGCTAGCTTTGCTAGTGTGCTGTGGATATTTATTTGAGGGGCGAGGATCAGAAGATGAGAAGGTTGGTATTGCACTTGAAGTATTAGTTTTGTAACTTCGTCGGGACCGCCGATGTATGTATTTGCTTTGTGGTTTTTAGGGGAGAATGAAAAAACGCAGTTCAAACAGTTCCGCTGCCGTATATTAAGGAAATAAAATGAAGTAAAAACAGCAGTATCCTCCTGGAGCAGCATCCACTCCAAGAATAGGCCATATATGATATATGATATATGATCTGTGTTGGAGCAGTGTTTTGGGTGTAAACGGAATTCTTCTGCCTGGGACTGAGCTGACCGGATTCCAATCACTACTGCTCTACCTGTGGTTTACACAGGGCTGTGACCTCAGTGTTTCAATCTACTGCTCATCCCTTTCAATAAATCTACTGATGACAAGATGGAGAGGATGTGGGGGAGCAAGGGAAGGGTGGATGGTGAGAGAGAAAGAACAGAAAAGGGAAAGAGAAATATGGTTGACAGATAGAGGAGAGAAAATGATGATGATGATGATGATGATGAGAGAAAGAGAGAGAGAGAGAGAGAGAGAGCCTGCCCCATAGAATACTGTCCTGCCCCAGCAGCTCTCTTACAAATCTTATAAACAATTACAGGGAACAGCTAATTATTTTAATGGCCTTGTTCACCCCACTGGAAACAACAGCAAAGCAGAAAACACTTGTGAAAATGTATAATAAAATTATAGTAATCTCAACACACAAGACAGTGTGCTACAAATGATGAAACACTAAGAACAGTTAACTTCATTTGAAATAAATACCATTTGGCTGAGCCAAAAAAAAAAACACACTTGTATTATTAGAGTGACAGTCCTCGGCTGATGAACATATGTGGCGTGTAATGACAAAACCATAATTTGTCATGTGATATAAACAAATCCAGTGATTCATGGCTTTAATATATCGCTCAAACATCACCATAATTAATCAACCTGCTTTGGTGTCGTTTTGGATGTAGACATTGTTTCCAGGACACAAATAAAGTAATCACTTGGCTCCAATATCGAATGAGCCCATCTTAGCACAAAGCATGTCATCGGGTGCTCGATCGCTTCCTTTCAGGTGTCCTAATTGATTGATTGAAAGGGAGGAGTAATGAGACTAATTGGTCAGCCCTAGTTGCCCAATTGATCCTTAACGATTGTCAGCAATTAATCAGCTGCAAATGTGTGACCAGTGCCGTTTACTGTGGTCTTATTCATCATTTCACATGAATCGAGTACACATACAACTGTTTGTGTAGCTGTGGGTTAATATGACTATAAAATAATACTTATCATAATAATCATGCAATAGGCCTGGATCTGCTAATGCGAGTATAAGACCATAATGTTGCTATAGTATAGGCATCAATATGCCAATGAAAGTATATGACAATAAAATAATATAGGGGTTGATGTGCTAATAGCAGGGAATTATAATTACCTTTATAATAAAGGCTTCAATATGTTGATGAGAGTAAATGACCATGACATAATTATAATATAGGCTTGAATATGCTAATAAAAGAATATAATCTTAATGTCATCTGCACAGTGGAATAAGAAACGTTAATTGTTAGTGTTATTTTGTGCAGTAAATAGCCAACAGAAAGCCATCTGAGATTCAGACACGCTTCAGAGATTTAGACATGTAACAGCATGGAAATTAATGTTTAGATAGACTTAGCAGCGATAACTGCAACCAATCGCTTCCAATACAGTAACTGGAGATCAGTATTTTACTTACTTCTAGGACTACTTCTAATTGACCAGGCCCTGAATCATCAAAGCATCCCCACACCATCACACTTCCACCACCATGCTCGACCGTAGGTATGATGTTCTTTTTGTGGAATTCGGTGTTTGGTTTATGACAGATGTAACGGGACCCCTGTCTTCCAAACAGTTCCACTTTCGACTCATCAGTCCACAGAACATTCTCCCAAAAGGTTTGAGGATCATCAATGTGTGTTTTGGCAAAATTCAGATGATCGTTAATGTTCTTCTGGGTTAGCATGGAGGCCATTTTTGCCCAGTGTCTTTCTGATAGTGGAGTCATGAAACTTTATTGATACAAGAGAGGCCTGTAGTTCATTTGATGTAGTCCTTGGCTCTTTTGTGACTTCCTGGATGAGTCGTTGCTGAGCTCTTGGAGCAATTTTGGAAGGTCGGCCACTTCTAGGAAGGTTCACTACTGTGCCGAGTTTTTCCATTTGGAGATAATGGCTCTCACTGTGGTTCTTTGGAGTCCCAGAGCCTATGAAATAGCTTTGTAACCCTTCCCAGACTGTATTTCAATCACCTTCTTCCTCATCATTTCTGGAATTTCTTTCAACTGGCATTTTGTGTTACTGGGTAAGACCTTTTAACCAACTTCATGCTGTTGAAAATGTTTTATTTAAGTGTTGATTTGATTGAACACGGCTTACATTAGGAAAGAATCCAAATGATACATACATATTATTGAAATAGGTTCAGTCAGTCCTAATTATTACTGTCCTGATCATTGTATCTGAGACTAGTTAAGGCAGCAAAAAACAAAACTCTCTCTCTCTCTCTCTCTCTCTCTCTCTCTCTCTCTCCCACATTTACAATTTGGTGCATATGACCCGAATATAACCATAATACAGCCTTGGAGCTGCTAATGAGAATCTACACCCATAATAATTAAAATATAGACTAGGATCTTCTAATTAGACTATATTACCATAACATAACTATAATAGAGGTTTCTATATGATAATGAGAGTCTACGGCCATAATATAATTATAAAATAAGCTTCAGTATGCTAATGAGAGTATAATGTACATGTGTTAATAAGTGTATGAATATCCCAAACTCCGTGCTGAAGCATTCATGTGTAAAGTTAGTTTGTCCCCTTCCTTTCCTTTTGCTTTCTCACTATGACAACCTTGACTGACCTGTCATGTAACGTCACCCATGTCAGGACAAAACTGGCTCCAGGTCAACATGTGCTGCTAAATGTTCGTCATGCTGACTGCCTAAGCTTTTACCTTTACATCAACTCATAATTAAAACATTAACGCTAGTTAATGGGGTCAATCTCCTCCTGCAACACTTTGGTAGTGATGGCGTCCACAATATCACAGTATATAGCACAGCACTGTTGAATTCTTGAATCTAATTGGTTATAATAGCAGCTCGGACAATAGTGGTGAATAAGGCAAATCATATCACATATATTAATTCACCTGTTTGAGCATGTTATCAGTTATTTAGTAACAATTAAAGATGTGTATAATTGTTGATATGGGGAGGAGACATTTATTTGAGATCTTTGAGATCTACTTTCCTGCAGGTTTCATCTCCAACCAAAATCTAAGAACCTCTTAATGCAATGATTAGATGGTTGGAGCTAAAGTCTTCACTGATTAGCGTTTTGGAAGGAGTCTCCAGTCAGAGGTAAAGCTGTAACTTTACGTTTAAGTTTCTGACACAGGAGTCTTTAGGGTGTAAGGCCGCAGTTAACAAGACAAGCTGCATGTTTTGTCTTATTAACTTAAGACAAAAAAAAGAGAGAGTAGTGAGGAGATTTTTATGGCTGTTATAAATTGTGATAACAATAACTAACTTATTTATGCTTTACTACATAAAATGTATCCACAAATTGATAGCAAGTGTAATGTGTTGTTCTTTAATAAATAGTAATTGTTATTTTTTGCAAATTGCTGTGGTATCAAATGAATAAAAACTTCATGATATGCAGTTATTGGAGAATAATCAACTTTGGGCTGGTAACAGTAACTCTGTGTCAGGCATTGATGGTTTTCCTATACCACCACATTCATTCATTACTTATCACACAACCGATTGTTGCCACATGCTTACTGTCATGTAATATGGCCACTACTCTGGGACTGGGTCAACACCACTTCATTGCTTATTTACTTGCAGGGATCATCAAGTCCTGCACGGATGGGGTTCAACACAGTTGGGCAATTTCCATGCTCTAATGCACCTGCTAAGCCTGATAATTAACTGGTGAGTTGAATCTGGCATCGTTGAACAGGGAAATCATCAAACTGTGTTGCACTCTAGCCCTCCATAATGGCAATTGATGATCCCTGGTGTACTGCATAGAGAAGATAAGTATGTAAGAATGACAAGTTTAATCTGAAGGAAAAGATGTGCAAGGTGGTTTGAAATCAGCAAACCAGTGAAACAACATGTTACTTTCATTGACCTATTGCCATACAAGAAATTTCATAACTTGCTGGGTAATAAAAATGGATAAATCTGTGAGCTAGAGTAGGCTGATGCTTTAGGGCAAAGGCAAGAACGTCACCACTCACTGCTTAAATTGCCTGTTGGGGCTCTAGCAGATCATAAACCTTTCAAGCGGGAGCTCCCAAGTGAACATGAGTTCAAATCTGATGCCTGCTACAACACTGTGCTGTGCGCTCTGTCAGGCCAGAGTTAGATTCCTGCTTTAACTAAAGACTGACGTCAGGTTACTGAAGCCTGCAGTACAGCTGTGAACGGAGCAGCAACATTAACTCTGCTGTTCAATCACAGTCTATAGCCTATGTATCTGTGTGCTATAGTTGTGTCTCTATGCTCGCTACGAGCTATTTCGGAGCCCAAGGTCAAGCCTGAGTGGGCTATAAACCCGAGGGAGAACTGCCAGTGGCAATGTTAAATGGGCTTGGAATGAGAAAAGAGGTCGTTGATGAACTTTGCCAGCTCCTGTAACTACCGATGGTTCTGAATCCTTTCCAATGATCAATCATAAATGACCGCAAGTGTCAGAAAGCGGATTACTTCGCATCAGATCAGTGCAAAGAGATGGGGGTTGGGGAATACAACCTGCTTCTTTTCTCTTAATTTTACTTCCTATTCCTTCCTCACATTTCCTCTCTTACGGCAATGTTGTCTGTTCCTCTTTTTTGACTTCTTTCCTCTCTTAAGCTTTAGTAACCTCAACAAAACCCCCTCTATAAGCTACAGTATCTCTCTCTCTCTCTCTGTCTCTCTCTCTCTCTCTCTCTCTCTCTATCTGTGAAAAGCTCTGGACAAGTCATAGCAAGAGAATGTATAATCCTCTCCTCCCACCGCTGCATTTACCTTCATCCTCTAAGAGCTTTAACCAATTCTCCACAGCCCAGAATCCTACCATATGCCGGCTCTATCTAAATTACTCTTATACAATATACTTCATCACCCAGGGAAATTTGCTTCGTTAAATCCCATGTGACTAATGTAGGTACCGCAATTCTTTAAAAATTAGTCTTAAATATCCTTGTGCCAGGGGTGTGTGGTGCAGTGCCTCCAGTGGCAAACTGAGATTTATTTGAAATGAAGGCACCTAATGTTTCATTCTAATTTTGGATGATTGCTTAATTTGTGCAATTAAAGTACTACAATGTGCTGTTTAATTCTCTCATCATGAACTGCTAAAACAGTGCCATGAGTTTTTTGGAGGGTTTTTTTTTCTTTTTTCTTTTTGTCTCATTTCCAAATGTCACATGTTTTGCAATGAAATCTCTTTCCAAAGCAATTTCAAGTTGAATAGAGAGGAATCCATGTAAATAACAATTTGTCTAGTGGCAGCGATTGATCTATATTGAGACACATAGCGAGTTTGTATTGGAAATAACGTCTTCCCTAAAATGAAGTCTGATGACTCTCTCACCTCGGGCTCAAGACTATGAGACTGTCACATTTTAATAAGTGTTGTGTTTCTCATACAACAACTCATGATGAGCACTATTTAATAAGAGTATTTTCAGCCTGGGTTGCATGTCTTATTTCACATATTAAGGAGAAAAAAAACAGCTATTTATCGGTGCAGGAATTTGGTGCAAGTGTGTCCTTAACAATTTTCATTTGCGCTAATGGATTCCATGGACTCATTCACTCCTCTGTGTCTCAGTCAAATAAATGCTGACTTCTTTAGTTGACCAAGAGCTTCTGCTGAGCATTCAGCCACTTAGTGTAATAGAATAAGCTACAGAGAAGATGAACATGTTCACAGAATATTAAAGTTTCATCATTTCCTGTCGCACACCGAAGCCTGTGTGTGCTGTAGGCTCTAACTGTAATTTGAATATTCTCCATCAATAAAATATGACTTGAGGGAGTGCAACATACAAAGATTTTTTTTAAATCCTTATAAGGGAATTTAAAATAAGGATTCATATTTAATAGTATTTCATAGCACCACTGCTGTTTCACAAACAGCAAAACTAATGTGAATGTTTCCCTCTAAGCATTTCACATACCACAAGGTAATATTTGGTAGGGGTTTAGGAGGGGGTTAAGTGCATCGTCACACACATTAAAGCTTTATGTGTGTGTGTGTGTGTGTGTGTGTGTGTAGGTTTAGAGACAGAAAAATAGAGCACATCTGGCCCCTGAATGGCTGGGTTATCTACAGCTTATGATGCATTGTTTTGCCTCCACTTGTCCACCTGTGGGCAAAAATATCTCTCTCTCTCTCCATTTTTTCCTCCAGCTTGTGTAAGTGCTACAGTTAAAAGGGGCATCAGTGCCACAAAAAAGGTAATGCATCTAATCAGATTTTTATAAATCAGGAGTCAATCTGTGTACAAGTGTGTGGATCTGTGTGTGCATGCATCAATGGAGATGTCAGTGAAAGCGAAGAGGGTTCATGCAAATAATGATCTACTTGACCGATTTTCTTTAAACGTAAGATGTCCCAATTTTCCCTATTTCCTGAGTGGCAGGTGAATTTATGAAAAATTGCTGCCATTCATTCTGCAGGTGTATAATCATGCTCTTGTCACAGTGCTCATTTTCTATGAGCTGCTCAGCTTCCTGTGACAGCGAAAATGATGCCTGTATCTTATCTCAATTATGACACAGTCAAATGCTTTAAAAGCCTTTGAGTGTGTGTGTGTGTGTGTGTGTGTGTGTTGTAGTGGTCTCATGCAATGGCACTATCTATATCTGTTTCTATAGCTGTTTAGTGCTCAAAATATTCACAGTAGTATCAGGACACCAGTGGGCGTGGCCCAAACTGGAACTTTTTTTCTTCTTCTTTTCTTTTTTTTTTGGGGGGGGGACATAGAAACCTGAGAAATGCTATTCACTTCTTGTCTTGAATTCCGATTCTGACATTTCCTCATTTCAGTTCATAATTGGTTTTAACTAAAGAGGTGCACAGGGCTATTTTAACCCCACTTGGTCCAGTCCATACGGGATGTTGCAGGATCTTTTTTTGTGATTGTTGCGGCCAAAAATACTTTACTGCAGCTTTTTTCGAAATTTGCAGTGTTTTTTTGTGAAAACGACTTGATTTTGCAAAATTGCAATTGCACAAAATTGTTTTGCACAGTCTTTCGTAGTGAGGTTTGTTGGTAAATGTGAGCTTTTAGCTGTACTCATGTTTGACACGTGAATTGAAGAGGGATTTTTCTGAATGCGTGTTGTGATGACGTCACGTGACACGTCTTGGCCCAAATCTGTGGAAAATCTGAGGTCATTTTGAAAAATTGCAAGCTCCTCCAAATAATACGGTGTGTCCTTGATTTTGCGTTCATTTCTGTGATTGATAAAAAATCCTGGGCAGCCTGTTGCTCAGCTATTTTTTGTTTGTACCTGCCTGAGATACTTTCAAATAAATATAGTTAGTTCTATATTACAAATTATTTAAAAAATAGTAGTCTAATTTAAAGCGTAGAGTCCATGACCTGGTAGTTGCTATGTAAATGCATGATACAGCACCCCATGTTCGTGTTAATGTGTCTTGTAAGTCTAGTTGGACTAGTTGACCTCTCAATTCAACCAGATATCTTATGAACATTTCTGGTAAGCTTTCTTATAAAGAAAAAAAAAAACAAATAGTGCACCTCCTATTTGTATCGATATTTGTATAGATTGTATTCATGTCTCGTGTGTTTTTTCATACTGTATGCTTACCTCTCCAAGAGGGATTTTAAACTGAGTACTCTTAGTCTGTGACCTTGTGATACAGTATGAGGATGTATTTATTGATAAAGACTTCAAAGCACTTCTGTAAGCCTCTCTGAGAAAGGGCATCAGGCAAATGCCATGAATGTAAATGTATCTACATTTGTATCCCCTTAGAACACATTATATATTCAATCCAAAAATATATTCCTATTTGGTTAAACCCAAGTGTGTGTGTGTGTGTGTGTGTGTGTGTGTGTGTGTGTGTTCATGGTATAGTACTACAACTGTTACTTTAGAAGCATAACATGTGAATGAAGGATTGTTTGCATGTGCATGTATTTAGATGTACAAGTTCAATGAGTGCTTGTGTGCCAAGATTGCTGAATGCAACTTTAATTCATGCCACTAGGGAAATATAATGGGATCAACATGCATTCGTCAATAGGCATGCCCACGCAAATTAGATCACACACACACACGCACTTGCTAAACTTTTAAAACCATCCACTCACTGTGTTTGTGTGGAGATGGGAAACTGAGACAGGGAAGAGTAGCCGAAGTGCTGTACCAAGGGTACGATTTGCACAGGTGGGTAATCAAGCACAACGATTCTACCTTTTCATCACTTTATAGCATGGACATCTTTCTCATTTTGGGATTGGCTGGAGCACTGAAGTTATCATGCAGTGAATTGAAGTACTGGAAGCAGGGTGTGTCCACAGGGGGATTTTGCAAAGCTTTCTTTTGATTTGTACTGTTAAAAATGCTTGATTTTGGTGCAGCCTTTTTTTTTCAGAATTTGTGATGCAATCTGCTGAGTTTTTTGTGGAAAACTACTCAAAATGCTGAAATTGCAATTCCATCAAATTGTTTGGCTTTGGCTGAATGTGTGTTCTGATGGTGTCACATGGTGTGTTGTGATGTCACATGACATGTCTTGGCCTAACTCTGTGGAAAACCTGCAGTAATTTTCAAAAAATTGCAAGCTCCTGCATGTTTTACATGGGGAGGTGGGGTAATGCAATTGCTATCAAAGTATATCTAAGATTTCAGTCCTCTCATATCAATAATCGCTTATCCTGTGTGAATTGATTATATGTCTGGAATTCTTATCTTGTCTGAATAGTACATGAGAGACAGGGTTCTGCAGATCTATAATTACTCACCCCTATAAATCAGAATCACCCCCCATTTTGAGTCCCTTTTGTCTGAAAATAGTGATCCATTTAATAACATGCCTGCACTGTAATGCACAGAAGTTGCCAGATGTCAGGTGGGGCTGGACGGAGTTTGTGTGTGTGTGTGCGCACGAGATTCAGACAGAGTAGTGCTTAAGGGAAAGTGGCCTGGTCAATGTTGTGGATGCATTTGGGAGAAGATCAAGCTCAGAGTGCATTCTTAGCTTCCCATGGTGATCAAAACGGCCCAGTTTAATAGCATTAGAAAGAGAGAGAGAGAGAGTCAGGAAGGTGAACAGCAATGCCAAAGGGAGTCATGTAAAGGTTGGGGCTAATGAATGTTGTGCTTTAACAGGGACATGGCTGTCTCACTTTGGACCTTTTTAAATCGCAGCACAGACGAACAATGCCACTGGCCCTTAATGATGACATGTACTGGTTAAAAGTGAGTGGAAGGGGATTCCTCCATTTCAAGACCTCACTGTCAAACCGAAGGAAGCAGCACAAAACAGGAGGAAGAAGGAAGACAGAAAGGGTTGAAGGCTTAGCCAACTTTTCTCAGGAGGCCTAATTTACAAGACCGTTGATCAATGGGTTAATTAAGTAGAGAGGAGTGTGGCGGCGATGGAGGAGGGGAGGGGGAGGTGGGTGAGAAGAAAAAAAAAAGAAGAAGCTGAAAGGAACTCTCCTTCATTTGCTACAACGATAGTCATTTATGCTGCAAGCATTAACTACCTTTGTAATGGCACATGCACTTGACAAGGCATTATATAGAAGCGGTGTGACTTAGATTTGATTAATTATTATGTCAAAGATTTGTGACATTGCTGGTAATATATTTTTCCACTGGTTTGTTAGGACAGCGTGTGGAACTATGTACTTGACAAGCACTCTATAACTCAAGGTTAAGTAAGACTTCTAATAGCTTGTGTTGGTTTGAGAGAAAGAGCAGCTCTATGAGCTCTTGCTTCAGTTCATCCCTTCAGCTAGAAGTGAAAACAAAATAAATGAATTCATGTACGGGTGAGGCGTCTCCGCCTGGGTGGCTCTACACTTCCCCAGGCTGGACAAGAGGCATGTTTTCCAGTTAAGAACACATCTTTGTCCTCTGAAATGTGTTTATTGCTATCCCCAGGGACAGAAAAAGGAATAAGAAAGAAGAGAAGAGCAGGCTATGCTGACTCACTGCTCCATGCTTACTACTCTTTCTCTCGTTCACATTTTTCAACTCATTTTTTAAAAAAGCAATCCCTCGAGATTAAAAAAAAATGCTGCACGCGATAGTAGCAGTTCTTTCTAACATCTGCCAGATTTTGCCACTAATACCACTGCTTTAATTCCAGTTTCCTCTATCTAAACCTCCCTCAAGAGATAGTCAGTGCTATGCCTCCATCCATCCATCCATTATCTATACCGCTTAATCCTTTTCAGGATCACAGGGAAACCTGGAGCCTATCCCAGGGAGCATTGGGCACGAGGCGGGGTACACCCTGGACAGGGTACCAATCCATCGCAGGATTCACATCACAATCACATACACATTCACACACCCATTCATACACTACGGACACTTTGGACAAGCCTACCATGCATGTCTTTGGACTGGGGGAGGAAACCGGAGTACCCGGAGGAAACCCCCGCAGCACGGGTAGAACATGCAAACTCCAACACAGTGCCACACTGGGAATCGAACCCCCGACCCTGGAGGTGTGATGCGAACGCGCTAACCACCTGAGACTCCCAAACAGAACAATACACAATTTCGCAAGCAGGGAAAATTATTTAAACAGCATTGTTTAATCCCGCATATACAAATATAGGTATGAATATAGATATGATAGAATGATTAGCGTAGAACAGTGGTCACCAACACTGGAAATCTACCTTTCTGAAGATTTTTAGCTCCAACCATAATTGTGCCCACTTGACCATCTAATCATTGCCTTAAGAAGTTCTTGATCAGCTAAAACAGGTGTGTGAAACCTGCAGGAAGGTAGATGTCAAGGAAGAGGGTTGGTGACCACTGACATAGGCTATGCTTGATGGTTTAGCTTTTGCCTGTTAGTTATCTTTCACTCTTTGGCTATTTAACATACAATTTGCATAAGTATTATGGGACATACAAGCAGCCTATCCCAGTGGTGTAGCCAGGAATTCTGTTGCATCCGATTTAACTTGGAACTCTGAACTCGGAATTGCGTAAATTTCGAGCTTGGTGTGTTCAAGCTACAAAGTTGGGGAAAACATGGACAGCACCATCTATGTAAGTGTGTGTTTTATTAGCAACAAGCTAGCCAGCTAGCATTAGTGAGTTTATGGTGTATTTACTTTCTCAAAACTGCAACCTGTATGTTAAATGTTATAGATTTAACAAACTAATGTGTCTATGTTAATTGATCTAAGGTAAATACTACTATGAACTCATTTAAAGTAGTGAAATTTTATTTACTTTTGATGTTGTGAGCAGCCATGTCGATATTATGGTGAAGGAGACATTCCCGACTTTACGTTAAGGAGCCATATCCTTTGGTTTATCCTAGTTGAAGGTCAGAAATTATGAGCTTCGTCAAATGCAGCATTAATTTCTTGGGATGAGAAAATTGTGCTAAATAATATCATCATGTGATCTGTTCAATTAAACAGAGAAGTGTATTTATAGATGGCGGAATTTAATTATTACAACCAAATCTTGGCAGATTAATAACTTTAATAAGGTTAGGAGATAAAGTACCAGTATTATAATTCCACTGAAAATGATAACAAGAGGCTAGTATTGAAACAGGCTGAAAATTAAAACAACCGGCTAGAAATACGTAGAGATTGCAGTCTTGATAAAACCAGATCTACCCTTCATTTTCTCCTCCTGCAGTAGACCTCGAGTACTTTATCAGCTGGCACATTAATATCCCTGAGCTCAGAGTGTAGTTAGTTTGCTAGCATCTTGCAAACATAAACATGGAAAAGGCATGATCCTGATTGGTTAATCCTGTTTCTCAGCAAGTGCTTGTGATTAAGCAAAACAAGGGAGGCATTCTGTCTGGAGTGGTTACGTATGGAGAAATTGTAATTTAATGTCATTAACCTTTCATTAAGATCATTCTAGTGCAATTACTGTGCAAACCAATGTTATTTGAGACATATAAATAGCTGTGCTGTATGTGTGTTATGTTAGCCACTCACAAATAAACATTGGCCTAGCCTTTTGATTAGTAAAGGTTGCATTAGCTTATTAGGTCCTCTCAAGTTACACCAAAAGCATTGAAATAGGAGAAATTCTGTCATTATTCATAATTTATACATGCATGTTGTGTGCCCACAAGCCCTGCATTAACCTAATTAAAAGCAATCACAGATTTATGTTCCTAGGGATTTATAAAGAGAAAAAATCATTAGCAGCAGCTTTAACGAGAAACCAGAGAAGACCATTTCATCTCAATACCAAGGGACTGTAGAAAGTTTCTCCCTTCCAGGCATCTCTCTCTCTCTCTCTTTCTCTCTCTCTCTCTCTCTGTACTGTAATTTAACTCTGCACAGCATCAGTATGATTTTAACCACATTTCTGAGCTGCAGAATTACAGAACAGTGTTGCTGTTTACATCTGCTAGCATAGCTGTTATACTGGGCACTAACCTGATAACGCTCGTTGATGAACAACAATTCTAGCCAGCAGTGGAAAACTTATTTATAGCCTAGCACTGCAAATCTCCTTAGACATGTCTTATTCAATATTCTTTCATTCACATATGCTTTTATTGAAGCTGTACCACTGCACTACAAGTAATATTTTTCACGCTAGGATGTAAAGATCCACCAATTCAAATCATTGTTCTGGTCTCATTGCTGCTGTAGTGGTTCAAAACAGCATTTATTTAAGAATAAACTGTGAGGCACTGATGAGGAAATCGATACTCTCTGAGTGTGTGTGTGTTAAAATCTGATACCACAAGAATATAACTTATTTACTATTAAACATTCTATGAAACACTTCTAAATTGATTTGTTCTCCGAAAATTATGAACATGTATTTTTACTAAATTGCTCTACTGTGTCTTTCTCAATCTCTGCGACTCATAGCCTGTTTTCACTCAGACCTTTTGCTACTCATTAATATTTATAAGCTGACCCCCCTCAATGTTTATTAATATTCATTAGTTAACAAGAGTAAGTTCCAATATACAACCCTGACACAGAATATGAGGAAAAAAGAGACACAAAATGCTCACAGATATAGAAGACCAGAAAGGTCATGTGTTATTTCTTTTTTCTTCTTGTTCTTGTGATCCCAAGATGATAAAAATTGTTCCCTTTCAAAGGGAACTCAACGTTGTGTGAGCTTCATGCTGTGAGAAACACCCTCATGTGCAACCGGTATCTGAAGTCTGTGTAATATCATGCCTATTTATAGGCCTGCCATGGTCAGGTGAAGTGGAATTTCGTGCGTTGCGTGACTATAAACCGGCACCTGTAAACCATGTCATCAACCTTGTTATCTTCAGTGAAGACCACATGTCATTTGTCTGTGTGAACATTCCTAAAATTCTTCACTGCTCTGTGCAAACAGAATGAGCCTTAGAGAGGTCAGAAAGTGTGTTAATCCCTGCTCTTGTTTTATTACAGAGGGGGATGGACACATTTTTTGTGTGAAGTGTATAGGAGTGGAGCATGCTACCGTGCGGCTCCACTAACGGCTCTCTCGCTTCTCAGCCGAAGCAAGATGGGTTTCAGAACCTCAGGACTATGAGCCAGCTGCCGTCAAGGCAACCAGCCGGCTCAGATCCTGGAGGGGGAATTGGAGATAATTGCTGCTCTATCTCTCGCTCTTTCCTCCGGATCCGACACACCTCTTCCGGGTTTTGGAGCTCGCGAAGCGACTTCTCTCTCTATATATGGAGCGTCAACCCAGTCTCTCTGACTCAGAGGAGCCAGAGGAGGGAGACAGTGAGAAGGAGAGCACTCCCTCACACCACAGAAAACTCCCCTTTTTCCTGGAAGTGTCACGCTTCTGGGGAAAACCGTGTTTAAAGCCCTGCAACCCTTATTCGGCCATTGTGGGGGATAAACAGTATGACTATTTTGATATACCAAAGTTGGAGCCACCTCTCTCTATCAACGGCAGCAAAATCAGGGGGGCTGGCTTTGCCATCTAGGCCGTGTAAGACCACCTCAGCTTTGGTTGGCAAAGCCTATGTAGCAGCGGGTCTTGCTTGTGGGTCTCGGCATACAATGGCAGTGTTGCAGGCCTACCAGGCAGACCTGCTGAATTGTGAGAGATGCACAAATGGAAAGTGTGGCAGCCCACCTCCCCCTGCAGAAAGCCAGGGGGACCGGGCCTGCCACAGTCGCAGCCTGCTAGTAGGCCTGATTGAAACATTTTAGTCAGTGCCGAAATGGGAGAGCACAGAGGGCGGTATCAGGGGACGAGAGGTTGTTAGGGCAGTTAGCCCCCAGTATTACTGTAGGGCTCCCCTAGTCCATGTCATCCCAAGTTTTCAGTTTCTCTGGTCAGCGAGCTGTCACAGGGCAACGGAAATCTGATGCTTTCTCTCCAACAAAATGTGGAAAGTTAACGTCTCTAAAGATCATCTAGCAGTGTGGAAACTTCTTCCCAATATGTCTCCACGGGTTCTGTCTTCCATAGAAAAGGTTACTGGGTCCAGTCCATAGTTTGACCCTCCCCCCTCCCTTTCCCATCGTTTCAGAGGTGTGCTCACCACAGTAGTCAGCACAATGCAGAGCCTGACGTTAGCCCAGAAAGTAGATCTCTTTTGGACAAAGGGGCCATAGAACATGTACCTCATTCTTTGAGGAAGAGAGGTTTTGCAGCCATTATTTCTTGGTCCTCAGAAAAGACTGGGTATGCGGCCAATTTTAGCTCTGCTTCATCTGAACCATACTCTTTGGACATAAAGGTTCAGGATGTTGACGCACAAACTTATCGTACCAGAGGCTCAGTTTGAGGATTGCTTTGTGATGATAGATCTAAAAAAGATGCATAATCCATTGCTGAGTCACAGCAAGCTCCTGGGGTTCGTATTTGGAGGCAACGCATATCAATTATCCACTTGCACCTTCACAAAGTGCATGGATGCCGCACTGGCTCCTTTGCAACTCCAGGGCCATCCATGTGCTAAGCTACCTAGACGACTGGTTCATTCTAGCACAGTCCAGGAAGTTGGCAATTCAACATTGAGATGTTGTTCTCACCCACATGAGAAGCTTGGGGCTCAAGCTGAAACTCAGCGAAGGTTGCTTCTCCAGTTGAGAGCAATTTTTCTAGGGGTTATGTGATTTGAGTATGATGAGGGCGTGTCTATCCCCAACACACATAAGGCAATCCTATCAACACTGAGCAAGATAAAGTTAGCTCTGGGCATCCCCTCCAGTCTCTATGAGACTGTTGGGGCTTATGGCAGCAGCAGCCAACGTCCTAACATTGGGCCCATTGCACACAAGACTGTTCAGTGGTGGCTGAAAGTCGGGGGTTTCATCCGAGAACTTGGAGGTGTGCCCGGGTTCTAGCCTTGGGTCACACTCTTGGGGCATCTCCTTATCGACAGTAATGACCGATGCCTCCCTCACAGGCTGGGGCATGATCTTAGACAGCTGTCCAGCTCACGGTCTCTGGAGCAGCCTTAATCTGGAGTGGCATATAAATCGCCTAGAAATGTGGGCCGTATTTCTAGCACTGAAATTCTTTCTTCCTCAATTGAGAGGTCACCATGTGTTAGTTGTGACAGATAACACAGCGGTGGTCTCATATATCAACCACTAGGGAGGGTTACGTTCATGCCCCCTATTCAGACAGGCGCAACTAATTCTTCTCTGGACAGAGGGAAAGTTTTGTCAGTGAGTACAATGTACATTACAGGCAACTGGAATGTGGGGGCAGACATCCTGTCAAGGCAGGGGCTGAGGCCCACAGATTGTAGACTCCATCCACAAGTGGTGGAGTACGTATGGCAGAGGTTCTGCCAAGTGGAAGTGGATGTGGATGTGTAGGAGACACCACACTGCTCGCTGTGGTTCACCCTAACTCCTCCTGCACCACTGGGGCTGGACACCATAGTGCACACATGGCCAAGGTCACATCTGTATGCTTTCCCCCCGATCACTCTGCTCCCACAAGGTATAGCAAGAGTTCACCAAGAACATCTACATCTGCTGCTAGTAGTATCTTATTGGCTAGCTCAAATATGGTTCTCAGAGATAATATTCCTGCTAGATGGCACTCCCTGGGAAATTCCTGTTCGCAGTAATCTACTGTCTCAAGCCAGAATGTTGATTTATCACCCTCAGCCAGAACTATGAAAACTGTGGGTCTGGCCCCTGAGGGACACCAGCTCATAGATTCTGGTCTCTCAATTGAGGTTTTAGAGACCATGTTGAACACTAGAGCACAATCCATGAGAAACTTGTATGCGCTCAAGGGGCGACTTTCTGTCTCGTGGTGTGAGGAACGTCAGTTAGACCCAGTAAATTGCACAATAGCTACAGTCCTGGAGTTCTTAGAAGGACGTTTCTCAGCAGGTTTGGCTCCTTCTACAATCAGAGTCTATGTGGCCACCATTTTGCCAGCCACACCACTATTGATGGAGCATCTGTAGGGCAACATCCTCCAACATTGAGGTTTATGCGTGGTGTCAGGCAGCTGAGGCCCATCTGCAGACCACACATACCTTCCTGGGACCTTTCTGTGAAGGTCTGTCAGGTGCCGCATTTGAGCCCTTAGAGTCAGCCTCAGAGAAGCTTCTGACTCTAAAGGTAACTCTTCTGCTGGCCCTGACATTTCTCAAAGTGCCTGCGTCTGCTGCCCAGCCAGTAGTGATGCAGGCTTTCTGCCCTCATCTGTTCCTCACACTGGAACAAGATACTGTGCTCCGGCCAGTGGCGTAAGTCGGAGCAGTTGCTGGTCTGCTTTGGCGGTGACAGTAGGGGTGATGCTGTGTTGAAGTGGCGCATCTTTAATTGGATAGTGGAAGCAATCTCTATAACTTATGAGACATGTGGTTTCGCTACGTCTCTGGGCATAATGGCTCATTATACTAGGGGGGTCGCCTCCTCGAAGGCTTTATCCAAAGGTGTACCCTTACAGGATGTGTGTGCTGCAGCGGGGTGGTCTACGCCACTCACATTCATTCAATATTACAGTTTGGACATGCATTCTACCTTGGGCTCCAGTGTCTTGCAGTGACCCTAGGGCTCGGATCTTTTTGAACAGGCCATACCCTCAGTATGATGGAGTGGGTATTCTCGTTCCCACAGAGTGAAGCTCACACAACATTGAGGTCCCTTTGAAAGGGAACGTCTGGATTACAGTAACCCTGTTTCCTGAGAAGAGAACGAGACATTGCGTAGCTTTGTTTTACTGGGGCATGCCTGTGAATTGCATCTTCACTGCAGATAATAGAGGCTGATGCATGAAATTGCCACATCACCTGACCATGGCAGGCCTATAAATAGGCATGATTTTACACAAACTTCAAATATCAGTCACGCACAAGAACGCTCCCCACAGCGTGAAGCTCAAGCAATGTCTCATTCCCTTCTCAGGGAACAGGATTACATTTACACACGTTATTAAATAAACATTATTTAATGTCATAAAAACCAGGTGCTAAACCATCTTTGTGCAGTTGCACTGATCTTTGTGTGTTCTCAGTGTTATCCTTACAGATATATGCTAAGTATAAGAAGCTGAATGATCACAGAAAAACTAACATTACCATCTGCTTATGAAAAAGTTTGGTTTTTTAGAAAAGATGAAGGGATTATTTAGCTATATTTGCTCTTGTTCAAGCTTGACCTCGCAGCAAAGCTGTATTTAACATCCAGTGAGCTGCAGTCACTGGCATTATACACTACATATTACTTCTACTGCTACTACTAATTGTATTCATAATGCACTGTACATACAATGTAAAAACCACATTGCCATTGGTGTTTATGTCTATGTATAGAGATCTGTGAAAACCCATCAGATATTGCTATGGCTGAATTTTTGGCAAATCAGGTGTTGGCCAAAATTGGGTTTTTCTGCCTATAACATATTTCACCAAAATTATATGGAAATTGTATTATTTTGTTTTTATTCATGCCTTTCTGCCTGCGAAGTTCATGTTGGTTAAGAAGCTGTGATTATAAACAGCTTGTACTAGGAGAGTTTTTAACACTGTTGACCACGCAAGTTCACATTTTCTGTATTGATACAAATCACAACAGCAAAGTTTTACCCAGTTTCAGTTTTATCTAGTTATTTAGAAACATTATCAATTGAACTTATTTTTAGCACTATTCTTTCTTTCTCTTTCTCATCCACGTTCATTGGAGTGCATGCCCATGAGCAGTCACAATCAGAACAAACCTAATGGGAGGTTATTAGGCTTTCTGCACAGGGGCAAAGATTGCCGTTTATCAAATGAGTCAGTGAAGTAAAATAGAAATGAGAAATGAGCTCTCTGGACAACTAATAGACAAATAAGCCAAAACATCTCAATATTTCCAAATACTCAGGTTCACTCTGTCTGGCTGTTATCAGCTGCATACTAATGGGTCACATTATAGCACACTGACACAGCATAGTCATGAAGACATATGGACAGGTCTCTACGACTATCACCATCTCCACCAACATCAAAATCAATTATATGATCATTGTTAATGCAGACATGTTTCTAATTATAAGGCATATGAAACCATGAAGTATATGTGGCCTCTGTGTCCCAGTAAAGGTACCATGTTTGGTCTCACTGAAAGACTGCCTATGAGTCTTAGTAAAGGAGGCGTGGCCTCTTTGCTTGTCAGTCCAAGTGAAGAAGGCGTGTCCTACCAATTCTCAAAGTTAACATTTTTTGCAAAAGTTTGTAAAAATATATATATATATATATATAAATCATGTGATTTCACTATAATCATATCGTATTTTATATCTGTGAAACATCCATCCATCTTCTACTGCTTACTCCTTCTTCAGGGTCGTGGGGGAATCTGGAGCCTATCCCAGGGAGCATCGGGCACAAGGTACAAGGGGTACACCCTGGACAGGGTGCCAGTCACATACACACTCACACACCCATTCATACACTACGGACACTTTAGACACGGCAATTTGGGGGAGGAAACCCGCAGCATGGGGGTACTCCGTATGGGGAACTGCAAACTCCGCACACACATGGCCCCAGCGGGACCCCGGACCCTGGAGGTGTGAGGCGAACGTGCTAACCACTAAGCCACCATGCGCCCATCTGTGAAACAACTGAATTTTATTGTATTGAGTTGTTTACATTAATTTCATACATCACATACCATCAAGAAGCCCAATTTTAAAATACTAAAGAAAGCAGCTCTGTCAAACTAAACTGGCGAAGAAAACTACTTCAAATGGTTTATTATTTTTGTTTTCCAAGCATTCTTTTAATTATTTGTACTGTAAGTCTTCTGCAAGTCAGTCTGGCACAGGGTTGATGCTTTCAGTGCTGATTGTAACAGCAGCAGTGACAATCATCACTACCGCTGTGAAGAAATAGGTGGCAAAAACAAGTGACACTTCAGATTTGGCTCATCTTCATCACCATCATACTGCTCACCAACTCATCTCTCCCCCTTTCCCTGCCTCTAACAGGTGTGTCCTCATTTGTTGAAAGACTATATCACATGAGCAAGTCAGTAAAGTGCTAACTCCCACTGTTCATAAGAGAGAGAATGGAAGATTGTGCTAATTGAGCATCAGAAAATAGGGGTTAAATTTGAAGAAGCGCTCTCTCAGTTTGTGCCAAAGCAGGCGAGGATTGACTGTAGTGCCTGATCTGGAAAAAGTGGCCTTGCAGTGCCAGAGGGCCTCACCAATCAGCTCACCAGTGCCAGGAGTACGCTGCTACTCAGGCGATCCCCGCAGTGCCCATTAGCCACCGTAACCTACATATCCAGTCAGCCAAGAAAGCAAGAAGCACTCTAGAGGCATGTGTTGCTCTGTTCTCTTGTCTTACTATCTTTCTAGTTTTCCACTGAAATACACATTAGAACAGATAAATACACTTTAACCTCAGTAACCATTTTCTTGCCACTCTTCACTTCTTAAATAAAAGCTGTAATAATGCCTGTGAGACAGTTAGTTATAGCAGTGTAAGTGTGTACATTTGTTTGAGTGCAAAAATGAGGCATAAAGATAAAACGTTCAACACTTCATTAGTCTCCATCCCAGCCAGTCTGTGACGGGCACCTGTGACCTACCCTGGACATTATGCAGCTGATAGCAATGACCATCTCCTCACTGATAGCTGCTATTAAACATTAACATTCAGACAAGGACACAGACAAAGGCAGCCACCCACATCCCCCTCATACAGCGCTATCGTCGCACTGCAGTCCAGGCCACCAGATTACCGACACAGCAATGGGAAGTGCACATAGAGGGAGGTAAAAGTATGGAATAGAGATAACAGAATGGAAAGGGGAGGAAAATAAAGGTAATTGTGATGGTAATAGGTTAAAAAAAAAAAAAAAAGATTACATTACCTACATACCTGTAAAGTAACAACACACTGATCCTAGAGTGCCATAAATTGTTTTATTTTTTCTTGCAAGTGGTAATTTTTTTTAAATGGGTCTGACCATTTATAACCATCAGGCTTAAAAGCTTCCCTGGGTGTCTGGGTTTCTATACTGTATACAGTATAAAATAGTCAAACCGGTGGGATGGGTTTAGTAAGCTAACACACACCTTAACCTTTAACTCCTGAATATAATGCTGATAATATGAAACAACTTTTATGACCTAAACCCAAGCAGTTGTTGTAATACAGTTTTAATCGGTAGCACTACTTTTTATTAAAATTATGCCATTAAAAAGATAATAACTGCCTTTATAAGTATATGGGTGTACATGTTATATTGAAATTCACTAATCAAGCTGGCTGCCATTATGTCATCCAAATTTACTCAAATCCCTTCAACAGCAGGAGCATAGAGCTGGCTACTAGGAAGAAGTGACCTTGTCGTTGAGCGTGAATGATGTAGATGAGTTACAACACAAGGCAGGCCAGATCATCCTGATATAATCAATAACAAACATTGAATAATAGTGAGATGTTAATGAAGAACCTCAGAGACATCTGGTGCTTGTTCAAATGGGGCAGGCAATGAAGGTCTGACCGACCTATAGATACGTTTTTTATGTTGACTAGTTGGTAGGTTGAATGGATGGATAGGTGGATTGAACAATGGCAAAAAAGTCTGTATGTATGTATGAAACACTCACAAGAAGGTAGAATAGGTACAGTACATGGATAAATGGATGGATAAACATAAGCATGGGTGGATGGATGGTTGGGTAGATGGATAGATAAAACAGTCATTGAAGTAGGATGGATGGATGGATGGATAGATAGATAAAACAGTCATTCAAGTAGGATGTATGGATGGATGGATGGATAGAACACTGTCAGAGAAGTACGTACATTAGGTAGGTAGACAATTGGATGCATTGTATATTTTTGTTCCCCAGACCCAATTAAGTATCTTATGTTGTTTCTATTCAATTATGTCCCTGTAAGGAATACAATATAAAAGACACATATGGGAGGGTACCACTCCAGTGACAAGTGTTTGTACCTTAAAACCTAATTTAGTACCTTTTTTCCTAAGTGAACTGCACAATGAATAATACATAATCCCCAATGTTACCACCAGTGCTAATTAGAGTAGAAACGAGAAGAGCAGGCTCATAGTACAATCTCCATCATAATTTGAGGTGTTTGTGGTGGGTCTCTCATGCTCATTTAGATGCAAATGAAGAGATTTGCTTATAGTCAGCACTTAGCTTTGATGCTGTCCAGGTATTTTATGCCTAAAGCTAAAAAAAAATCTGCAATGATCAATGAAGAACAGTACAATTTTTTTTATTCTCTTCCTACAGACACCATTACAGCACTAAGCCATCATAATGTATATTTTATTAAAGCATATTGTTAAAATATTTTTAGCCAATATTTTTTTACTTCCTGTCCCTGATCCATAAAACCATCCCTAAACCATTGCAAATGTCTATGTATAACACTGACCTGTATGTCTGAATGTGGTTCTCTTCATGTTGATACTAAATCAGATCAGACAGATCAAACACTGAGACATTTCGTATTCAGCGAGTAATCAGATTCCTGTCACCGATGTAGACTTATTCTCACTGTCACACAATCTCTGTCTGAAGTCAACCGAGTCACAGTCAACTCCACAGCAGGCCTATACATATCTGAGTGTGTGTGTGTGTGTGTGTGTGTGTGTGTGTGTGTGTATGTTCACTTTCATTTTCTGTCTTTGAACAATCTATGAGGTCTGTAGTTTGCTCACTGCCATGTGACGGTGTTTCACCAACTGAAGGACAGCCTGTGTACTTCAAAGTTTTTTCAGCAAGCAACTTTGTCTAACCTTTAAATGAAAACCTGTGAGATACAGATAATAAAGACATTCTCGACAAAAACACTCATAAGGAATACTCATAGGGAAGTCAAAAGACTTCAAAAAAGTCAAGAATC
This sequence comes from Ictalurus furcatus, assembly GCF_023375685.1. Lineage (NCBI taxonomy): Eukaryota > Metazoa > Chordata > Actinopteri > Siluriformes > Ictaluridae > Ictalurus > Ictalurus furcatus. The sequence goes on from NC_071261.1 coordinate 24,188,231, forward strand.
TTCTTGCCCTACCATGAACTACAGTGCATTCAGAAAGTATTCAGACCCCTTCAATTTTTTTTTCACATTTTATGTTGCGGCCTTATGCTAACAAGCTATTTTCCATCCATCCATCCATCTTCTATACCGCTTATCCTTTCCTTCAGGGCCACGGGGAAACCTGGAGCCTATCCCAGGGCGCATCGGGCACAAGGCGGATACCCCATAATGACAAAGAAAAAAAAAACAGATTTGTGATAACAAATTTATTAAAAAGGAAAAACTGAAATATTACATTGGCATAAGTGTTCAGACCCCTAACTCGGTACTTAGTTGAAGCAGCTTTCGCAGCGATTACAGCCTAAAGTCTTTAGGGGTATGATTCAACAAGCTTTGCAAACCTGGATTTGGGGATTTTCTGCCATTCTTCTCTGCAGATCCTCTCAAGTTCTGGATCCTCTCAAGTTCTGTCAGGTTGGATGGGGACCATCAGTGGACAGTCATTTTCAGGTCTCTCCAGAGATGCTCGCTTGGGTTTAAGTCTGGGCTCTGGCTGGGCCACTCAAGGACAATTGCAGAGTTGTCCCTAAGCCACTCTTGCATTGTCTTGGCTGTGTGTTTAGGGTCAGTGTCCTGTTGGAAGGTGAACCTTTAGCCCAGTCTGAGGTCCTGAGCACTCTGGAACAGGTTTCCATTAAGGATATCTCTGTATTTTGCTGCATTCAACTTTTCTTCTATCCTGACAACTGCCCCAGTCCCTGCCACTACAAAACACACCCACAGCATGATGCTACCACCACCATTGGGATGGTATTGCACAATGATGAGCAGTATCTGGGTTCCTCCAGACATGACGCTTGGAATTGAGGCCAAAGAGTTCAATCTTTCTTTCATCAGACCAGAGAATCTTGTTTCTCACAGCCTGAGAGTCATTTAGGTGTTTGTTTTTTGCAAAAAAAAGCGGGCTTTCATGTGTCTTGCACTGAGGAGAGGCTTCCATCTGGCCAGACTGCCATAAAGCCCAGATCGGTGGATGGTTGCAGTGATGGGTGACCTTCTGCAAGTTTGTCCCATCTCCATACATGATCGCTGGAGCTCAACCAGAGTGATAAACGGGTTCTTGGTCACCTCTCATACCAAGGCCCTTCTCCCCGATTTGGCTGGCTGGCCAGCTCTAGGAATAGTACTTGTTGTTCTAAACTTCCATTTAAGAAATATGGAGGCCACTGTGCTCTTGGGAACCTTCAATACAGCAGAAATTTTTCTGTAGTCTTCCGCAGATCTGTGCCTTGGCACAATTCTGTCTCTGAGCTCTGCAGGCAGTTCCTTTTGACCTCATGGCTTGGTTTTTGCTCTTATATGCATTTTCACCTGATAGACCTTATATAGAGAGGTGCGTGCCTTTCCAAATCATGTCCAATCAACTGCCACAGCTGGACTTTGAAGTGTCATAGCAAAGGGTCTGAATACTTATGCCAATGTGATATTTCAGTTTTTTCAGATATTTCAGCACCGTTGTCACAAATCTGTTTTTGCTTTGTCATTATGGGCTATGGAGTGTAGATTGATGTGGAAAAAATAATAATTTAAAGCATTTTAGCATGAGACTGTAACATAACAAAATGTGAAAAAATTAGGGGGTCTGAACAGGGGTGTAACCTGGACTGGGCATTGGGGGATGTAGCCCCAAAGATTTTTTCTTTAGCCCTAAATAATTCTACACTTGGAGTGGTTTGTCACTACATAACTGAACATCAGCAAAAGAAGACAGCGGTGTTGTAATTTTGTATCCTCAGTGAACAGAGGTGAGACCAAACAGACAGGGTTTACAAGAAAATACATGGAAATACTCGTGTCTTATTGGCTGACAGCTCTCAAGTCTGCCAAACACTAGCTCACAGTCAGTGTGGGGAAAAATGGATGTAATACGGCAATTTTTTTTTTTTTTGCAACCAGTAAAGGGGTTGAAACTGAAACAGTAACATCCTCTCATGCTGAGCAGGAATAAAGGTGTGTAAATGTCTATATGAGTTCCAGTTTACGTTAACATGATCTGAGCAGAGCATAAGAAAAGATAATGTACTTTGCATGGCACTGTAGCAGCTAAACCCAGACAATGATAGCTTAGTTGTGCCTCCTCTTGGCTAGAGACACCAAACTAGCCTAGTTAGAAAAGTTTTATATTTTATCTCTCTAGTAGTCCTACAAATAGTGACAACACCCGAGGCAAGTTTTGAGTATGTTATGATAATTCCAACTTTTTCTGATCATGTCATACATTTACACCTAAGTTACCTCCGAGTCCATAATACAAAACTTAGGCTACTAGCTGAGCTGAGAAAAATGCATGGAGAAGAATCTGGGCTCAGCCCTGGATGATTAACAGGCCAGCTTATGCCCCTGGGTCTAAATACTTTCTGAATGCACTGTATGAACGCGCTCACACACACACACACACACACACACACACAAACACATGCACACCCCTGTATTTACAACACTATTGTTACAAAAAAATCTAATGAACTATACATTACTGTAGGTAAATATTGCTACCTAAACATAATGATAATGATAATGAGTCTTTATTGGTCACATATACAGTAGAGCACAGTGAAATTGTTTTCTTCGCATACCCCAGCCTGTCCGGAAACTGGGGTCAGAGCGCAGGGTCAGCCACCATAACCCTAATTTAAGTTAAACCTTAAACATAACCTTAATTTAAGTTCCTCCTTCCTCCAGAAGTGTTCTCATAAAACTTAACAAAGACCGAAAATAAAGACAAATTAAAAGCAGAGTCAAGGACCAAATAAAGGACAAAGGGCCAACTTTGGAGGTGACATAGTTTCCCTGCATGGATTTCTCCTTTAGAGATTGTAATCCATTCACATGGTGAACACTAGGCTTCTCTGTCTTATGCAGGCATGCCAGTCAAATGTTGTTTAGGACATGTGAGCCATCATTTGCAGATTCTGGTACAAAATCTAAACTGGAATCTTGACTGAAATTCAAGCATAAGGAATGTGGCTTCCCACCAGTCACCAAAATATTATTAAAATTATTAAATATATTACAGTGAAGGGTAACTATAATGCAACGATATACAAAGACATCCTAGATAATTGTGTGCTTCCAATTTTATGGCAACAGTTTGGGGAAGACCCACATATGGGTGTGATGGCCAGGTGTCCATAAACTTTTGGCCATATGGTGTACATACATACATACAGTCACATGAAAAAATAAAAAAGTACACCCCATGGAAATTGTCTGCTTTTTTGACATATTTGGACATGCAAACATTTGATCATCTTTGAAACAGTGCCTATTATTAAAGTTGATATACTTTAACAAAACCACAAGGAAAATTACATAACATATCATTTATTCAACAAAAATATCAATAGATGTGATATTCTTCTGTGGAAAAAGTAAGTACACCCTTCGAATCTAGTACTGCCCCCTTTAGCAGAAATAACTTCTTGTAGGTGTTTTGCATAATTGTTCACCAGGCTTGCTGGAATTTTTGACCACTCTTCTATGCAATATTCTTTCAGTTGCAATATTTTTGAGGGTTTTCTTGCATGTATTGGCTGTTTCAAATTCCCCCACAACATTTCAATGGGATTCAAATCCAGGCTTTGACTAGGCCATTCCACAACCCTCCATTTCTTCTTTTTGAGCCATTCCTTGGTGGATTTGCTAGTGTACTTAGGATCATTATCCTGTTGAAAGGTCCATTTTTGGTTTAACTTCAACTTTCAAACAGATGGCCTCACATTATCTTCAAGCACTCTTTGATGTGATTCAGAATTCATAGTTGAATCAATGAATGCAAGCTGTCCAGTCCCTGAGCAGAGAAGCAACCCCAACCATAACATTTCCAACACCGTGCCTCACAGTTGGTATGAGGTGCTTCTCCTGAAAAGCTGTCGTTGGTCTGCGCCGAACATGTCTGCTGTTACTGTGGCCAAACAACTGTATCTGTCCAGAGTACATTATTCCAAACGGCCTGGTCTTTGTCTATATGCTCATTGGCAAACTGTAGTCTTGCAAAGGTTTTTTCCTGGCACGCCTCCCGTGCAGGTCAAATTTTGTATAATCTTTTTCTGATTGTAGAAGCACTTTGACACCAAGACTTACTAGCAGATCCTGTGATGAACTTTTGGGGTTCTTGGAGACTTCTTTCTGCATCAGACAAATTGGCAGTCGTTTGAAATCTTCACCATTTTTAGATGATTTTCCTTACAGTGGAATGATGTATTTCAAATAATTTGGAGATCTTTTTAAATCCTTTGCCAGACTCATGGGCATCCACAACATTTTATTCTGAAGACCTTACATAACTCTTTAGATCTTGGCATGATGACCCCACACACCTCAATAGTAATGGGAACACCAGACACTAGATATGAGAGGGGTATAAATAAGACAGGTTCCACCTGCACTCCCTAAGCAGTTTCTAATCACTAACACCCAATCTTGAACACCTGATTCAGATTATATGGATCTGAAGGTGTGATAAATGTAGGGGTGTACTTACTTTTTCCATGTGACTGATCTGTTTTTGTTTTTTGTTTTTTTGTTGTTTTTTTAAATGTGAAAATTACTACAAAATGTCAATATCTGCTTGTCCAAATATGTCAAAAAACAATTTCCATGGGGTGTACTTATTTTTTCATATGACTTTGCATACAGAGCACATTCATTAACAGCATTCATTCATTCATTCATTCATTCATCCTTAGTAACTGCCTGGTCCAGGCTGCAGTGATTAACATTAGTCTAGTGGTTTGTTTTTGTTTATATTTTGAGAAATAGAACTAACAATACTGAGTGCAAGCACAAGCATAAAAATATTTAAGAATAATAACTACATGCAGGATTAAAAAATATAATACAGTTCCATGCGCATCTCTAGTTGAGACCAATTCAAGCTGAGGTTGAAGAACCGTCAAAGCCAGAATTCACAGATCATGCTGACAGTGCTGCCATTTCTGCCGCTGGGTTTTTCCATTGTTTTCCAGAGTTTCTGGAGGGATGGTGGTAGGGTTCTTTCATTATTTATTTATTTATTTATTTATTTTTATAATACCTTCTGGTTTAAGTCATTACCGCAATTAATTTTGATTATACAGATACAGATATTTTGAGCATTAAACAGATACATAGTGCCACTGTGATACACCCCTAATACATACTGTACACACATGCATGCATACATACATACATACATACAGTACATGCTTGCATGCATACAATTACTTGACTGACAGCATCTCAGTCTACTAATGACACTGAGATTAATTAGATGACTTGTTGCCTCAGAAACCCAGACCTATGTAGGAGAGAGCCATCACACTCCCCTAGAGGATACAAATCTCATTAAAAGGCCTGCAGAGCATTTGCATGATAGCCAGCAATAACTTAAAGCTCCAAACACATCACTGATCATCAGGACTGACCAGACAGGAACTTGCCGGTGTATTATAAGTGTGTGGATAAAATGTTTCTGTCTTAATATTCCCAACATGCAGCATCACATACTGAGTCAGGCCCCTGTGTAAGTTATATGGATCCTTGTTTCAGTTTACACACACACACACACAGATGAAATTACCCTGAACTGTAATCAGAATGTAGGTTTATGTGACTTGCCTGTGTAGAGCTGCCAGAAAAGAAGAAGGACCAAAAAGGAAAACTGGGGAACATAAAGGCCTGTATTTCTGGCAAAGAGCTTTCAATCTGGCGCGCAAGAGACACACACTTTTGTCACACACGATCCTACATTTACAAGCAAAACCCCATTTGCCCTGAGACTCTATCCTATGATTTGATTTCTGTGCATCATCCGAGTCCCCGACAGAAACATCACACACACACACACACACACAATCCTCTCAATGACATGACCACCTGTCTGCCTGTGTTTAATCAGCTCATTGCAGATCAGTTAGAGCTCATCGATCTGCTGCTTCGGTAGGAATGAACAACGCTAGTCTCCAGACATTGCCAATGTCAGGCCACCATACAAAAGAGCACACACACAGACACAAAACCAATTCTGTCACAGTTATTCTCATTGACTTGATTGTTAATTTCAGTACGTTATTAATGTGTAACTTTGTTCTTATTTGAAATTAAATGAAGGCATTAGTAAACAAATTTCATCAGAGTTAGAATTTTGTTAGAATTTTGTACTGGAATGAATTGAAGATACTTAGAAATAAATGAGTTAAAATTGTAGTATAACAGTAAAATTGCAGTTGTAATACAGTATACGGTTATCAAAAATATTGTTTTGCACTCTAAAACTACAGTACAATTTGCAATTAACGTAAACAAACAATATAGTATGAATGCTGTAAATATTGTAACTACCTGCTAGCAGCAAGTTGCTGTAAATTTACAGGGTAACATTTTAGAGTGTACAGCAGGTTTACAACTCAATGTGCTCAATGAAAATGGCCACTAGGTGAATATGAGTATATATACATAAGGTGTGTATATATATATATATATATATATATATATATATATATATATATATATATATAATATACATACATTGACATACACATATTTTAATAGTAATAGTAAAAAAAGACTCTAGAATGAAAAGTTTCATCAACAGAAAAAAAACCTATTGAGAAAGATCAGTTGGTCACAAGGACAGTGACAGTTCTATCCATTACAAAAATCCCAAATGACACTGGGAGCCATCCATATTTGTTATTTAGGCCACAGAGAGAGAGAGAGAGAGAGAGAGAGAGAGAGAGAGAGAGAGAGAGAGAGTGAGCAGGACTCCTCAGTGTCTCCACCAAAGAACAGAGATCTTCTTGTCTCTGTTGAATTCCACCATCCACTCGGGCTTGGAATGGACACACCAGAACAGCATATAAATGTGGCCCTTTCTTCCTGTGTGTGTGTGTGTGTGTGTGTGTGTGCTCGCTGTTCTCCACTGCTCACCATCAGCACATCATCGAAGCAGCAATTACTCATCTTTGATATGTGATTAGGTGTGTGTGTGTGCGTGTGTGTGTGTGTGTGAGTGAAAGAGAGAGTAACACAATGCAAGAGACGGTCTGAACGAGATCGTCTAATGATTCTGATGTCCATTTTCTCAAAGCACATTAAAGCACCAAGCTATTTGAAAGCCAGTGCATCCAGACGTGCCAGCCATCTAATTTAGTAGATTGCAGTGGAGCTGAGTTGTGTTGGGCAGGTGGCCGTGAACATAGCAGGCCTAACCTGTGTCGAATTAACACCTACAGTGTCTATTTGTGCCGGGGTGTTAATTTGGCACAGTAGGTGTTAATTCAACACTGAAGGTGTTAATTTGACACCATAGTTGTCAAATCAACCCTGTAGGTGTTGTTTCAACACTGTGTGGCACAAACCTGGAGGCGTTTAAAAAAAATAATAAATGACAGAATGCAACACATGAAGCCCACAGTGACAGATGAATAATAATTAGCTGATTTATTATTCTTAGATCATATAGCCTAAGAAAAGAGAGCTGTTGAATACTATAGGTAGGAGATAAGGCTGAGTGAGGCATATGTAAATGTTCTTACCTGATGATGAGAAGATCAGGAGGTGACAGAAATCCTTGATTTGTGTGTCGTGTCGTGTGCACTGGACAGTCTGTATTTACCTCGCCTGTGCTCTTCCTTTCACTGCCAAACTCCAAATATTCTCATGTTAACTGAAAAGCCTTTATCAAGCATCTGTCAAATGCCTTTAATACGAGTTGTTTTTGCTGAGAGGAATCCTGTCTACAGAGACAGATCGCCCTGTATGATGAGGCTGACAGGAAACAAGGCGAAAGTGAATAGCCGGATCTGATCTCTTCATCCAAACGCAGCGCCTCTGATCCGAGACTCCAGGGCTTAAAATAGCGCGAGGTTTTGTCTCTGTTTAACGAAAATCTGCTTTCTCTCTCTCACCCCAGCTGCCTTTCATTGTGAGTTCATCTTGTTAATCCATCAGCGTGTCTGTCCATCCATCTGCATGTTTACAGCGCTGATGGGAGGCGTAGTGCTCCGGCGTCGGGATGAGATGCTGCGCGTTTCTCCCCTCATTCGCATAGGCATCTCTCTCTCACACACACACAGCTCTCTCTCTCTCTCTCTCTCTCTCTCTCTCTCGCTCTCTCTCACAGCTCTCTGAGATGATGCTCCAGGCCCCGCCCCCCAGCTTGTCGCCTTGACAACGCTCGCATCCCACCTACAGGCTCCAGGTCTTGGAGTTAACACACATTTAGCACATAACCTCACTAGCTGGCCTGTCCTTGTTTTTCTCAGCCACTCTGCAAATATAGAAATGCAGATGATGAACAGCATGTAATTTTGCGCTCTCTTTCTCTCTCTCTCTCTCTCATTCTCTCTCCGTCATCTGGATGATGCACATCAGGGTGACGTCAGAAACCCGTCGTTAAAGCGATACGCACTTTTTTTCCTGCTTAGGATCGAATGCACCCATAATATCTCACCGTGTTTGTACTCTACAGTAATGTTGATCAGATTCACGATTGTATTTACAGTCACTAATGGGAATGGGAATGGGAGTGTGTGTGCGATTGGTTGCTACCATGTCTAGGGTGTCCCTCACCCTGTGCCCAGAGTTCCCTGGGATAGGCTCCAGGCTTCCCACGACCCTATGTAGGATAAGCGGTATGGAAAATGGATGGATGGAGTACTACACTAATTGCTCATGTCTAGTCTCTTTTCTGTTCCATATTCCCATTCTTCCATTAACTGCACAGACTCAAGTTTAATTAAGTTACATACAGTGGAGTCCAAACGTCTGAGAGCACTAGTGAAAATGCTTCTATTTTGCATTCCTTTCTAATTTAATACATCAGTTTCCATTACAAATTATATTATTGACAATGGCTTGAGAGAAAAGTAAAATCTTTTCTTAGTATTTGGTACGTCCACTTTTCTGCTTTAATCATAGTGTGCACTCAAACTGGCTTGGACGCCACAAGACTGTCCATCCGTCCATTCATTTTCCATACCGCTTATCCTACACAGGGTCACGGGGAACCTGGAGCCTATCCCAGGGAGCATGGGGCACAAGGCGGGGGAACACCCTGGACAGGGTGCCAACCCATCGCAGGGCACAATCACACACATGTTCACACACCACGATCGCACACACACTTGCACAATTGGGAAATTCCAATCGGCCTACAATGCATGCCTTTGGACTGGAGAGGAAACCAGAGTACACGGAGGAAACCCCTGAAGCAAGACGTGCACATGCGGACACAGGTCGGAGGCAGGAATCGAACTCCAAACCCCAGAGGTGTGAGGCAAACGTGCTTTGAAGAGATTAGGCATGAGGAAAATCTGACCTTTGTACAAAGCAATTAACATTGTCAATATCACAAGTTTTGCTTACATTTAAATAGAGCACTAGAAATAGTGCAGAATCTTGAATATTAAATATACAACATATTAAACATTTAAGTTCTTTGTTTTAAATACTTAAAACTCTCAAACCTTCTGTTTATTTTCCATTTTAAATGAAAACAAAATCCCAATGTAGCCTCAAACATTTGGACCCCATTGTATCTTGGTTTACAATTCTCTCTCTCTCTCTCTCTCTCTCTCTCTCTCTCTCTCTGTCTCTCTCTCTCCCTTTCTCTCTCTCTGGCTTGCTTGTGGAAAAAACTAGCTACCACCTATGACTACACAGGTTGAGCTCAGCAATCTCGTAGGCCATCTTCACCAGCTTTGTGAAGTTATTTTCCAGTTTCCTTATTACTTGTCTAAACTACATTCTGATACTTGCTTATGATTAGCATTAGTAGCAGCCATTCAGAAACTGTTTCCTTTCTACCAGCACACACTCAGTTTGTGTATTGGCAGCTGGTGGCTGGTCAGACTAAGCTAGATTTTTCAGCAACGTTTTCCTATGTCGGCTCATCTTCCCTTTCTCTCTTGCTTCTCCATACTGACACTGAAAAAGCATACATTAAAAATGCAAGGTACCCCGCAGCTAACACAGAGTACATCAGCTGACTTTACTGACATTAGATAACGTTACTGCAACTAGCAAACTGATTCGGCCTGCAATGTTACAAATTGTTTGCATTGTATAGCATTTTTACACATTTATGTATATCATACCTTCTGGAATAAACTGAAACCTTCAGATGTGCGTTGCATACTTCTCAATAAGAACTTACAGTTGGAAGAGTAGCATCTTGTGAGAGCTAAACATAATGTTTAAGTCTAGGTTTAATGATTAAGCAAACCTAAAGTGTCATATTTAGCTATTCTGAGGTCATTTGAGAGCTAATCATCACTACTGCTTAGGTAGTCTTAGAATGCAAGGTTTTCTGTATAAGTATGCAGGCTACATTCTGCCACTACATTATCTGGATTATCACTGTTTCCATACTGAATTTGACAACTGGACCTGCTATGCTCCAGTTACAGCCATGGTGACATAACACTTAATCCAACTTTGTGAAGCTACGTTCACACATACAGTGATTTTACTGCTGCAAGTCGCTGTACTACGAAGTCACCAGTTCTACTACTGGTTGCCATAGTAACATTTATCAGTGGGTGGCACAACTAGCATTCCACATTTGACAACAGACCTGTTTTCTTGACACTAAAACTAAACATTCTGGAGGGAGATTGATTGTATATAAAATTCACCAGTGTATATATATGCATCATATCCTATGAGTTGAAGGAGAAACAGTTTGAGCTCTTTGCCATTGCGGACATCTTTCAGTGGTGGAAGCGCAAGCACCAGACTGTCTAGATCCATGAAACAATTCAGACTCGCAGTCAGCATGGCAGATCACGGATCATGTGTGCTCTACTGTCTTCACTCCCAGTGGTAGTCGCTGCACAAAGTCGCTCCAAATTTGCATAAAGTTAAATTTTTCTCAACTTTGTCGTGCCTCTGGACACGCCCACATCTAGTCACCAACAGTCACTGGTGGTGATGTCGTTGGAAGCTGCCAGCTCTCATTGAAAATGAATGGTCTCCGGTTGCTTTGTCGCTGTGAGTCACTGTATATGTGAGCATACCTTGACAGGGATGTGTCATCTGAGGCCTGATTTCCTGTCTGACCTGACACATTGGTAAAACATGCAATTATTTTTTGTACAGTTGAAATTAAATTAGGGTGGCACAGTGGCTTTGCAGGAGGTAGCTTTCCTGCTGCACAGCTCTATAGACCCCAGTTAGATTCTGATCTCAGATTACTATGTGTGTCTCCCCATGTCTGTGTGGGTCTCCATTTTCCTTCCATCACCCAAAAACAGGCCAGTAGGTGGAATGGCAACACTAAATTATATGATGAAAATCCTGGACAAAGCTTTATGGAAGTGAGAACATTTTAACTTCCTGTAATTGAATTAGCATGAATACTACCAGTTAGATAGTTGAATGTTACTTGCAGTGGTTTTTGTCATGAGTTATATCAACCTTTCTAGATCTCTTAATGAGTCTAGACCTCTTAATGAGCAAGCCAAACGTGACAATTACAAGAAAACTCCATAATACAGGAAGAAACCTTGAGACTCAAAAATGGAAACCCAATTGCACTTATTGCATACTTATTATCAAGTTTCAAGGAACCTAACATTTTAAGGTAAACAACTCTCTTTCCATCTTTTATCAGTATAACACTGAAATTGACATGTATTTGTGAATAAGTAATAATCAGGGTAGGTAACATTCATTTTAAATGCAAATAATTAGCATCTCTGAAGCGAATGACTAAGACAGATATTGTTGCTTATATGGTTCAGGCACACTGTTATCAACATCAATTATATGAAATTGAACTTAGAGTGAAATTATTAATCACAGCCTAGAGTAATCAAGTAATCATGTAGACCATTTGTCAAAGAGTCTCAGTGCCAGAAACAGTGCCAGGCAAACAGACAGATGTTTTTATAGCTCATCTAACCTGTGAGATTCTATTGTGTGGTCTGTGATTCAATTTTAGCTTTAATTAACCTGACTCTCGCAGCTACAATGAGAGATAGAAAGACAAGAAGAGAGAGAGAGGCTGAATGAAATTAATGATGGACAGTATACCAAGAAGGTCTGCCTTCATTTATAGAACTTGGATAACAGTGGATTCAAATGATCAAAATACCACATTTAAAAAAATATATATTTTTTTAAACATACATATCACAATCAGTCTTTGTGATTGCAGATATTCTTACAAGTATTTTTGTACATTTGAACTTTAATAATGCATTGGATGTATAAATTTGCATAATAAACATTAAAATCTAGTTTTTCAGTGTTGTTAAGATATAAATATTTATTTCACTGTAAAGACACTCTCAAGAGAAAGAATCTTACAGAAACATTTGTTGGAATATAATTTTTACTGTCAAAAAAATACTGCACTGTACTCTCATAAAAAAAGTAAATATTTGATGTTATTTTTCAGTATATTTTCTAACATTTTGAGAAATTTCTCTGTAATACCCTTCTAATTAGGGTTAGGAATGAATGGGTAAAATTTCATAAATTCAGGTTATCAAGAAAAAGAAAATGTGATTATAGTGATTAAAGAAAAAGATTTTGAGACAAAGGGTTTAGAAAATGCATAAATGTGTAAGTTTCCAAAGTAGTTTGTAATGTTTATAAATGAAATACATATAGTACAAATACATGTACATAATGTAAACTTATACATTGTAACCGGACCTAAACAAATGTTTAGTGTATGTCATTAGTCTAGTTATTGTGTTATGGATATATGAATGTGACATCATTCAAGGCCTACTTAATCTCTACCTTCTACACTTTAGTTTTTTGGAGATATTTGCTGAAGCCTTTATGAAGTCTACACCAAAAGCACAAAATAATATTGAACCACTCATGCAAAGACAGTACACTGAAAAGACAAAAAAAAAAAAAAAAAAAATCAGTTATCCATCATCTTGAGTTTATTTCCATGTAATGCAGGCAAACTTTAAGAGAATTGGCACTTGCACTGGCTGCTTTCATCTTCATATGAACTGAGTTAGGTGGCAGCAGGTGCATCTAAATCTGTTAAAGCAATCTAAACATCTGCCTGAGGCAGAACCGGGACCACAGTTTTGGTCTCAGAGGATGTGTGCGTCTGCTTGAGCTCTGCTTCAACAGTGACTGAAAACAAAACGACCCCGACCTGGGACCTTGTTGAAGCTGAATAGTTTTGACCAGAACAATTAGCAGCAGAAGTCATAACAAGCTAGATGAAGTAGGCAAACATGTTGGTGTTATGACTATCATTCATATGATACTCTGATTGACTGTGTTTCTTTACTGTGTTTGTAGCATTCCTGGGTATTAACACTTTGTCCAACCCCTTGAGTTTTTTCCCGCTGTAACACTTCTCTTCTACCTACAGCTGTCTCACACTCATTTCAATTCAAGTTGCCTTTTATTGTCATTTCAACCATATACAGCTGGTACAGTACAAAAAAAAACATTCCTCCAGGACCATGGAGCTACATAAAACAACACAGATCTACATGAGACTACAAAGAACTAACTAAGACCTACACATTTCTACAAAAAGTGCACATGCAAGACAGTACAGTAACGGCTAAAACAGGACAATAGGCACAGTAGCGCTGACCAGTACACAGTTCTAGTGCCAGATATAACAGGTAGTGCAAAAGAATAACAATATAATAAAAATGCTGTCAATGTAAACATAACATACTATGACATAGTATACAGCAGATCATTTTATTCTATATATAGACATAGAAATTATTGGGATAGCAGCCAATTAAAGAGTACAGTAGTGACAAGAAAATAAATATTTCATTTAATTTAATTTAATAAATACAGTAGCAGCAGAAAGGCAGGTAGTCAATACAGAAATGGTTGAAAAATTGCAAAGGGAGTGGGACAGTGTTCAGTTGAGTGTGAGTGTGTGTGTGTGTGTGTGTGTGTGTGTGTGTGTGTGTGAGTGTGTGTGTGTGTGTGTCAGGCCAGTCACTGAGTATTGAGGAGTCTGATGGCTTGGGGGAAGAAACTATTACACAGTCTGGCCGTGAGAGCCTGAATGCTTTGGTACCTTTCTTTTGTACCTTACTTGTGGCTCTTGTATCACCATCAGCTACTTTAAAAGCTCTGTGCTTGGATAAGATTCTAATCATGTATATCACTTTGGATGAAAACATCCGCTAAATATAAAAGCAAGTATACTTATACTGTAAGTAATAAATCAGGTATAGGCATGATTTATCAGTGAAAGCGTGAGCCATATTAAAACTTCCGTATTCACATTTGTGCAAGTATTTTACCAAAAGCCCAGCAGAGCTTCATTTAAGATGTACATTAGGTGAAATGAATTCTGATAGCCAGCATAGTCCCACTTATTTTTCATTCCTCGCTCTCTCACACTTCCTCCATTCTCTGACTGAATCCATGTTTGATGTCAATCTTGTTAAGTGACCGATGAAAAGGTTCTTTGAAGTTTCTTAAAGGATTTTGCGCTGTGGTTCACTCCACAGGGTCTTTAAAAAGATGATTTACACACATACTGACTTTTATACACCCACATGCAGCAGACCGCGAACATGCCACACTATTAAAGCATCATACAGTCATGAAGTAACATCTTAAAGTGGACAAACTTTATACACAAACAGATACTGTACATGCACCTTTCTTTGGGCTGTTATTCACTCAAACACATCTTTTTGAACCTTTATTATGTAGCTTGTGCTTTGAAATTGAATGCCTTGTACCTTTATGACTTATGTAAAGTATTAAGTAGATCTTAAATAACACTGTTTCACCTTGGATCCTGAGTTGAGTAAATGAGTTGAGTTGAGTAAATTCACTTAAAAGATACAAACACGGGTTATGTAAGTTATGTACAGACCTGAAACATTAGCTACAATTGTAATATTTGTTAATCTGAGCTTGTGACTCATGTTGTAGGCAGGCAGGAGTGGGATTCTGTGAAGGCACTCACCTTTCCTTTCATACAAAGAAACACTTATTCTCATTCTGATTCCAATACCTAGACTACACTGAACTCATTCGCACAGCCTTATCACCACATTCACAGCAATCACACCTTAACCCACCTACAGATCATCTAACACACACAGAGAGAAGAGAGAGAGAGAGAGAGAGAGAGAGAGAGAGAGAGAGAGAAAGAAAGAGAGACGGTGCAGGCATCCCTTATAACATGGAACACAGCAGATTTACACCTTGCTATTCGCATATGGGACGAAATCCCTTTTCACGCGACAGGAAGCCATGTTTGGCTGTTTGACAGAATCGTGAAACTGAAAACTACTCCCCATCCTACAGCAGAACTGAGGGAAATCTTTTAAGGCCTTGCTGATAGCATTTTTGTTTATTATAAAGCCAAGCTGACAGCCTCCGCCTCAGCGTCTCCAAAGCTGCATCTGAATTGCACCATGACACCTGTCACCACTATGAATATCAGACAGACGCAGGCGCTGGTGTCAAAACACTTTCAGTCTAGACAGCAGGATGCAGATGGTATTGCGTGCTATGTGAGTTTGTGTGCTAAGTCATAGTTAGCATAACCTGTGGTGAAATAAACTGGTGACAAGCAGCATGATTCTTAAACACTTAGTTGAAGTAGATCACCAATAGTACAAATGCAAATGCAGGCAATGCTGCAAATGCTTCTCAAATCAAGTCGTTCCATGTTAGCAGTTTTCATGGACCTTTTTCAGTAGGAAATACATGTTATTAGGACATACAGTTGCGGTCGGAAGTTTACATACACTCATCATGGACATGCATGTCATGGCAATATTGGACTTTCAATAATATCTTTGAACTTTTCTTTTTCTGGGGCAGAATGATTGTACAACATACACCTTTAATTAAAAAAACAACAACAAGAATTTGGTTCACAAGTTTTAATTCATTTGGGGTTTTCTGAAATCAACACAGGACCAAAATTATACATACAGGGTCAAATATATACATACAGCAAACTTAATATTTAGTTGAATGTACCTTAGAAAGTTTCACCTCAAGCAGACGCTTTTGTTAGACATGAAACAATCTTCTGGCAGAATTCTGGTTGGATATTTTGGATATATATTGGATACTCCTGAACGCAACTGTACACTCACCGGCTACTTTATTAGGAATACACGTACACCTTCTGATTCATGAAATTATACAATCAGCCTATTATGTGGCAGCAGTGAAACACAGTAAATCATGCAGGTACAAATCAAGAGCTGCTGATCTCCTGGGATTTTCATACACAACGATCTCTAGAGTTTACACAGAATGGTGCAGAAAACAAAAAAACATCCAATGAGCAGATGTTTTGAGAATAGTTTGAGCTGACAGGAAGCCTACAGTAACTCAAATAACCACTCTTTACACCCATGATGAGCAGAAAAGCATCTCAGAATGCACAAGAAGTCAAATTTTTCAGTCAAAGAAGTCAAAAACAGGAGAAGACCACATTGGTTTTCACTCTTGTCAGCCAAAATCAGGGATGTACAGTGGGCACAGGGTCACAGATGATTGGACAAATGTCACCTGGTTTGTATGATTTTATGCATTGTGCTACTGACACGTGACTGGCTGATAATCGGATAATTGCATGAATGAGCAAGTGTCCAGCTGTGCCTAATAAAATGATTACTAGGTGTATACAGTATTACATTCAGAAAGGGAACAGCAAACTTATGAACTCTTTTCCCCATTCACTATTAATATATTGACATATACCATCTGAGCATTTTTTTTCTGTAATAAAGGAATATCTGTGAAAACTAATAAACTAAATGTATTGCTGGTAGAAATTAAAATGATTTGTTTCATTCATTTTGTCTTTAAATTATGCACATTTATTTACTCAGCCATATAAACCTGACATTTCTCCTCATTTGAATGCCTGAAGAGGAACATGTTGTGGTAGCAGGTTGTGTTGCTGCTTCACACCTCTAGGGTCTCAGGTTTGATCCTGAGTTGGGGTTACTGCCTTTGTAGCGTTTCCACATGGGTTTCCTCCAGGTTTTCCAGTTTCTACCCACCTTCTAAAAACATGCTATGCTAAAACAAAAAAAATTGCCCCTAGGTGTGAAAGAGAGTGTGAATATGTGTGTGTGAAAATAGTGTGCATGGGGCCCTGTGAAGGACTGGCAGGATATATCCTCACCTCACACCCAGTGTTGCTGGGATAGGCTCCAGATCAAGTGCCATCAGGATAAAGCGGTTAGTGAAGATGAATGAGTGAAACGTTTCATTAAATAATTCAGCCGAATTATGGTGCATATTTGCCATGATACGATATCATTTTAAGGTGTTTTTAGGCGTCTTCACTCAATTCCCAAGGCCTTTTACAGTAGTTTGTATGGAAACAAATTTTGAACCCAGATTTAAAAAAAAAAAAAAAAAAATCAAAAAACGTACTTTTTATCCATTTATAGTTACATTTAACGTTGTGGAACATTCTCAAATCACATTCATATTAACAATACAAACAGTTGTTCCAACACCAGCTTCTGGTGGTTTTCTGTCTCTGTTTAAGATAAAATTTGCAGCTTGTTATATTACTAAGGAATCACAAAGTGCAAAGTCCTCTGTCCTGAAGACTTTCCCAAGGCAGAAAACGTAAAGGAACTGCTTTACCTCAAAGCACTGTCTTCTTTCATAATTTTTTTTTTTTTAATGTCTCCTTACAGAAAGGTTCACCAGAGCATCTGCCATGGAGTCCATGTGAATGAGCTGTTACTATAGAAACAATAGGTACTAGAGTGAGCAAAATAATATAAACCTGTGATTTGCCTTGAAGGAAGAACTACATCATAATTGTGCAAGACGTCAACACTGCTGTGGTATAAAATAATTTAATAAACTTTAATAAGGACAATAAAAAGCTGTTTTCTCCTAACTGGCTAAAAGGTACACGCAGCAGAAATGGTGTACGATTTAGGTCACAGTGGATCTGGAGCCTATGCCCGAAATACTGCAAAACTACCTGCGGTGCTGTCATGCTGTCCTGGAATTCATCTGTATAAAAATAAAACAGACCTGCAATGATCCTGAAGAGCTCAGACTTAAGTTGATCCTGGGTACAGGCTCAAGTGTCATAATTCAGCGACTAGACATCAACCATGAATTCAAACTTTCTGTTACGTCATTATGTCATACAGAAAATTGAATAAAGTATTATCTTGTGGAATGGGTTTTGTCCTCATCCTCGCATAAAGCAAAGCAGTGGAGCATGGATAAAATGCGTTCGGTAGAGGTTCGTTCTTGCCAACAGAGAACTGTTAATGACATTCTGCTGGCAACTACAGTATAAGGCTGCAGGACAGAGCTCCACTGTAGCGGAGTAGGAAATCTAGGCAGCACAAGTGCATTAAAAAGCACCTCAGGACTTCCTGGGATGTCTGACAGAGCAAGCAAATGTTTTTGCTCACGCTTAAATCTTAATTAAGAAGCAGTGACCTCCGTGTCAATCCGCTGCCAGTCGAGTGAACGGGCATCTGTGTACAGCTACCACCTGGCACTGGCAGAGGAACACAGGCAGTCGCCGGGGGCAACGGAGACTGCCATCCCTCTACTTCTTTCTCCCTCTTTCTCTCTCTTCTTTCAGTCTCTCGCTGTCTCTCATCCGTGTGATCAGAGACAGATTGCTAAGTTTGGTACTAATGGGATGTAGCGTGTGTGCGTGCATGTGTGTTCACAGTCTCACACTCCCTTGGCATCTGCTGTTAACTGATGTCATCTGAGCCCTGGGCTCTGGTATGGAGTAGACAGACTCAGCTGGAGACGCTTAAGGAGACGGGCAGTAATTGTGCCCACCTACCCTCACTGGAAAAGAGACTAGAAAGTGGAGAAGTGTAGTAATAAGGAGAGAAAGCAAGAAAGAAGATAGTAAATATGAGAAGAAATTTAAATGCAACAGAAGCATACATGTAAAAGAAAACAAAATACAGTAAGTGAAAGTTTTTAAGCTCACCTATTATGGTTATGAAACGTGCCTAATTTTCTCATACAATAGATTTTAAAACACTTTAATGTGCTCATAATTTAAACTGCAGCATTACCCCCCCTCCCCATCCCGTGTCACAAACGACTCCTTAAACGATCCGTTCTAAAGGATTCATTCCACACTCCTTCTTTCAGAGCGCATACTCTGCTCTGATTGGTCAGATGTCCCAGTCTGTTGTGATTGGTCTACCGCTGTCAGCGAGCAGAGAATGAAAAACTTTGCAGACTTTTTACATTCACAAACAGCTCTATAACACACTACATGAAAGGTAATATTTGAAAAACCATAATAAGTGCACTTTAAAATTTAAAATAAAATGGACTAGTGTTCGAATCAGGGTGTGTTCCCACCTCATGTACAGTGTTTCTGGGATATGCTCCAGATTCACCATGACTCTGACATGGATAAAGTGGTTACTGAAAGTGAATGAGTTAAAATGTGTGCTGTGACATTCTTTATTTTATTTATTCGATTATTTTCGGATGTTTCTTTCCTGTTTTTCTCCCTAATTTGGTCATCTGTCAATGACCTCCCACCAGCCAGCTCTAATACAACAGCTACCAGTCAGGAAGCACGAAGGCTAACACGTTCTTCCTCCAAGACATGTGTACTCAGCCAAGTGTATTAAGTGTGTTGAAAGGACGTTCACTATGAGGACGTTCACTATGAGAATACTGTGAATAAGAATCCTGGGATGAGCACAGGACAGTCTTTTTTATTACAGCAGCAGCTCTTATGTACAAAATCCCTGCTCCCAACACACCTGCAGCAGGTAATGAAGGTGTCTGGATTGCAGTTGCCATGAAGAATAGAGCAAAAAAAAAAGTGATGTACATGACAGCTAGAATGAGTGTTACTCTACAGTTATTTCTCATAATGTTCGTCTATATGTACCATACATAATGGTTATGAATAGAGCTGAAAGTGTGTGTGTGTGTGTGTGTGTGTGTGTGTGTGTGTGTGTGTGCTGTGTCCCACTGAGAACAAAATCCTGTGGTTGATGTTTTATTCATGACAGGAGGCTTGTAAAAATCTCTGCATGAGAAAAGTGTAGATGTTTCATTATTTTCTTGAAGGGAGTTCTCAGTCTGTAATGATGCATTGAAGGACACGTAGTGCTGCTCCCTCACACATGTGCAGCTTGAATTGAGGCCAGTTTGATACACGCCCACACTAATGCCAGTTGCTATGGTTAGCTCTGTCACCTTCGTCCCTTTCCTATTTTATTGCGTTCTACAGGGATTGCGAGTCTTACCTCTTATGCAACACCACAACATTCGCTCTTCACCTCACGTCTCCTTGAGAGCCATGTAAACCCATGTGTAAAAGGTGACATGCACATTAATTCTCTCTAATGCAAACACATTTCCACATTCTCTGTAAAAATTCTTCGCAATTTCACAGATGATCAAAATCGACTCATCCTCGTCTCGACTATATAGTGCTGACTGTGGTAATTATCCTCATTTATTCATATTTATTTGTCGGCGTATCTGTTATTTTGCTTGTAATTCTGTGTTTGTTTACTGCCATGAATTACAGTCTGTGGGAACTGATTATACAGGCCTATTAGGGAGACATGAAGAATGATAAATCATGCATTAAACTTAAGAAAATGAGAAACAAGACTAACCGTGGACCATAAACTATCAAATAAATCAAATAGACAAGTGGATGTATGCAGGGGTTAAATAGGGATGGTGCTCTAGAAAGCTGATTTTTAGCCTCAACCTTAAGTTATTTAGAATAAGTGGAGCTGAGCTCTGGTACTGTAATTTAAAGGAGATCTATTTTGAGCCATTTTACAAGATGTAATATAAGTCTCGGGTGTCCCCAGAATGTGTCCGTTTCCCCAGAATGTGTCTGAAGTTTCAGCTCAAAATACCCCATGGATCATTTATTATACCATGTTTAAAATGTTAAATTCCCCAACACATCTAGTACTTAATAAACTATCAAATAAACTATAGGTAAATGCAGCCAAGGCCGAATGACGAGAACCAGAAATGATTAATGAGTAGCTTAGCATTAGGTCTTCAGGCTACGCAGTCTGTTAGTTCACCTCACCTCCCGATCCGAGTTGTTCTTTCTTTTGTCACATCACATTTGTCACGTCTGTTCCCCAAAAAACAGAAATGATTAGTTCACATCTCGAGTCTTTGGGTTCGAGTCGTTTGTTCATCCCGTGACCGCCCCTGAATGCAGGCTGAATGCAGTGAGGCTGTGACGTGATGAATGAACGACTCAAACCTGAAGACTCAAGGGATGAACTAATCATTTCTGTTTCCGGTACTGCATGGTGCATTGCCTATGCGGTGGTCATGGGATGAAGGAACGACTTGAACCCGAAGACTCGATGTGAACTAATCATTTCTTTTTCCTGTACAGAACCTATGAGGATGTTGCAGTTCGGTCAAAAATGAACGAATCACTCTCTGAGACAACTCGTTCTTCCCAAGTCATATTAAAGATGAACAAATGAAGGAAATGAACGAATCGTTCATGAACGACACATCACTACTTGAAATCCTACAGCAAATGATCCATTACAGCTTGTGCTTCGGATACTAAAATGATTCACCCAAAACGTACAGTTTTCAAAAAGACTTAAAAATCTTACTGTATTATGCATAATAGATGTTCAGTTATGAATTATATTGACAGTAAGTGTTTTTGGGTTAAAAATAAAAATGACGACCTAGCTTGGGTCTCTGTGAATACAATCAGAGACAATGGTAACTTCAGCCGCATTAGCCGTGGAATATCCTAACAAGCACATTTGGCAAGGCGATTTGCAAACATTCACAAAATATAAAGTGCAATACTTACGTCTTCTGGATATGAAGCTGGATCACGAACAGTTGATACTGATCCATGCTTGAGAATCAAGTTTTTAGCAAATCCTGCTTTGTATTGATCTGTGTTCACAAAGCAGTCTGGTGTAAAATGATTCACGCAAACATATACGAATTTAGGTCTTTTGGGGGCTATTTATTTTTCTTCAAAAATAAAACTTTTCCACTGCCTTTTCAGTGGCTCTGATGCCAGGAGTACATGAAGACTCTTATGCTCATTCTTAGACCCAACAACAGAACACTTATAACGCTTAAAAAGCTGAGACACTCTTCTTATGACTGTAGTTGATCACTGTAGCTGTTTCAGTGTGGAGAACATGGCGAACTGTGTACAGTTCTCTCAATGGAGGATCTGTGCTAATAGGGCAGAGGCCCTGTGTGGTGCTTGTTCCAACATGATGTCACGTTAGGGCAAAAAATAAAATGGCTCATTTTGAGACATTGTTTATTGTTTACTGTCTATTTTTACCATTGTATGGTGGTTGTGTACACACTCTGCCGTCACAGATTTATGTTCAAACACCATTTAAAGGTGAATTTTGCATAATAGGGCCCCTTTAATAAAAATGTAAATCATTACATGGCATAATAGTTATAATACAGTTTCACATTGCTTCAGACTGACATGCTATAATTTTAAAATGGCATGTTTACAGCTAAAGGCAATTGTCAACAGCTGTGTATATACAGTACATCTGACCACTGAAGCAAGATGTTTTCATTTCAGTACTGTAAAGGCTTTACACTACTTTGCCAGAAACATCATATGTCCATCATGTCACTGATGTTGAAAATGGCTTATATTAGTTCATTCACCTTCATTAACTACTTTATCCATGTCAGGGTCAATAGGGATCTGGAGCCTATCCCAGGAACTATCCTTGGGGCAGTTAAGTGTAGACATTCCACTAACAAGCATGTTTTTTGGCGGTGGGGGGAAAACTGGAGAACCCAATGACAACCCATGTGTACATGGAGAGAACATACAAAACTCTAAATAGAAGCTAAACTGTGACATTGTGCTACCAAATGGGATGTAATAATACATAAACTGTCAGCACCAACAGACGGATGGATGTACGAGTGGATGGATGGATGGATGGATGGATGAATGGAGGATTGGATGGATGGATGGAAAACAAACAGGCAGATGTAACAGTAAAGTAGAATAGAAAAACTGAATGACTGATTGTGACACTCCTACCACTGACAGGAAATTGTAGGCAGTATAATTTCCTGCAAGTCATCATTTTCCCTCAAGCCAGTACAAACCTGTTGGCCAGTTCTCCCATTCAACCCTTTTTGTTCATTCTATTGTCTGTAATAGTCAATATATCATAAGATAATGTCTTCCTCACAGGTGTCCTTTTTGTGTTTCTTTGGCCATTTATCGAGCTTGAGGTATTTATTATTATTGCTGAACACTGAAAGCTTCTTGAATACTAAGCAATCGCAGGATTCCTGCCTGTCGGTTTCTCTCTGCACATCCCTCAACCATGAGAAACGTACTAGCATTTTAAAGTCGTCATTAGTTCTGTGAAATTGTGTTCTATTTAAATGCAGTGAAAGACATCAACACGTTGTCTATAAGCAACTATTATTTATTGATTTCATTTGCATTTAATGAAATACATGATAAATAAAATGTACTAATAAATTTTTACCATTTTTCAATGGAAAATGAGTAACGACTCTGATCATAAACATCATCCATATCAGTCTCTCTAGTTTTATCACTTGAGGTAAATGTCATTGGCATTTGACCAAAATTACAAACAGGACCTTCATCACTGTCTCCTGACTTGACTGATTACTGTTTGGTCTGATATAAGTGCCGAAATAATTGTCAATTAACTCAATGAGTTTTGTAATATTGGCAAAAAAAAAAAAATTATGTTAGAATTCAAATGTATATTTATACTGTCGTTTTGGGGTAATGCAGTATTGTGCAAAAAAACAAATGCAAAGAAATTCTGTAAAGCAAACATGCCCTCAAAAAGAAAAAAATGCAACATTTGTCCCTAAAAAATTACTATAATGAGAAGTAAACAGTAACGAACTACACAAAGTCAATATTTGCCGTGACAGCACTCTTTTTAAAAACGCATCAGGAGTCTCAGGTACACTTTGTGATGTTTTATTAGGAAATTGGCTGATTGATTGAATTGAAGAAATCTGTTACAGCTCTTCTGGTGACTGTCATTCTGACATACAAACATTTTTCTGTAATATTAATTTTTTGTTTGGTGTTATTAAGTAATGTAATATTAAGTAATGTTTGCAAATTTAAAATGTTTTTGTAATGATTCAATAATGCAAAAGTCTTCAAATAAACATCTAATGCACTATATATATATTTTTTTTTGTTTAGTAGAGGTGTCACAGTATATTGTAAGCAGACAAAATTAAATCCGTCAAAAACCGAAAATTCAGGCACACACATGACTTCCAACATATTTTTGGTCATATTTATCCAATAACTTTTTTTTTTTTTTGCAGCTACGTTATTTGCTAAAGTTTTCTGGGTGTGGCTGAATTGTGCATCAATATCACTACTTCAGGTTGCAGACATTTGTCTCAGGGATCTGTATGTGCATTGCTTAACCATTGGATATATACACTTAACATACAGTATTGGTGCACCTTGTAGGTATTCAGTTACTGTCTGTAGCTCGTCCGTTACTATGCACCGTTTGGCACAATGATCCAAATAAAATCTGGTCAGTGGTGGTCCAATGGTGGTTACTTTCAATTAAAGAATGGAAGTAAAGGCTGGATAACAAGCTGTGCTTATCAATGGATGGGCTACAAACCCTGCATCTATATGATAGGTTTACCTAATAAACTGGCCTCTGAGTGTTTATGCATGTATTGAAAAAGACATTCTGAGTCTTAACTACACTTGAGCTACTAACCATATCTTCTTTAAGAGAGTCTAACAGCCCCTGAGGCCAGTACAGTCCTAATCCTCTTACAATTAACCTTGCTAATAGGAGTCATGAGCGAGAGCCAAGAGCATTGAATCACTTTTTAAAAATATAATAATATTTCGCAAATTATTTTAATACGTTGCTCAAGAGGTAGCAGTTTCACCTCTTAAGATCCTCCCACCACCACCACCACCACCACCACCACCACCACCTCATTCGATCACTACGGAAAAATCCATGCACATTGATCTCCATGTTATGATAGTTAAAGAAAGCTCCATTGGGAAGTCATTACTCACAAGGATGGCATTGGGGAAAGCAGAGAATCTTGCCTTATTAGATGAAGTCGATGACCTCTAAGAAGCACCGTCAAAGATAAAAAAGAAATAAGAGAGAGAGAGGGAGAGAGAGAAGACGTGACCGTCTGAGAGCAGTTCTTGGAGACAGCACGGAACATCACCTAGCAACCACCCAAATATTTTCTGAACCCCAGAAAGAGCTGCTTAGTGATAGCGCGTCATCGCTGCAGAGACCCTGTGCAGCAGACTGCAAACACACAGCGACATCCTTCTATTTGAACCTTGTTTCCTGAAACATGATTCCAGAACTGGTATTTTGTTTTCATTACCTATATGACAATTCCTTACACCTTATCAAGGCTAAATGAATTGTTTGCCCAAAATCACAGCCTTGGCAACAACCTCTCCTTACACAGAAGATGAAGTAAAAGAATGTAGGGAAGATGTGTTGGTCTGGTAATAAGGATAAAAATGGAGGAAACATTAAAGGAAGTGTATCTGTTTCCCTCAAACAGCATTCAGAGTTGCTGAATAGAGCCGACAGGCCTGTGCAGAAGTGGGCTTTTCAAACAACAACCAGTGACTAAACTACGTCAATTTGCATTGATCACCTTTGAAGGGGAGATGCAGATGAGCTTAATGAACCCTTACAATAGTGCTAACTGCACTAGGTCTTTTTCTCCCTTAACAGCTGAAACAAGGGATTGAGACCTCACTATTGAAGCTTATGGGTCATGGATGAACATTCTAGCCATGCAGGGTTATATCTACATGTGTATTCCCACCATGCATTCCCTCTACTGTAAGTGATCAGCAAAAACTATAGAAAATCACATTATTGCAAGCTGCTACTATGGCCATCATATATGTTTACCATGATCTACCATCCCACAAGCTGTTTCAATGTTAATTCATTCACCTCATTGCAGTTAAAAGTGTTTCAGAAGTTTGATTAGCTAAGTCATTCATTCATTACAAATAGGGAGCTACTGTCAAGTTATACACATCAGCTACTTATTATTATTTCATATCATAATAATTGGGTGATCTGCAAATGTGCAAACTCAGCACTAAAATGTCAGATTTCTTCTTGTAGTCTCCTGCAGATATTATT
Source organism: Ictalurus furcatus (assembly GCF_023375685.1). NCBI lineage: Eukaryota > Metazoa > Chordata > Actinopteri > Siluriformes > Ictaluridae > Ictalurus > Ictalurus furcatus. The sequence continues at coordinate 24,214,417 of NC_071261.1, forward strand.
TGATGGTTGCCTCCTGCACTGCAGGAAGCTTCTTTATAATGAGATTACAGACATCCTGGTTGCCAGATCTGCTAATGCTCAGTGTCAGATGTTTTATTGAAGCTCCATTTTTTTTTTTAGGAGGCACCCAAGGTCAAATGCCATAGAGCAGGACATCCGGTAAAACATTGCAAACACTGTGGCTTTGTAAGATCTAACTAGTCTGTTGTTGTTACGCAAATGATGAATAGGATACATAAACTAATAACTACATAAACAAATTAAAACTGTTTGTGATTATTGATATGGTGAATTTTTCTGACAGGATATATCTATTTAACTATCTATGTACATTTATTTATTTATTTATTGAGTCTCCAATGTCAGTATTTTGAGGTGAGAGTTAAAGCTCTTACAGAAAAGTCTTCAGGAGGGAGGGCTTTGCGCGTTCTCAGTAACAAACTGCATTTTATTTTTTTTTGTCTTATTAAATTCAAGAGAGAGAAAAAAAGAGGGGCGATTTATAGCTTTTATAAGATCTTATACATTTCATCAGTAAGTGATGAAAGAAACTAACCCATTTCATTGACACTGCATAATATTAAATAAAAGAAAACATACTACGTGTCATTCTTCAACAAATAAAAATAGTTAGCGTTGGCAAATTTTGGGGGTGTAAGTGGAATTAAAAACACTTCAGGGCATGCTATTAATAAAAAATAATCAACTTTGGCATGGTAACACATCACACTACTTCATTGTTGATTATTTTCCTATAAAAGCATGCCCCATCGTGTTTTATTCCTGGCATATCTTTGAACTGATCCCGCACATGCCTATCAGTAACTAAAATGAATCCATTTTGACCTTTTAGAATAATATATTGTCTTTGTACAGTAAAAATTTCAAATGGTAGATGTGTTTATAAATATCTGGTAGCTCTTTCCACAATATACTGTATAACCTACTAAACTAAATGTTTATCCTAATTGTCAGAAAGCATGTACTTCACCACTACAGGACTCATATTTTCTGACTACAAGGAGTATCGACGACAGAAAGAAAGAATTTTCACATACTTCAACTGTATGAGTAAGAAAATGGATTTCTGAAAAAGTACAAAGACTTGATTTGGGGCCCGTTTAATTTTGATTGTTTCAATTTGGGGACGTCAAGTGGCTCTTAAAAAACAAAAAAACAAAAACTGTTTACCAATAATATGGCATGACACAGTAAGACTGGTGGTTAAAAATGATTGTTTGTCACAAAGCACAGAAAGAAACAGATGCACTGTAATAAAATGGATGCTTACTATCCTGGCAGCATGAATCATTTGTACTTTTATAAGAGAATCTTTCATAACTCTCCTGTCTTGTTCAGTATTGCCTGTCACTCACAGATAAAAGGGGTGGGAGGGTGGGGTGGGGTGTTTGAATTTAAAAATGCAGAAGAGTTTTATTTAAACATAGTGTCATGTTCTAAAGTTCTAAAGATATTCAAAGACCCACTCAGTGACATATATGCGCTCCATGCTTGGAAATCTGAAGAAGCTATTAAAAAGAGAGGAATCGCACGATACAGATAAATGACAGCCAAGTCCAGCTCATGGCTGTATGGCAGAATTGCTTAGCACTCTCACATTGGCTCGGATTCTCACACATCAGCACTCAGGAGGGATAGAGGGTGAAATTGTGCATGTAAGCATACTGTATGTGGTTGTGTGTATCAGTGTTTGAGTATGTAATGATAGGGAAGCAGGAATGCAGTCTGCTACAGGATCAGCTAACAGGCCATTTTTAATGCGGCATTAGTAATTAAAATGTGTTAATCATAAACTCGGATCTAACCTCTTTGAGAGTGAATTTTGAAATAACTACGGATTTACTGTGTCACCCCAGATACTGTTTTAATCTATAAATAAGGCAGGTGTATTTACGGTGGTAGAAAAACAGTGCCCCCCACTGGAGTCTCTGACATTTATCCGGCAGCTACAGTATAGACTGAACTGCTGAGATTCAGAATGAAATAAACCAACAAGAGCTGACTTATCAACCAAGTACTGAGCTATCAAATGCAGGAACAGCATATGTGTGAGTCAAGTCTATGTTTGCAGAATATCTCATTAGTGCATAATTTAGCCACATAATGGCATTATTGAATTGACTTCATGAGGCGGCAGGAAGCCATGGACACAGATAGAGCATGCACAAAAACTCCACACAGATAGTACCCGGAGTTCAGGATTGAACTGGAGACCCTGGAGCCGTGAGGTGGTGCACCTCAGCCTACTGCACCAACATGCCACTCAAGCATGAAGATGGTTAATAATATTTCACTTTAATTCTTACAATCTTGGAATGGTGCATAAAGATGTGCTGGAGTCAGAGGTGTGGTGACATGGATATACACTGAGCCCACATCATATTAAGAGAATTCTTAAAGCGAATACTGTATTAAGTATGATATTCCACAACATATTAACTCGTGGGTTCAAGTTACACAATTCAGGTACTTAGTTTGTGATCTTGAAATGTATTAATTCATGGCCATGCCATTTAAAAAAAAAAAATACACATACAACACTACAATGATGATTTCTATCAACAAGAGTCAGATTCATTACATCAGGATGAATTGCATAGGAGTAACAGACATGTCAGAAATGGGACTTGAGTTCAGAGTTCGGGTGCAATCAGGGTGGCAAGGCTTATTTCAAGATAATCCCTGAAACAAAGGGCACATGCTAACAAACACTGCCATGTCATTATATGAATTGGTGTGAGAGTTGAACAATATACCCAATATTTCACTGTATGTTTCAAAGCAAGCCTCCAAGCCAAGGCACCAGGATAATAATATATTTTTTGTGTGTCTGTGAAATGGCAGATGATTAATAATTCACAAAACCACATTCATATAATTTAGATGGCATATGAATTATGTAGTTTAGAGCTAGATGAAAAGCCTGTGAGATTTTAAACAGTGAATTGGGGTCATGCAGGTTGCAAAGAGAGTTCGAAACAATTTGGAATCTCTTACCTTTATCTCCGGTTTTATTATTTCAGTATTACTCAGGGGAAAGGCTAAGTAATTAATTCACTGAATTAGTCATTTTATCTTCTGACATGCACCTTCTTTTTTGTAAATGTTTAGTTTTAGCCCATTTCCTGGTGTCTTTAGTGACCTTTGAGGGAGAATTGTGTAGAGCTGGTTATAAACTTGGTCATAAATGTATTTTATGTGGTCTATTTATTTCAACTACAATTGTTCTGTTCTTGTCTAGACTTAGGGGCTGAGCATTTTTTTTTCTCTTTTTTTGTGGTCACATTTTTCTTTTTTTTATTTTTCTTGTCATGCAGTATCTCAAAAATAGGGAGAAACAAGTGAATTATTTCAATACATTATTTCAAATATCAAATGTGTGTTTTTTACATAATATAATACAATACATTCATTCATCTTCAATAACCTTTTTAAACTAAACATAAAATGAAAAATAAAGTAGATATCAGTGGACTGAGAAAAAAATCTTGAACTCATTCATTTACGATCTGAAATAACTGATAACCTTGTATACCTTTCTTACCTTGTATTGCTTTCTAATTTTTGCGTTATATAAGAGTTTCATATTGTTTTCATTCTTATTAAAACCTATATAAAAAACTGTCCATTTTTGTTAATAATACAAGAGATTTTTGAGATTTTTCTTTTTCATAATGTAAGGATAAACAAGATACCATATACATACAGACAATGTAAATAATAGAACCAAATAAATGCCAGGGGGAGGCTATGTAATGTACTATAAAATTAATGAATGAATAAATTAATTAAGCACACAGTATGATAATAATCATACTACTACTACTACTACTACTAATAATAATAATTCTAAGAAATCCAGGATTTTACACTAACATCTTTTTCAAAATGACAAAATATTTAACACCTTGAACCCATGGCTGTATGCAGGGTTTAAAAAATACAGATGTGCAAAAACTACGTTTGCTATCATGGTTAGGGGGCAAAAAATATTGATTTCCCTGATCGACATATGTGCACTGTAAGACATTGGATGATAATAATAGCTTTAAAGCCTTGTCAGTGTGCAGTAGCAAATTAAAAACACCTTTATTTAATCTTTGTGTTTAAGTTTGCATCATTTTGGATTTGAATTATGAAAATGTGTTTCAAGCAGTACATACATGTATGAAAAATGTGTTTTATATAAAACAATATCTATACAATAGTACTATACTGTATTATGACACTATACTTATGAAAGTAAATTGAACCTTCTTGAAATTGAAGCTTCACTGTAATTACCAAAGAACATATATCTCTGTGATAATTAGGCCTGTGTTTTTTGAATGAGATCAGGTCAGTTTTGGGTTGTGTTAAACAGCACAGTAACATCATATTCTGGGCACAGTCAGTAGTACCTGCTCTTCTTCTTTCATCTCCACCATCTTCACTTTTTCTTTTCTCTCATTCTCATCTTGTCACCTGTTGCTTCCCTTCCCAAAGCTGAGCTTTAATTGTTGCAGTCTTTTTTCCATTTTCGTCTGTGTCAGTAAAGAAAGTAAACACAGCGTAAATTGATATTTATTAATGTTACCAGCCTCTGCTAAGATATATATATATATATATATATATATATATATATATATATATATATATATATATATATATATGTATATATAGTGGTACCTCATCATTTTAACATGCATTTCAACCCTACACAAACTGATATGGAAGAAGAGCATATCATTCTCATCCATCCATCCATCCGTCACTGGATGGATGGATGGATGTTATCTGGTAGTTAATTGACTCGTGATGGACGGCCACTGTTTAACCAAGCGCGACAGCGCACTGGAGCTATTTGTTAGATGATGTCTGACTCTGTGGGGATGAATCATGTCAATGAACCACAAGTAGACGGCTAGTAAAATTCTCTAGTTACATCATAACACTTTGGCGGATTAAAGTGGCTGTCCTGCCTGGTTTGTTGACATAGTCCAGCACAGTGGAGCGCAAACCCCGCCCCCCATCCGATTTCATTGGTCAACTCAAGCAAGCAGTCACCTGAGAAGGTGGTTTATTTATTATTATTATTATTATTATTTTATTATTATTTTTTTTTTTGCGTTGTACGTGCTTTGCGGCACCAAAGAGTTATTATTAAGCAATTATTTTATAACTTTTAATATACACCTCGGGAAAAAAATACCGAGGTCCGCAGCGCGGTGACCTCAATGATTGATACGGCCATGTTTGCACTTATGTAGCCTATATAATACGTTGTTGGTAAAATTATTAAATTACAAATAAAATATCAATTTTCAGGTTCTCAGATATTCAGGTAATTAGTAAGCCCAGATAATAATTTTTCTAAATACAGTTTAAAGTCAGTGTAGAAGGACTGCGCAGCTTTCTGGCGTTTACTGACATGGTCGGTCACGTGACCAGAAACCGTGCCCTGATTCGCCATTTTGGCTCAGTGCGGAAATAGCTGCAGGAAGTTTCTCCCTCGTGAATGTCACCTGTTTCTTCTGTTGTGTCTGTGCTACAGGAACATGAGCGCGTCGTTAGCTGTGCAGAGGTTAGCTGCTGTGAGCGGGGCTCTGGCGGTCACCGCCGGCGCTTATGGGGCTCATGGTGAGCTAAAGTTTTTACAATAATGATCATTTTTCCGTAGTAGCCAGCCTTATAGGGCGGCACTGGCTCCTTGTCAAGTCACTGAGTTGGATGGACTACGTAAATAACTTATTTGAGTGAACTTCATTTCACATTGTAAATGAATAATAATAACATTTGCAATGTAATCATCTTCTGATGATGAATCGCACTGTACATTAACCCTGTATGATTTGTCTCGTAGGGTTCAGACGAAGTAACAGGGATGAGTACCAGAGAGAGGTGTGTATAATTGTTAAACGTTCCAATATTATAAACAATCCAAGATAGTAAATATGTTTATCCATTAATATAGCATACTGATGTTGAATTATTGAATCTCAAAGTGTTGATTACTTTTCTATAACAGCAGTTCTGACAGTAGTTCCTTCTATATAAATATTATACTATTGCACTATATTTATATATATTATATATATGCACTCGTTCTAATAGTTTATACTCAGTGACCTGTATAGAAGACAAAATATGTTTTTTATTTAGCAAAGAAAATTATTGACACTGTGAATCTTTCTGTAAAGAGATGTGTAGTTAACGTTTATGGATGGAGTCTCCAGTGTCAGCGCTTTGTAACAGTCTGTAAGTTTTCTGCCATGGGAGAGTCTTCAGTACAGATGAGTGTGTGCTTCACAGTTTATTGCTTGCACGACGGGCTGTGTTATTTTGTTTTATTAACTTCGAGAGAGAGAGAGAAAAAAAATGGGCTGGTGATGGAACGACTGTTTATAGCTGTTATAACTGAAGTGATAACAGGAACAACGTGTCTCGTGAACATTCCAAAAGATTAAATGTAACTATACATGGTTTAAAAGCATGATGTATGTCGTTCAGTAATAAATTAAAAATGATCATCATTAGCAAATCACTGTGGTATAATGAGGGAATAAATCATGTTGAGAGGTGCTGTTATAGGAACATAATGGCGGTGGTAGAATGCCACAGATTATTAACACACCATGGATTATTTTCCTACAACACCATTCCATATCATGTTTTATTCCTTATTTAACTAACGAATCTAACATTATCCTCAGCTCTACAGCACGGCCAATACCTATCATTTCTATCACAGTTTGGCTCTTTTAGGAGCATCTCGATGCAGGAAACCTGCTCTGGTAAGCACATATGTACCATAGATAGCATACAGCTGTTTTGTATAAATATACACACAATAAAAAGTTGCTAAAAGAAGAACATATGAGACAGTCACAAAACTTTAAAAAGAATGTCTACTGGCTCTAATTTATGCAAATTGTAATGTTGCCTTTGTGTTTGTAGGCTGGAGCAATTCTCCTGTCTGGCATGGGCTGCTTCTGTGGTCCTCTCTACCACCAGGCTTTAACGGGTGATCCCTCCTTCAGCAAGCTGGCACCCATCGGGGGTGTGCTTTTCATTGTTGGCTGGCTTGCCATGGCTGTCTGAACTTTGACCATCCATTTCTTTTCTACACAGCCCCATGATTGTTGACAATTACTTTCTGAAAGGGAGTGTTAAATTTGAGTGATAAGAGCAGGAGATATAGGGTGGAGGGTGGAGTTGTTCAGTCACGTCTGGAAGATGATAAAGCTTTAGGATCAGTCGTTATTTTTACAGAAAAAAATCCCTGTATACAGAAAAAACCCTTGAGTTGTGACAATATGATGAGTAGTTGGCTACATTCACATTATATAGTAGCACAAATCTGGTTTTTTTTGTGTCTGTGACAGGGTTTTTTGTTTTGCTTTGTTTTTTTTAATCCGAGCTGCAAATCTAATCTTCTCAATCCAATTTGAGCTACTTTCATTTGTAGTCCTAGAGCTGTTACATATCCAGGACATGGCCACACAACCGGAATTCATGTTTATGAATTATATCATATTGCTGTCCAATATTGGCAGCATGCCAGCAAGGCCTTATTTTAAAAATGGTTGACTGCCAGTAATAATTGCAAAAAAAAAAAATTTCTCTAGCCTTTTTGCCAACATGCACTAATCGTGAGCAGCCAATGAGATGCCAGTCGACCAGCAAAGCACATAATCTTCAAGACGAAGACGTGTGCTGCTTGCTTGTTCATTTCCCTATGGTGGATTGGTGGTTTTGTTGTTGTTCATAATGTACATTTGGCTCATTCATGTGATCTTGATTTCAGAAATGTTCCATTTACATATTTAAATCACCAAGGCAGATTGAATCCATGCAACAAAAAAAATCATATTTGATTGATAAGCTTGTAATGTGTGCATAGTCCAAGTGTGTGTGTTTTGAAATTGTGATTTAGCACCTTTGTTTCTCAGGTTGGAAAATAAATCTGTCTGAGAAAGTGATTGCTAGGTTGACCTTCTGATATTGTGGAGGAGAAGGCTTGGTGAATAAGATCTACTGGTCAGCATTGAGATGTCTCAATAACCCTTCTGGGATTGAGCTTGTGAGTAAAATGGCACAAAGATGTCCATTACTGTCGGCGCTCATTTTAAAGCAGCCAGAGTTCCAACATCTCTGTATTCAAATGAAGAGAGAAATCTATAGAAGCACTAAATCCTGGATCCCTGACTTTATGCCGAGCACCGGATTTGGGGACCTTTTAGAAAATTGGTTAATAAATCTCCAGCTCAGTTTGCAAGGTCTGGCTCGTAAGCTTGGGGGGGAGGTCGTATAGACACTGCATGCCCCAATAAACCCTGATAGTCTCTCATAAAACCCTCATTAATTGGGTCTATTAGCGCCACTGCACAAATCGGGGTCAAGCAATCAAAGCTACTTGAGTCCGCACTGCATCGGGCCTGTGGGAGAGCACACACTTCCCAGCACAAATAGGGCATCTATCTTGAAAATAAGGGTCTCAGCTGATCTAACTACATTTTATAATGATTTTAAATGTCACTGTCACATTTAATTGGTCCTAAATTGGAGTTGAGGTCTCCTGAGGATCTCAGTGTTAGGGGAGAGTTATAGAATTTGTACATGGAAGCTGTTTTGATAAGTTTTTTGTTTTCCTTTGCATTTTTTTTTTCCCTCTGCCCTGACATTTTGGTAGTGTAGGAATTATTCCACCCACTCATTACCGGAGTCAGATCAGCGTCTCCTTGTTAAAATCCATAAGGGCATAGCATGCCTCTCTGCTCTTGGAGACCTGCTATGCTCATATGGACCATGAAGTCTGTCTTCTCCGTCATTTATCTTCGCTCAGCTCTATGGGAAGGGTTGCACTGCAGAAGTCACTGTCTTACATCCCTGGCACCACTCCACATTCTTTGCAGTCGCTCTGTTATTCGGTTCTTGTGTTATCTCTGTGTGCCGGAGCTAAGAGCTGAGCCACAGCATTGTGGGTAATTAGTGTGGTGGCTGAGGTGCTTGTAGCTGATTCCACCATCCAGTATGGTAGGCAGAGTTCACAAAAGATATCCTTAATTGCATTTCACCTGTCCTTCTTTTATCTGCCTTGTCCCTTTCTTTTTTACACACACACACACTTCTTTAAAGGAATACTCCATATCTTCATGTGTACTGTATGTGTGATTACCACAAACAAGAATTTCAACATGTTTACCTTTATTGAGTTAAGACAGAAAATCTGTCTATCCTGGGAACACATTGGAGGGGAAGGGTATAAGAATTCAACCTGGATGTGATGCCAGTCTGTTGTAGGGCACACACATTCACACTCACATTCTCACCTATGGCCAATTTAGTGTAGCCAATCTGCTTACCTTTGTGTTTTGGGAAAGTGTCAGGAAACCAGAAGAACCTACAGGGAACCCATGCAGACACTGGGAAAACCAGTAAAACTCCACACAAACTCGGGACCCTGGAAGTGTGAGGCAGCAAAATTACCCACTTTTCCACCGTGTCACATCAACATTTATTCAGATTTTTTTTCTCATTTTAAACAAATGTCCAAAAATGTAATCTGTGGTATTCATTCACACATTAAAGATGTGATTTCTAGCGATTATGTTCAAACAAGCTTGTATATTCTATTATGTCTCTTCCTCTGCACACCAAGACAGCCTGTAATTCTCTTGCTTCACTGAGTATCAAGCTCAACTGATTTTCGAGTGAATGACAGTGTCTCTGAATATTTACATGAACACACACATTCTGTCTTAAGGAATTTTTTTTTTTTTTTTTTTTAATTAAATGGGTTTTTCTTGTAACGTTTGTGATATTGGGGGTTTGATTCCCACCTCCCCCCTGTGTGCACGGAGTTTGCAAACCTTCCCAAAGAGCTGAGGAAAGATAGATGACAGAGAAGACAGACTTCATGGTCCCTCTGCTTCGGTGGTTTCCTCCGGGTACTCCGGTTTCCTTCTCCTGTCCAAATACATGTTGTAGGCTGATTGGCATCTCTGAATTGTGTGTAGTGTACGAGTGTCATCCATGGTGTCCCTCGAATTGTGAGTGCCATCCATGGTGTGCCACAAGTCTCCTGGGATATGCTTCCCCCCTCCAGTACAGAGAAAGTGATGGATTTCTGTGGTCATAACATAAGTGATGACTTTCAGGTTTGGCCTTTAACTCCTAAAATCAACAAAGAGCAAGAGCTTCTTTTCTCACTAACCAGTTTTCAGTGCTGTTCAATGTCATAATAATGAGAAATTAAACTAATCTAAGAATTAGTAGAGATAACAAATGTTAGTCTCAAAGTTCCTGAATACAATGTAGCTGTAAGTCAGGGATGACTAACAAGGTGGTTGTGACTGCAGTATTAGCATGAAAGTAGAAGCTTTGGAACCTGGTCTGTTTAAGCAGAGTGTACAGATGAATGAGGAATCAGCAGGTAGTCGAATGGATGGTTGAACTTACGAAACAAACCAACATGTTAGTAAAAAAAAAGGTTAAGCCAAAAAGACACCAATACAGAATTATATTATAACATAAATTTTGGATACCACTGAAGATCATATATTACTTATAAATATTGCAAATCATTCAGGTTGGATTTTTCTTTTAAGTTTGTTAAAGGATGTGCCATTCTGAAATTGTGAATTTTCCCAATACACACACACACACACACTAATGCAAATACTCAAAGCCCTTAGAAAAACACCATCATGTGTCAAATACTATAGTGACCACCTCACTCCTAACATCTAGGCTACTCACCTCTTCTTTTAGTTCAGATACAGATACTTCTCTTTCTCCAACATAATGATGCAGCGGTGCATCTGCTTTCAGCTTCCCCATTCCACCTGTCCTAAAGGTGACCATATCCTCTAGTGGGCTTTTATGGTTTGCAGTAAACCTCGCTCAAAGTATATGGTATATGAACCTGAGATTTAGGGTTTCAAGCTCATCAAATCCGATATTAAATCCCACTACATAGTCTTGTGAAGTAGTGGCTGTAAACTGATAGGCCCATTACAGAGACTGTGTAGAAGTGTGGATGGATTTGTGAACACTTTTTCAGCTAATATTTCCCATAACTCCTTGCGTGAGGGAGGAGGAGTTTTGTGATGGTTTTCTTCGCTGAATTCATGGATATATTTTAGAGAGATGTAAATGAAATGTGGGAGAAGAAATCAAGGGAATGATAAATTAAATGATATAGTGTAAATTATATAAGGAATAGTGGAAGAAGTAAGGTTGAATTGCAATGAGGAGTTTGTTTACGTTGAGGGTGTTCTCTTCTGGGCAACAATGTTCTCTTCCTTTACACAACTTGTTAGTATGTTAATCAAAATTATTCAACCCCCATTGCAAATAAGGTTTACTGTCAAAATTTACAGAATTTCAGCTGTTTGCAATGAACAAATCAAACAAAAGCAATTGAAATAGTTCAACACAACGGATACTTCAAGTGGTTTCCCAAATTCAACTGAAAATGCAACTTATAATGACTTCTCCAGTTTCAAAATTATTCAACCAGGAGGACAGGTTAAATGACATGTTTTCCAAGTATAGAGTATGCATTTAGAAGAATTGTAATGAAATTATTTTTTAAAATATAAGCAATCAATGCCCAGAGCATATAGATTGCCTTTAGAGTAAACTTTGTAAGTATTTTTATTTTGATGAATTTTTTAGTTTTTAAAATAAAGAGGACTTTTGTGCTGTATGTAGGACATGTTTTGTCGCTTATCTCAAGAATCAGTGGTATATTCAATCTAACGTATATGATTGCTTTTGTAATTGGCAGCATTACATGTACCAAGGTGTCTAGTATCTTGTCTGGTACATCTACTCGAAAATAAAATTCATTCTTCAGCCTCTTTATTATATTAAAAGATGTGAGAGTGCTGCGAGGGAGGCACTATGTTGCAGCTTTGAGGAGCTCTCTTTGGCTCTCCCACCACAGAACCAATTATCAGCCCTGCCAGTCTCTCAGATGCCACTTCAAAAGGGTGGTATTTCAAGGTGACACTGCAGTGAATGGGGTTAGGAGGATGGGATGCTGCACCCAGCAGTACTTTTGAAGATTTTTTTTTTTATCACATTTCACTTCATGCTAAAAAGTGAGGGAGAAATAGGGAAAGGAAGAGTATAAAAGCTGTGTGTGGATTTGCCTGGAAAGTGCCTCTGTTGGCAATTTGTCTTAAAAAAAAAAAAAAAGCTGAAATGGTATTCACACTCATTTACACTACTGAATGTAAGTCACACATCAGTAAGGTGTAAAAAAACTATAATGTATTATTCAGGCCTATAGATCACAAAAAAATATCATGAGGTGGTTTCGCAAACTGTATCAACTATTAAAAAAAACATTTCTTTAAAAAAGTGCAATGAAAAGTTTACATTTAATGAACTATAAAAAATTAAAATGAGCAAAAAAATTGTAATTGTGGCATGTGTAAAGGTTTGGACTCCCCACTATGTCAGTACTTAATAACACCCCCTTTAAGATAGCAGAGCTCCAAATACATTTTTTAGCCAGCTAGGAGTCTTTCTATTCCTGTTTTATTAATTTTCACCCTCTTTTCCTTGCATAACACTTGTAGTTCTGAGATATTATTGAATGCACTGCATGTTTAAGCATATTTTATCTATCTACATATTTTCAATGATGTTGAAGTCAGGCGACTGTGAGGGCCATTCCCGAAGCTTCAGCTTGCATTTCTTGAAGTAGTTCAAGGTGGATTTTAAGGTATGTATTGGATTATGGTCCTGTTGTAGTTTCTAGTCTCTTTTCAACGTCAGTTTCTTGACTGGTGGCTTATTGTTCAGCACGTTTGCCTCGCACCTCTGGGGTTGGGGGCTTAAATCCTGCCTCCACTCTGTGTGCGTGGAGTTTGCATGTTCTCCCCGTGCTTTGGGGGTTTGCTCCAGGTACTTCAGTTTCCTCCTCCAGTCCTCCAGTAGGCTGATTGCCATTTCCAAATTGTCGATAGTGTGTGCGATTGTGTCCCCTGCCTTGTGTCCTGAGTGTCCTGGGATAGGCTTCAGGCCCTGTGTAGGATAAGCAGTATGGAAAATGGATAGCTGGATGAACTCTTCCATGCAGATGTCTGTGCAAGCAACACTGCACAATTAAATGGTGCGCCACAACTCCCTTTTTGAATAAACCTTCCTGCATGTCCTTAGTGTCATATGGAGGTTTTGCCATGCCTTATTGCCCAAGCGTACAAGCAGTACTATCTGAAAATTTTAGACGGTGAAAATTGTGAGCTGGAAGTTTATTGATATCTATTTATAGACTTCCTCTCCTTTGTAGGCATCAATTAGATTGATTTTCAGATCATCAGTCAGCTGTTTAGAGGAGCCCACGGTTGCTGACTGTTATCACAAGGTTTGAAGGGTTAGAGAATTTATTACACTCCAATATAATTATTCCTAATGACAATTCTATTCCTGATGAGTTCTAATGAGGCCTAGGAAGTTTAGTACTTAGACATTACAACTGAAAGTGTTTCCAAACTTTTGCACCTGCCACAATTACTATTTTTTCTATTCTACTTTATCACATATAAAGTAACTGTGCAGAGGTTGTGTTTACTTCTTTTCACTTCAAAAATCAACAAACTGTGTAATTTAGCCCAAACTTTTATGTACAGTTGTAGTTGTCATTTTATTATCATATTTATAAGCCTAAATTGATTTTCAGTCCTATAGTCAATAACCTCAGTTTGTAAACAATGTCAACTTGAATCTAATTGCAAACTAAGTGCTGTTAATTATATACAAAACATTGTGAATCTAAATTTTAATAAGGTCTAATTAATTTGGGTTCAGAGAGAAATAAAACGCTCAGATGGCTCCAATAAATAAACATAATGGTCCCCATTTGCTTGCTTAATATTTGAATAAATTCATACTTGAATATTGTTCATAAAGAAGAACTGAGTAAAGCAGCTGGGATGAAAATCAGCACCTTCAAATCTGAGGTCATGGTTCTCTCCTAGGAAAGAGTGGGCTATGTTCCCTTCAGGTAACAGAGGCAGAGAACTTTACGTAGTTGGAAACGTCTTTATGTTTGATGGAGAATGAGAGTGTGAGATTGACAAATGGATTGGGTCAGTGGCAGCAGTGTTACGGTCACTCAATTAGCAGATGAAGGTTTCTGTTTACTGCTCAGTCTACATCCGTGTCCTCACCTGTGGTCATGTGGTTCTTTTCCATAACATCGAATCGGTAATAAAGAGTTAGTTAATGCTTTAAACTTTTCAGAGCCAAACGTGGCTCAGGAGGTGAACAAATCATTTCTGTTTCCTATATATAGCGTATGCGGCTGTCACGTGAAAAAATAACGAACGACTCGGACCAGAAGACCCAGTTGAGTGGTGAGTGAATCATTTCTGTTTCTCATAATTTGTCCTTGTATGCATTATATATTTTTTTTCTTATTCAGAATATGATTAAATAAGTAGATGTGTGGGGGGAATCTGGCTATTGAAAATGTAACATTTTAATTTCATGATTAAATGAACGAAATTACTTCAATAAAGGTTTGTTCATTTTGCTGAACAGGATTCAAAGATCCATCCATCTTCTATCACTGCTTATCCTTCAGTGTCGCGGGGAACCTGCAGCCTATCCCAGGGAGCATCGGGCACAAGGCAGGGTACACCCTGGGTGGGGTGTAATCCATCGAGGGCACACTCACATTGGACACTTTAGACACACCAATTACCCTAACATGCATGTTTTTGGACTGGGGGAGGAAACTGGAGTACCCGGAGGAAACCCCACTGGAATAAATTTGGTTTGACGTTGGACGTTCTATATTTGCGGATATGCGGAAATTAAGGGACCGCATACTTGACACCTAGATGAACACTTTCCAGTTGGTTATATGACAGTAAGTCATTCCCTTCAAATGCTATTGAGCTTTAAATTATTGTATATTTTGTGTATGAGCCCATTCAGCAGTGAAATTCATGTCTAATTTAAATGTGATTTAATAGCTCATTTTAATAAATATCAAAAATCTAAAGGTGTGCATTATAGCTGACACCTACATGAACACTTTACAGTTGTTTATATGACTGTAAGTCATTCCTTTCAAATGCTATTGAAGTTAGAATCGTGTTTAACAATGTCGTATGTAACTTTAGAGACTGTCCCTTAATTTCCGCAGATCCGCGAATATCGAACGTCCAACGTCAAGCCAATTTTATTCCAGTGGAAAACCCCTGCAGCACGGGGAACCCCCAACCTTGTCGGCGAACGTGCTAACAACTAAGCCACCGTGTGCCCGGCATATAATGATCCAATCTTCCCATCACTGCCACTGAAACACTACAAATCCCAGGATCCTCTTGGGTAACCGTGATTTCCGGGTTTGGTGTTGCCGTGGGAAGGCGTGTGCCGCGGAGACTAGTTGGAAATGACGGGAGCTGAAACCGGATTCCTAATCACATATCCAAACAAAACCACCGGGGCATAAGGCACAGAGCTTCGACACTGCAATTTAGGGTGTGTGTGTGTGTGTCTCTGTCTGTGTTTATGTGTGTTTAAGTGTGTTTAAATAAGCTTGGCATGAACTATTTAAAATGTTTATCTCGCTAGATTCATGCACTCCGTCCCACCTGCTCAGACTAGCGTGCCAGCTAATCCCTGAGCAAAGCTGTGGAATTTGTTTTTTCTTCTTCTTCTTGAGGCTGCCACTTTTAGCTACTAATGAGCTAAATATGCAGATATTCTCCTGTCGTGATCTCGGCTTGCTTAGCTACACAAACCGGGTTCGTGCTGATCATCCAGGGGAGTTGGAAGTCACAGATGCAGATAGCTAGCTACCTGAAGTGATGAACAATTCTGTAGTATTTGGCAAGTTAGCCGGACATTAGCTGGCTAATTAGTTAGCCACGGTGCTACGTAGCCCGCTCACTGGGTAGTTATTCAGTGCATTCGAGGCAAAAAAAAAAAATAATAACAATAATTTCAAAACAACATTAGTACAGTCTACATCAGTGACGTGTTGTGGAAGTTAGTGTTAATACGGTAGTTTGTGTGTTAATGACCGTATAAAAATAATAATATTAACAATAATTTCAAAACAACAACAGTACAGGCTACATCAGTGACGTGTTGTGGAAGTTAGTGTTAATACGGTAGTTTGTGTGTTAATAACCGTTAAACACTACCTAATGGAAATAGTCTTCGGGCTAAATTGTATACTACCGTACTAATTAGTATGTAGACGTAGTGCACGTTACCATAGCTACCATACTATTTTCACATACTATGTAGTACGCTAGTATGCTGCTGCCATCAAAGTAACGTCGTTGCTAAGATGTAAATCTAAACACTTGGAAAGAGTATCAGAAAAACGTCTTTTTAAATCTGTTGTCAAATTCAAATAGATTGTAGATATAAATTAAGTTATATTAAAAAGTATGATTAATTTAGAAGGTTTTTAAACCACGGTATTTAACTTCTGCACCAATATACTTCGCCATCCAAAGTTTCCTCTTCCTTAAGCTTTGCTATCAGCAAGAATGGTTTTTGTTGTTGCTATTAGCAAGAAAATAGAAAAGCTGAAAATGTTTCTTTTTAACTGTGGAAAGGGAATTCTGTAAGTTATAGTCCCAAAGAGATTACTGTTGTATTAATTATAATGTAAAAGGAAAAAAGTACACTTTAGTGATGTTATACCACTATTTTGAAATATTCACTATGATAGTATCTTAACTTTAACATCATAACATCCCTATCTTTGGTTCACATGTTTTTTCAACATAAAAGTCCATAGTTGTAAGTGTACGATGGAGTCCAGCATGCTGTATTTCAAAGTTGTGTTGTCTCAGGTTGGGCTCGATGGAGGTGATCAGGAGCGCAGTGACTCCGCGTGCGCCGGCGCCGGTGAAGCGTGTGTCCGAGGTGGACTTCCGATCAGGCACGGCGCTTGAGCAGCTGGCCTCGCACGTGCAGGAGCTCGTGCAGCTTGAGCAAGGCGAGTTTGGGGACCAGACTGCACTTGAGGTGCACACGGCCAAAGACTTCATCTTCAACATGCTGGGTGAGAAGAAATTGCTTTCAAAAGTTCACGTTAAAAAAAAAAAAGGAGAGATTTATGTTAAGGGCCTTTCACACTGGCAGTTTAGTCTGAACCAGAGCACAGTCTGCATGAAAAATTGGTCACGTGAAAGCTGCGGACCAGGAAGTGCAACGTGGTACCAAACCTGAGACTAACTGAAGGAGGCGGTCTGTGTTCAGTTGCACTGGAGCTGTGCTGCGATTCCCGTGAATGTGAATACAACTCGTACTCGGGTCCGAACTTTATCTGAATCATTAGTTTCCACAACACGTGTACCATGCGTGGCAGGGGAATGTTGCACATAAGGGTCCACTGCTGCACATAATAGCATCAAAATAAAAAATTAAAAAAATATGGTGAGCCGCTTTGTGCTCTCCATGCACGTTTGTGATGACGTAAGATGAATGCAAAAGCACCAGGGTATAATAGAATCAAGTGAGTCTGAAACCATACCATCGCTGCGAGGGGCATTGGGAACAATCGCACTCGGATTCGGACCACAGCAAACGTGCCCAGTGTGAAAACAGCCTTAGATGCTACGTAAGGAGTAAAACACTTCGGGTCAGCCTGTTCTAGGGAAATCATTAACGACACAGCGTTACCATCCTCAATATTAGTCTCTAATCACAGCACCTCCCAAAGTGTGTTATTCCTGTTCTAACAAAATAGTTTGTCTCTGATAAAATTTATTTAATTTAATAAAGAATGACATGTATGTTTTATCTGTTTATAGTTACATTCAATATATATATATATATATATATATATATATATATATATATATATATATATATATACACATATACACAATACAACTATAACTATTAACACAACAGTGCCGTTGTGCCGGTCGTCTATGACATATTAATTATGACCTGAAATAAACTTTGAGTTTTGTTTTTTTTACTTTGTTTATATCCCTGGTTTTATTGTGCCACATTCACCAGTATCAATCACTTAAAAGAGAAATTTTCCATAATCAAAATACAGACTTTTACCAGCCTCTAAACTTGTTCTCATCTTTGACTACATAATCATGTATGCGCATTCATGGAAAATAATTGCCGCAATTATTTACAATCCTGATGGATGAGTCCAGCCATGCATTATTTCTTGCTCAAATATCCTGCTTTGCTCAGAAATATCTCATATTATTATAGCCATATTTTGGGTTTCAAACGAAGGATGTTGGATACGAGTCCAAAATAGTTTAAGCTATCAAGTTCAAATTTGTTGGTGTCAAAAGTGATGGCATGTGCGTTCTCCAAACATATACAGGGAATTATGTGTGTGGTGGTCTGGGAAAACCCATTGGCTGTTTCTACAACTGAATTCTGGAATATACTTTGATGTGTCTACTTTATAAAAGCATAATGAAGTATATGAAGAGTTTTCCCAGGCTGCCACACATCCAGAATGAACAGAATTATTTGCTCTTGTTTCCACACAGCTTTTAATGAACACACTTCAGTACCAGTGTTGCAAGAAGTTTAAGTGGCTTCAAAAGCATAATGGTGACCGTTCAGAGTCCGTAGATTTTCTGGTGAGATTCACACACCTTGGTGTTGTCTCGTTTTAGGTGCTCTCGTGTGACCAATAGGTGGCACTGCTCCCATCCTCTTTCTTTCTCTCTTACAGCAACACTAGCCCAATCCTGCAGGGTTTCTCCTTCTGCTTGGTTTATAAAGTCATTCTCTTTCCTGAACATCCCCTTTCTCATCATCCAGCCCACACACACGGGGTAACTGTCATCCTGCTTGCCTTTCCTCTTCGCTGCGACAATAGGATGGGGAGAGATACTTGCTTGAGCGCTTTATAGTTCTGTTAAATCTTAAAATATCATAACCGCCCATAATCTTGTCAAACAATGGATTAGTTCACTGACAGCTTTTCTGTATATGCCTCAGTCTCTCTCTCTCGCTCTCGCGCGCTCTCTCTTTCAGACTTTTACACTCCCATTTTCTCTTTGTCCTGTCTGTCTCATTGTCGCCTCAAGTTTTCCTCACGCTACATAATCCGTCTTATGTTTTCTGTTCTCCGCCTGCTGGAGAGATTTATTTATCTCCTGTATGCTGAGTGTTTTTTTTTTTTTTGTTTGTTTGTTTGTTTTTTTTCGGGTTTTTTTTCTGCCCACACCCCGAGGATGCAAACAGATTTTCAATATGTTTTGTATCTCTCCGCGCTTTATTTTTCCTGCATATATGCCCTCCCATGTTCCAGTCGATTGGTGTCTGGAAAGTAAGCAAAGATCCTCGTAGTGGCTGCAGAGACTATATTCCATCCTTCCTCTTTATTTGGCTTGTAGTTGTTTAATGATTAAAAGATTGCTTTAGTATTGAATGTATCACATCGCCTTTGAGACTGGATCTAGGCTGATGGGGGCGATTACTATATAGATCCGTACATGCTGTTGGTCAAAACTAGCTTAATTACGAAGTATAAAAATGTATGTTTGTTTGTTTTTAAATACAGGTATTCCCTGAAAGAGTGGCATTGATGTTTCTACCGTCTGTCTGTCATCCTGAATTTATTCTGATGATGAAAGGGAGCAAAAGTGTTCGCATTCCAGTCAAAATAGCGTGTTACATCAGCACGCTCTATCTCACAGCACCTTTCCTTGCAGACATTAGCATAATCTCGCTATGTTTATCCTTCCTCCCAGAAGGACTCATTATACTGTAACAGCATTATAGCACCATTAGCCTCAGTGACTGAGAGGATTCAAAAAGCAGCTGGACTTCTGTCCTCACGGGTCATTGGGTCATTAAAAAAAAACAAAAAACAAGGACAACCACTAACTCGGAAAGCTAACTGTGTTGAGGTGTCGTTTAGGGATCTGCTGAATGCTTGGTTACTGATTAGGTTCTTCCAAAAGAAATGAAATTATTGCGTAATGATGCTGAAGGTTTTGACAGAATACCCTGTTCTCCTGCAGAAGCACAGCAGTAGAGACGTATCTCGCATTCAGAGAGCACAACACCTTAATCAAATATTCCATGTACAGAACAACACAGCAAGCCTCTGGCTGCATGTCTCCACCGATATCTGAATTTCAAGCACATCTACATTTACTGACCAAGTAACTGGCTTTTCCGTATTAACAGCATGCTTTCCATATCATAATATCGCAGAAATGAACGCAGAATCAAGCAAATTCCACAATATTCAGAGGAGCTTGCAATTTTCCTCAATTGGCACAGATTTTTACCACAGAATGTCACTGTGAAAAACTCTGCAAGTTGCTTAGTAAAATTTTTGAAAATAAGCCACAGCAAAGCATTTTTGGCCTCAACGATCTCAAAAAAACAGTGAAATCCTGTACGGACTGTCCTAAACACTGGGTCAACCATAAAGGTGGCTTTAAATGCATACAGTGCTGTGTAATAGTCTAAGGCACATGCAAACATGCTGTAGAGCAAAGGTGCCTTCAAAAATAATGAAATTAAATGCTTCTGCATTAAAAAGAAATCCTGTAAAGAGCAGTAATAAATGAAACAAAGTCAATATTTGGTGTGATGACCCTTTGCTTTTAAAAAATTAATTATTCAGTAGTCTCAGGTGCAATGTGTGCAGTTTTATAAGGAAATGAGCTGTAAGTTTTATTGAACATCTTGGACAATCTGCCACGGTTCTTCTGGAGACTTTGACTGGCACACTTGCTTCTTATTTTTACAGCAAAATCCAGCAGCCTTCATGATGTTTTTTTCTGAAAAGTGTGTCTTATGTAATCTGCTGCTTTCTTTACTGACATGCAAACATTTTTCTGTAACATTTAATTTTGTTCTGGAAAACTAATGTTTGGATCTAAAATGTTTTCGTACCAACTCAATAATGTAGAAATCACAAAATAAGAATCTTACAGCAAAGATTGTACAGAAAATAGGATGGATGCCTAAAACTTTTGCGCAGTACTGTACTTCACCTATAAACCTATTTGTTTACTCAAATGTGACCGGAAAATTGTTGGTTTTGTTCAGTCACATGTATTGCAGTAAAATTTAAGATAGAACGGCACTTTCTTTCTTCCTCCCTCCCTTCCTTACTGAAATCACTCTAATTCATGTAATGGTACTACCTCTGACCCAGACACAACGTCACAGGCTTTGAATATTGATTGGTGTTTCCAGTTCAGTACCTGGATACTCATTCTCAAAACCACCTTAAGACAAACATATTTAACGGTTTAATATTTAATGTTTCATAAATAGCCATAATTTTAAGTCTGTTCATTACTGCAGTACAGAATATCTTCAACATTAATATTTAGGAAGCAAAATTTCACCCTGAAGCACGCACATATATATACACACACACAGTTGCAATCAAAATTATTCAACCCCCATTGCAAATCAGGTTTATTGTCAAAATCTTCAGACTTTCAGCTGATTGCAAAGAACAAATCAAACAAAAGCAATTCAAATAGTTCAACACAATGAATGCTTCAAGTGGTTTCCCCAAATCCAACTGAAAATGACTTCTCCAGTTTCAAAATTATTCAACCCCCTGAATAGAATCCCTCACAACAGCACAAATATGCAAAACAGGTGTTGTCTAAAGCACACCTGATGCAGCTAATCAAGGGCTTCATTAGTTGCACCAGATGTGTTTGAGCTGGAACATATGAAATACCTGAACTGGCTAGGGGTAGAAAATGAATGAAATACCTGGACGGGGCAAAAAAGGTAGCTATCGACGGCTGCAAACAGATTTCTGAGAAGGCAGGAAAACCCTCGAGTGACTGCAAAAGACCTGCAGCAAGACTTGGTGGTAACAGGCACTGAGGTTTCAGTGAGCACAGTAAAGCACGTATTAAATGCAGACGGTTTCCATGCCAGAACTCCAAGACGTATTCCACTATTGATCCAACAGCACAAGAAAAATCGGCTCAAAATCAGTCTCAGAAGTTTTGGGATTCTGTTCTGTAGAGCAATGAAACAAAACTTTTGGAACTTTTCGGCACCATGGATCAGCGGTATGTCTGGAGGAAGAAGAATGAAGAAAGAAAACACTGTCCACAGTTAAGCATGGTGGTGGCTCGGTGATGCTCTGGGGCTGCTTTGCATCCTCTGGCACTGGAAACCTGCAGTGTGTGGAAGGCAAGATGGATTCATTGCAGTATCAGGAAATCCTAGGAGAAAACTTCATACTGTCTGTGAGGAAGCTGAATGTTGGGTGTCATTGGACCTTTCAACAGGCCAATGATCCCAAGCATACCTCAAGTTCCAACAAGGGTTGCAGAAGTAGTCCTGGAAGATTCTACAGGGCGATCACAGTCACCTGACTTGAACCCCATAGAAAATCTCTGGTGGAATATGAAGAAGACGGATGCAGCACGCAAACTCAAGAATATTACTGAACTGGAGGCCATTGCTCATGAGGAATGGTTTCAGATTTCCTCAGGAACGCTGCCAGAAGCTATGCATCTCATTTGCAGCAGGTTATAACAGTAAAAGGGTGTCCTTCTAAGTACTAAAAATGCTTGCCATGAAGGGTTGAATAATTTTGAAACTGGAGAAATCATTATAAGTTGCATTTTCAGTTTCAGTTCTGTTCAATTTGGGGAAACCACTGGAAGCATTCGTTGTGTTGAACTATTTCAGCAGCTGAAAGTCTGATTTGCAATGGGGGTTGAATGATCTTGATTGCAACTGTGTGTGTGTGTGTGTGTGTGTGTGTGTGTGTGTATATATATGTGTATATATGTGTGTGTATATATATATATATATATATATATATATATATATATATATATATATATATATATATATATATATATATATATAATATATATATATATATATATATATATATATATATATATAATATATATAAAATCAATATTTGTGATGAATTTAGTGATTCTGGTGCTAACTTGCTGTAGTCGTCTTCTGCACTTACATCACAGGGGGAGATTGCTAGCGCAGGCACAGTAGCGTTTAATAGGAAAAAAAAATTTCAGTGATCTCAAACATAATGCTCAGGTTTCTCTGTTAACTCCTTCAAACAAAATGCAGAAGCTTCAATTCTCACTCACCATTATCCCGTGACGTTCAACGTCATATTAATGAGACATCCAGTGGAGAAGTAATGGAGACCCATTTCACAGCTCAGTTTCAGACTTCTACAGCTCAGTGCAGCTATACAACACGGTTACAGTAGAGACAAGACACGACTTAGTAGTGATCTGCACGATGGCGGTATTGGTGTGAAAGCTGAAGCTTTGGAAGACGATCTGTTTGAGCAGAATGTACAGATTAGGAGGTGAGAGAGCTGGACAGACTAAAGCAATAAAACGCTGCAGCACTCTCATTAGAAAGAGATGAATTCTCATTGGAGAATCATAATTTAGGCAACTGTTATAAAATCAATATTTTGCATAGTTGATCACATATAAATATGTGACTCATTCAGGGTGGATTTTTGTTTAGTGTATATCGGTGAAATAACTGTTAGCAAATAGCAGTTATTTTTGCTACTTTTTTCATTCTTATCTTTATTCATGAATAATAATAATAATAATAATTATAATTTATTTTTTTAACACTGTTGAGTGGGCAGAATGGAGTGAGTCACAGGGCTGCGTTCACACTCCCGAGCATGTGTCGTGTGTAATTAGTGGGATTAGACAGTATCAGAAAGCATGATTACAGAGTAAGACTCTGGAATACGTTATTACTGCTGTGATGCTTTGTGGTGAGTAATATTGTGCGTAACAGTCACTGATTATAATTCATTCCTCTCATAACTCATGACTTAGCCTTGACCTGGGACAGCTGAAAGATGAGCGATTGAAAGACAGAATGTGATTAATTCTGCATTCTTACTTGCACACAGTTCATAGACACAATTCAGATGTGTATATAAAATCAAATGTCATCATTTTCATCATCTTGGTTCTGGATGTGAAGCTTCTCTATGGTCTGTTTACTGTGCTTTATTGAAGCACAAGTGCTAACCTTCTAGGTATCTAGTAAGGAGCTAAATAGGTTTTCTCATCTTTTCATTTAATTAAGTTTGAGTAATCTATAGTAGTTGTGGCTGGAAAAAGAGTAGGGAATGAGTTGAAATAAAATGATTTTGGGTCTCAGGGAGCATATTTGCATAATTATATTGCTGCACTTTGTGTATCTGATTTGCATCTTATGCCATGATGAACCGCTGCCTAACATACTTTCACACTTTTTACTTTTTTACTATACTCTGACAGGCTATGCACTTAGATCTGACACTAAAGACTATGTATAAAGATGCATTATAACTATATAACGCTTTTACCCTGTCAGAGAAAGCTCTCCGGAAAGATCATAGATGTTTAGCAAGATGACAGCAAATAGAAAATATTCTGGCTTTCAAATCATCAGCTAATGTACCCGTTTCTTATATGTGAGGAATTAAAGATAACCGGGCATGCAGTTATAGGAAAATAATCAATGATGGAGTGGTGGGATTAGTTACTCTCTTGCCCCTCAAGGTTTTTTAATTTTTTTAATTTTTTAATATGTATTTTCCAGCACATCCCAAAGTGTTTTATTCCTCTTATACCACAGTTATTTGTGAACTCTAAGACATAAAAAACAAAACAAAAAAAGCAAACACATTTATAATTGCTTTTATTCATCATTTACGTTAGAGCGTAAATAACAGCACATCTGTTTATTTGTTTAATATTAGTCTTGGATTAGGCCCTTGGATTAGACAAGTCCCTGTGAATTAGCTGTTAGAAAATGCGTTAATATGGATATTGTCATAGGCGCTGTTATAGATCAATACTCAACACCTTCTGACCAATCAAAGCTGAAAATTAATAAATACAGAAAATTTAGTGTGGAAGGTTTATGTCTCGAATCCACCCCCCCCCCCTTTCTTAAAATCACAGAGATGGTTCTTTTGGTTAAAACAGAGAAAAGATAATCACCTCTGTTCCTCTTTTACTCTCCAGATGGCTATATTAGCATTCATGCTTTTCATGCTTATAAAATGTGTCTGAACATGCAGCTTGTGGTAAAATAGCTTAATTAGAGGAATTGCACCTTGTTACAGTCTTTCCCCAGTCTACCAGTGACATTACACTCTCTGATCCCGAAGTCGAGCTGCACATTATCACCATCCTGTTATCACCTCTCAGTGCTGTAATTACTGTGGAGCTAATGTATAGTAAGACAGGGCATATTTCTCGAGAACTAACTGTAATAGTGGAATAAAATAAATTTTAAAAAAAACGTGCCAATGCTGAGAGTCCTGAAGTTAATTTGTAGTCTGCACATATCTCCAGAAACCTGACTAGTGACAGAAGGCAGATTAAAAAAAGTTTTCTGGAAATATTTTTTATTCTTGTGTGGGAGATAAGCACAAGACTGCACTAATACTTGGTAGCACGTAGAGGCACCAGATTGCCTTTAACAGACGGACTAGTTTCTCAGTCTATAAAGCTGTTACACTGAGATGAGTTTTTACTCATAAGCTCTCCGTTTTAACCCATTTTATCACTCTGAGATAAAACAAAACCAACTGGAGTGAGGGCCTTGTTACTGCTCTGCCCATGTGCCCATTGAGAATACACTGCCTGTTTCTGTATTTCAACAACAAATTCATATCATCATCAGTGCATGTGATAAATATGATATTCAATATATGTGCTACATTTTACTTGTACCCGGTGTTGTTGAATTGTCAACTCCGATTGGTTAGAATGTGTTCATTTAATTTCCTATAACAACAGCTCTGACAGTAGTGCTGGCTGGTTATTGGTTATGTAAGATACTGTTACTATAGAAACAATAACTTATAAGATAATTGTTATTGTCTTCTAGGTTATTGTTTATATAGTAACAGCGTATTCTCTTGTATACACGCCGTATAAATGTATTGTTATCTAAGAAAGAAAATGTTATAATGGTTGAAATGGTGCAACTTTCTGTAAGGGGGTGTTTATTTAACATTTATTGAAGGAGTCATGGGGCATCATCACTTTAACATCCATTATGCTTTCCACCATAGAAAAGTTTTCAGGACAGATGGCTTTGTGATGTTACCAAGATAAACGGAAACTGTCATCTGTGGGGGTTTTGTCTTAATAATTTCACGAAAGAGGAAAATAGTGAGGCTGGGGAGGGAATGACTTTTTATAGCTGTTTTAACATAAGTGATCGCAGGAACTAAATTGCGTCACGGACAATCCACAACATTAAATGTAACTACAAACGACTTAAAGGTATGATGGTGGCATTTGTTAATAAATAATAATAATAAAAAAAATAGTAGATGTTGGCAAATTGCTGTGGTATAAGAGCAATAACACACTTTAGGATGTGCTATGATTGGAAAATAATCAATTCCACTTCGAAGTCGGGCCACGTCATTTACTTTCATGGCATTTGGCAGACACCCTTATCCAGAGTGACTTACATTTATCTCATTTATACAAATGAGCAATTGAGGGTTAAGGGCCTTACCCAAGAGCCCAACGGTGTTGCTTGGCAATGCTGGGCTTGAACTCCTGACCTTCTGATCAGTAACCCAGAGCCTTTAACCACTGAGCCACCACTGCCCCATCAAACCACTTCATCTTTGAGTATAGAAGGGAATTTATGAATAACTAAGTCCAATATGCTGTGAGTATGATGGAAGAATAGCAGGTCAAACATTCTCATCATTAAACATTATACAAGCTGGTTAGTTTGTTGCATGGACTTATGGTTCAGCTGATGTTTCTGCAGAGTGCACAGAGCCATGCTGACTAGCCCGGAGAAATGAATATAACCATATGATATTGCATCTAGAATATAGGCTTATTTCATGGTATAGTGAACAGCTGAAAAGAACTCGAAATCTGCATTTTTTTTTTTTTTTTTTTTTTTTTTTTTTAAATTTTAAATTTCCACTCTACTACATGCTTCACAGCATGTTTGTTCTCACTCTTTTTCTCTTTTCCCTTTTAAGCCCCCTCTTTTCACACATGCAGGAAAAGCTTTCCACCCACGCCTTCATCACTGTGTGGAACAAGGTTCACACGCTGATTTAGTTTGCACATAATCGAATGAGTGAAATTATATTATAAGATTTAAACTGCTGGATGGATTTCAGTGTCTATAACATTTATACCTATTATATTCTGTTAACATGAAAAGTCTCTGGAGCTTTTGTGAGGTCTAAAAATGACTATCTTTTTTCAAAGGCTGGTAAAATTCTGAAAACCAGACTTGTTCAGTGCTGTTGCCTTGGGTTGTGAAAGGCTGACATTTAATACATAACGTCCAAGGCAATTTTATTCATACTCTAGTGATAATATCATTGAACATTCTTTACCATGCTTCATTCAAAGGCAGAGTCCTTGTTTTTGACTCAATGAATATGTATTCTCACAGGCCTGGTTCAGAAGGTGGACAAGAGGCTCCCGGTTGCAAATGAATACCTGCTATTGTCAGGTGGTGCCAGGGAGGGTGTTCTTGATCTGAACCCAGAGGAGCTGGGTGACTATGTCAGAGGTGTGGATTTTGACCTGGACTTCACCCTTCTGGTGCCTGCCCTTAAACTGCATGACCGCAACCAGCCTGTAACTCTGGACATGCGCCAGTCTCCGCCGTGCCACTCCTGGCTCAGCTTGCGGCTTTGCGACCCAGCCATGCTAGCCCGATGGGGTATCTGCTGCGAAGACGAACCGAACATTCAGCGGCAGGAAAATGGTGAAGAGGAAGAAGGCGGTTCCATATTGGGCTCGATTCCCTCCCTCCAATCTCCACAGTCCTTGGATGGATGTTACTTCTCACCCCTGCTGGTCACGGAGTGGTTCTGGAACGTAGTGGGCACAGCGGTGGAGGAGCTAAAGCGACACCCACAAAGAGGGATTCCAGTTCCTGATCGTGTGGAACGCAATGGACCTTTGACCACGCTGATCCTTAAAGCAGGCACCAGCCGTGTCCTCTATGATCTCTTGCCCGTTGTGTCGTTTCGAGGCTGGCCAGCTGTAGCTCAAAGCTGGCTTACTACAAACCACTTCTGGGATGGAAAGATCACTGAGGAGGAGGCAATTAGTGGGTTTTATCTCTTGCCTTGCTGCTCCCCAACTGCTGGCTCGGCTTCCAGACCAGACCGTGAATGGAGACTTGCCTTTTCTCGGAGCGAGGTCCAGTTGAAGAAGTGTGTGCCTTTTCCTATGGCCGCAGCCTTCCAGGCAGCCAAAGCTGTTGTGTCCAGACTGTTGGCACGCCCTCGTACAGGTCTTAGCCTTTACCACCTGCGCACCCTACTTTTCTGGGCTTGTGACCGCTTACCTGCAGCCTATTTGAGCTGTTCAGAGCAAGAGACACCAGCCCGCCTGTTCCTGGGTCTCCTGGATGACCTGGCACACTGTGTGCTTGGTAAAAACTGCCCCAATTATTTCCTCCCTCAGTACAACATGTTGGAACATCTTACTGATAACGCAGCCCTACTGGTGGCCCGGAAACTAGCCCACTTGCGCTCGGATCCAGCTGAACATTTGCGTGCGGCACTGGAGCAAGCTCGGCAGGCATGCCAGCTGAAACGGGAAGCTGCTGGGACGAGTAATGGGCACGGAGCATCATCGCCAAGCTCCGGCCCTTCCAAAGCCACCTCCCCGCAAGATGACCGTCTAGCCCAGAGACTGCAGCAGCTGGTTACGGAAAACCCTGGCAAGTCTATTTCGGTCTTCCTCAACCCAGACGACGTGACAAGACCGCACTTCCGCATTGATGATAAGTTCTACTGAAATGGTGGAGCCCCAGCAAGAGCACTACACACTGCCTGAGGAAAAAGCAATGCCCCTCCTTCTTCCTTAGCTACTGAGGTAAAGCTAATGTTCAAAGTTAAGAGCACACACACACACACACACACACCTTCACTGTGCATTGTGCTGTTCTGTATTAAACCCCTCACATGCAGGCTGGGCACAATCAGCGATGTATTTTGGCCAACGCTACAGTCTACAAGCCAGCTCTGCGAAATATGATTAAGCTGCTACTAGAGAGACCATCTGTCCCAAATCAAGTCTGCTGTCAGCTACATGGCCGTGCTACCAAAAGAAATCCAAATCACCAAATGGAGGAAGGCACAAGAGCGGCTTTTTTTGGATCTTGCGTGCCATTTGATGAGAGGCCTTGAAGCTGTACTGCTCAGTGAAATCTTAATCCTGCAACCTGAATTGGATTATAATATCTTGCACATCTTGAAACAATAGTTCAGTTAAGGGATTTTAAATCCTGCAACATACTGCTGAGGATCTTTTTTTTTTTTTTTTTTTTTAAATTCTGTTATACACTGGTAAGCAGGAAGGTGGGCAATGATCTAAGCCAAGGTACATTTCAAAGCACTGGATGTTGAATGTCTTTATTGCGAAGGAGTATATGATGGACTTTAACACTGAATATGATTTTCTCCACTCCTCTACTTTATCTCTTACTCATCTCGTTCTCTTTCTCAGGTACTTTTTGTTGCGAAGATGAAGGCATTTCCAGTGTGTATGGTATTGCCTCTGTGCCTCCTACTATTTTATGTGTCTCAAATGACCGACAACAGTTGAAAGACAGCCTTAGGGCTTGGAAATCATGATGGCTAGGTAATAAGAGAGAGGTTGAGATAAAGGTCTAGCGACTCTCCAGTGCATTACTTTAAGTCAGCCTGTCTTACACAAGACTAGACTGAGCCCCATGACTGCACTAAAGCTATATTTAGGAACAGCCACGGGTCTGAATCTTTTCAGAACTTGAGATTTTTACAACAGAATAAGGACTTCGGTGCATTACTGACACTTTTTTTGTTGTTTACTTGCATTCAATACATTTTAATCAAGAGCAAAATTCTGCCCGTGGCACAAATCAAGAAGCTCTAAACCCGACTACTCTGATGAAGAAACGTCAATACGTCTGCCTGTCAAAATATTATTTCATTAAATTTAATAACGTGTCCTACGATTGTGTTTGATGATGTTTGATGGTTTAGCTTTTGACCTTGATTTGCTGATTTGCTCTCAACTTGGTGCTTGATTATACTGTAATCTCTACAATATGGATATACGATCGTACATTTCTTGCTCATATTTTTTTGTTTGCTACCAAAACGGTGTGTATGTTTGTGTGAGAGTGCAAGAAAGCTCGTAAATACAGAAGCTCCTGTTAAATATGTTTTGAATTACTCTGTAAAATTTGTTTTGTTTCATCATCTCAGCTCATTATGATAATAGCGAGAGAGGGTGATAATAGTGTGCAAGCGTGCTCCAAAAGATCTGCAGAGAAATTTTGTTTGTGTGCGTGGTATCAGGTCAGATCTTTGCTTCACAGATGTGCTGCGGTTGCTCTGGGATGGATGGAGGGATGTAGTGAGAGCCTGCAGCAGTCTCCACTGGCAGATTAGCCAGAAGTGATGGAGCACCTGGGAGTTCAGACAGCTGCGTCTCTCTCTCTCTCGCTCCCTCGCTCTTGTCATGTCTGACTCATCCTCTTTTCTATCTTTTATCCAGCTCCCTCCATCATAGCACAGTTTTTCTTTAGTTCCGAGTTCGACACATCCCAAAATGTATCCAGAAAGCAGAAGTCTTGAACGATGTGTGCTGTAAAACAGGCTTGTTGTGATTGTCTTCTCTTTTTTTTCTTTTTTGAATAGCTGTAAATTGCTTGTACGTGTGATAGATTTGATAGGTTGATGTCATATGCACTTGAGAGATGATGGGATAGACTGAAAGCGCACGAGTGTCATATACACTAAAAAAAAACAAGCCAAAGGATGAATTTAGATCATGCTCGGATACTGCAGAACGTAACGGATGTAATGTGTTGCTTTAAACATACTCTTTTAAATAGGCTTGAACCATGTACACTATTTATATAAGTGTTTTAAATAATTTCAGAGCGTTAACATATGTGTGTTCTTCGAATCTGATCACTGTACCATACAATGCCTAATGTATGAACAATCGTCCTATGCAATTTCGCTGTGTGTGTCGGGAGCATATCTGTTTTAGTGAAATATGAGCCCTTGCCCTGGCTGCGGTAATCAACAAGAACATTTCAATACAGAGGAAAATGATCGCAGTGGCACAAATCGAACAGTTTCTGCCTCAGGGGATGACAGGATGTTCTAATAGCCACAATTTGGATGTGATAACTTTTACAAAAACCAAAGCATAGAACCATCGCTACTTTCCCTTGTATTTGCAGTCATTTCGAGTTTACGAAGCAGGGCTGTAATTTTATCATACAGGCAGTTATTAAAGTGAATTTACAGAGCTGTGGTTGTAATGTGAGGGAGTGAACAACGATAACGAATGTATACTCGTTTTATGTTCAAAATTACTTTTTCATTTCAATGAATCCAGATCGGAAACAAGACTAAAATGAAATTGTGCAGTGATATGTAAAGGAGTTTATATTATGTATATTTCTTGTACCAAATGATTTACTGGTTTGTGTGTGTATGTGTTTTGCTGTAATGCACTAAAGGCATTTTGGTTGTTTTATTATTTATCATTTGAATCATGTGCGATGCTGTTAATCGTAGCATGAAATAAACATCATTACATCATGAAAAGAGCGTGTGGACAGTGTTATCACACCATAACATCATTTTACTGTGCGTCCGCAGTTTTTAAAAATGGGGTCCGGGCACCACCAGGTGTCCATGACATTTTTATTTTGTTTGATAATGGATAATGATGGGATAAGGGTGAGTTGTGATTTCCAAAACTATTATATCTCCACTACCTATTAAGCCTGTAAGTCTAATATTTGATTAGTTTGATGGTGTTTGTTAAAATAAATCTGTTGCTAAGGGGAAACTGGGTATTATTTAAAGGCGTTCTTACCTTCAAAAAGCTTGAGAACCTTTGGTGTACATGACCTGTTGTTGTTGTTGTTATCACTTATGGACCTTTTTACTCTTTTTTTTTTTTTTCTTCTTTTTTCTTCCTTAATATCGTACCTGTGCTGATTTTTATACAGGATAAAATAGAAACTGGGATTAAATGCTGCTGCAGTGCCATATCAGGCCAAGAGGGGATGCTGTGGTACAGCACATTACAGTCTCTGTACCGCAGCTTTGCTTTAATCAGATAACCAGGCTGGTGATAAAAGCATAAACTGTGGACTGTGGTTTTACATTACGCATTCTCCAGGCACATCTTTGTACAATACCTACCTCACGTGAAATACATTAGTGTATCTTTCTCATCAACACCTATATCACACACACACACCTAAATTGCCTGTACAGTCCAGCTCAGAGTTACCAGATTGCAGATAGTCAATTTTCACAGCCAAAGAGTAAATAAGCACAAACTAAATGAGAGAATGGCAGCTGACTGAGACATGTACCAGTACTTAAGAGAGGCAAGAAGAGGTGTTGGACTTACTGGTTTACAACTAGAGACACACACACACACATACACACACACACACATACATATATCCTTGCAGACTGGCACACGTTAGCATAAGGGGGACACAGATCATTTGATGCATGGGACCTCTTGCATTGTCATTCAGCACCATGGCTACTCCAGCACTGCTATTACATGACATTTTCGTCCTTACTCATCCAGAAGATGATGCCGCTTTCCTGTCCCAAGCCACTGTCAATAAGCACTAGCTCGAGTGGAGGCACGGAGGAGCTGGAGGCAGAATCAATCCCAGAAGAGCTGGACCGAACAAAGCAGATGTGAGCAAAGACAGCCTATTAAAGACAATGTATTTAAACAGATTCCGGTTATAAATGTATAACAGAAGATTGAATAATAAGTGTACGTTTACGGCGTTTGGTAGACGCTCTTATCCAAAGCGACTTACAGAAGCGCTTTGAAGTCTCTATCGATAAATACATCCTGAGAAACTGCACTTTTTGTGATCCCATTTTCTTTCAGAACACAGCTGAAATCTGGTCGTCCACATCATGAACTTTCTGTGGTGCTGTAGCACTTCACATGTTGAGTGTTTAGTACATTTTCAAAGTTGTTTTCAATCGTTTAGCATGTTTGTTAATTTCTCCTCAGAAGTTTAGATAAACCTTCAGGCTTTCTGCTAGCCCAGGCTCTGTGAAAGCAACCACCAATATCCAGCTAATCAGGACAAGGTGGTGTATCTATCTTCCTGCCTGACAATAACATGGTGTGTTAGTTCTGAAAATTCCTCGTCCTGTACTATAAGAATGTTTCAGACACAAAGGGATTGTGTATTTGAATCCTCTAAGCACCACCAAAACCCCTAACTGTACCATTAAGCAGGGGCCATGTCTAGCTATACAGTAAGTAGTTGCTTATGACCCCCAGGCTACCATGGGGCCCAGTAAGAATGCAGGAATTAAATATTTAGTCTTGCTATAAATTTATGCTTTTCCCCCACTGTGATTCCTTTTGTCTGGTGTCCTAAGCTAGGTAAAGTGGGTCAGGACTGGACTGAACCTCAGGCAGTTGGGGAACCAGGCCACCATATAACCGTACCTCATTATTCGGAGGTTACACAGGATCCCAAGGACACAGACACAAGACAAATACCATCTGCATTGTTAAGTTTTCTGGCAGCATCTGTAATAGACTCATTTTTGGGGATGTTGTTGCGATCAGCATGTGGGAGCAATACAATAGCACGACAGTAGATTTACATAGCATTAAATTACATTTACATTACAGGTACATTTGAAAGAAAACACAACAGACCCTATAAAAAGTGAGACAGCTAAGAGGTGATAAGAATTCAAATTGAGCGCTCTAATTAACATTCAATATAATGAGTAGTCAATCCTATTTACTGGAGAAATGCTACAGGAGAATGGGATGGATGGGCTGTTGTGTCAGTCTTCTCACGTTCCTCTATGTATTCTCATAGCAACGGTCTACATACTGTATATTTTCATATGTAATGCCACTTTTCTATTTAGAGAAACTATTTAATGTACAGATTAAATGTTCATTACTTTTAAATATTACATTGTACTTTGCATTAATACTCATGATGTTGGATTTAAAAAGCAGTGGATATGGTTCGTTGGTCTGTACACTGCTACATAGTGTTGCTGCTGCTGTTCCTGCCAGTTTTGTTAGTAAAGATAAAGATGACAAACTCACATTCATCAGCCTACACAGCGTTGGGGTCAAAAGTCAGATTCAAGC
This sequence comes from Ictalurus furcatus, assembly GCF_023375685.1. Taxonomy (NCBI): domain Eukaryota; kingdom Metazoa; phylum Chordata; class Actinopteri; order Siluriformes; family Ictaluridae; genus Ictalurus; species Ictalurus furcatus. Next base: position 24,248,595 of record NC_071261.1, read on the forward strand.
TCCTTCTACACATACTGCCTGAAAAAACAAACAATCCTAGGACTAATCTTTGTCTTTTCACCTTGTATGCTATACACTATAGTAGTAAGGAATATAAAATATTAAAATATTTAGTATCTATAAATAAATCTTATTATAAATATCATATTGTATGTAAATAAAATGCTTTTTGCTTTGGAGAATATACCAAGTGGGAGAGTTTGTTGATGTGAAACTCTGTATATAAATGTGTTCCTATGTAAATGTGTATCTCTTTGCATGCAGGTGCTCTCTCATGTGCTGTTCATTATTATTTATTGCAAGTGTAACTTGGCATTCAAGACCTTATGTGTCTTAAACAGCCTGCGATGCCCCCCAGGCAGTTCCAGCACCTGCTGCCTGATTCTGGTGATTTTAGTTCTGAAACAGCAAATATGCAGATTGGCTGAAGGATCCTGAGGGCTATCTGGAGGCCACAAACACAATTCTGTGGCATTGTTGCTGAATCTGTAGATGAGGTAAGGCATGAGCCAGGGCATCTTATCCCAGCGGGCTGTCTGGTTCTGCAAGGGAGACCCACAATCAGCTATTTTGACTTGACATTGCTTACCATATCTGCGTGTAGACATCACTCCCCTAGACAGATCATCCTCTGTACTGTTAATATAGCCCCAGCAGATGAGTTGCTTGCAGTGAGCCAAATTGTGAATGCGCCCCCATGAGGTGATTCTGTCAAGGTGAAAAGAGCCACTTTGATCTCATTCCACCCTGATGGTTGATATAGCTGATTATCATGTCTGACTGAACCAACCTGTAAAATAACACAAAAGGCCTCAGTAGCTGGTTGATATGTTCTGACCTCACACCATCACCATGCCACTTCCCAGCCTGTAAGCAAGGTGTGCATGGTGATTATCTCTCTTTGATTCAGCACCGTACCCAACAGAATATATGCATCTCCAGATAGCCAATGCCTGGGTTCCTTTCACTTGGAAAAGGACATGTTTGAGGTTCAACCACAGGCTGATAATCCATGTTTAAAAGCCTATAATTCCAGCAAAACTAGCAATTTCAGTGAGTCTATCCTCCACGCTGATAACTGTTAATAAAATTCTTGCACTGAGTCATGTTGAACTCTGTCGTGCTAAATTTGGTCTCAACAGTGTCTGAGGAAAGGTAGCATCCATGTGCTCCTCTTATAAGGGACGAGAAGGAAGACTGGACATTGCACTGTAAAGAGAGCTTTATTGAGAAATATGAACTATGTTGTTCTTGATTTATCCTGAGAGTCAAGCTCAAATCTAGCTGTTTTCTGGGCTTCCTATTGTGATAGGCATTGCCAAATGCAGACATTTGCTACTAGCAAGCTGTTTAGGTTGCTAGGCTTGGGCCATATTCTGAGCAGTATCTAAGTCTGCTAGCTGAGGGTTGTGTTGACATTGGCATCGGCAAAGAATATGTCATGCATCACTACACTTTGAACTGTTGAATATTGCTTTTATACAACAGCTATAAACAAGAAATTAATATACAGTAGATTAGGTGGCATTTCAGACAAAAATGGCCAAATGTTGTTTACTTTTGCTCTGGAAACAGATACAGAAGAAGACACACTCACTTTATAGCCCACTGGCTAGCTGGCTATTCTGATCTATCTGATCTATCTCCATCTGACAAGCTTTCATATTTTAAGACAAAATTTATATTCTTGAAAAGTATAGTTTGCCATGTCTGCTGCTGATGTCGCTCTCCCAAACTGAGGTATAAGCACACTGCTGTACTTATAGATACATTAATTAATAATTCAAACAAACAATTCCCAATTAAAAAGGTATAACCCACATGGATCACTTACAATATATTACTGAAAATGTGTATGACAAGTATTGACATACTTATTTTTAAGTGGTTTATCATCAGAAGAAAAAATACAATTCTATCTAAAATTAATCTGAGATGGATATTATTACTTTTTTTAAAGCAACAATATTTTGTGTGTTTGAAATAAAAGCTTATTTTTCATTCGCACTCTCTATTTACTGCCCCTGCCTCAGCCTCATTTCAAATTTAATGGTCAATTTTCTGAGTGAGAGAGATCGTTGAACATGTCTCTCAGAAGTTACTACTACAGCTGCACTCGGTGAAAAGCTGCTGGTGGAAGGGAAGCAGGAACTGAAATTACGAGTGAAGAGGCACAGAAATTCAGAGGTAAGAGATTTTTATACTGATAATTTGCAAACGCTGCCATTTATTTGAATGGTGAACGCACTCCTAAAGGTTTCACCTGTAGCTAGCTAGCTAACGTATATAGACTACCTGTATGTAACAGTGTATATATTTTCTGGCGACCTTAATTTAAGAGGCGGTTAAAATGAATATTGTGGGTTTTAAAGTCAGTCTCTAATGCTAAATGAAACTATGTTAGTGTCAGAGGACCATAAATATTTGGACGTTATGTAAATGTAATTGACAGATACAGTGCACTCCACTAATATTGGCACCCTTGGTAAATATGAGTAAAGAAGGCTGTGAAAATGTATCTTTGTTGTTTAACCTTTTGATCATCTGTCAGATCATACATTTGCAAACAAAACAGGTTTATCAAAAAATATTTTTGTTAAATATAGGTGTGCACCACTTATTGGCACCCCTATGAATTCATATGAGAAAAATATATTTGAAGTATATTCACATTGATATTTAAATTTTTTTTTTTTTAGCTGCTTCTAATCTAGATAGGTCTAAACGGCAAATTTATCTGTTGTCAACACCAAGAAACCTTGAGCTGCGGCAAGCCTGCATTATAAAAAGATAAGCCACAGATCCCATGCTAAAACGAGAATAAACATTGGCATGGCTTTTGAGATTTGGTGACAACTCTGAGATCTGAAGGGATTGAAGACATACGCAGAGATGGCTTTTTTCTGCATTTCAGTAGCTCCAGAGGTAGCTAGCTAACATTAGTGTACTATTCACTTTATCCAACTAAGTATTGACTTTCCTATGTTTTTTTTGTTTTGTTTGTTTTTTTGGTTTTTTTTTTTGCTATGGTCAGTGTGGTAAATTGCACTTATTTTCTGCTAGCTATGAGAGTGAGAGAGTAATTCACCTCTGCTCCAAGAAAACCATATCCACCATCACCTTTGTCAAGTATTGGAGCTACTATACAACCCATACCTTTTGCCTTACATCACAGCTATATTCCTTGGTCTTGCCCATTGTTATGAATGACTAAGGGAATTTGGCCTGTGTGTCACCTCATATTTATACCCCTGGGAAACAGAAAGTCATGATTGAACAATTTTCTGTTCCTAGTCACCCTAGGTGTAAAAAAAAAAAATTAAATATCAATGTGAATATACTTCAAATATATTTTTCTCATATTAATTCACAGAGGTGCCAATAATTGTTGCACACCTATATTTAACAAAGATATTTTTGATAAACCTGTGTTTTGTTTGCAACAATATTTTTATGTTTTGTTTGATATCCATGCAAGCAGAGTATTTTTGTGAATTTTTTTGAACAAAAGATCAAAAGGTTAAACAATAAAGACAAATTTTCACAGCCTTCTTTGCTCATATTTACCAAGGGTGCCAATATTAGTATAGGGCACTGTAGACAGCTTTTAGCTGTTAAAAAAATTACCATTTGAACTAAAAATTTTAATACAATAAAACCAGGAATGCTGAAAGAGGTGGATGATGAGGCGGAGGCTGAAGCCATCAACAGTTCATGAACATTCTCTTGGATGAGAGTAAGGCCAACCCCGATGTTCCTCGTGGTAAATAAAAAACAAACAAAAAAATTATTGCACACAAATCATATTTCTATAAATTCTACAGTAAAACCAAAAAATATAAAAATTCACAGATTTGCAAAAACAAATAATGCACAAGTAATATGTCAATTGCTCCCCCCTCTTTCAGCTGCTCCCGTTCAGGGTCGCCACAGCAAGTTTTACACCGGATGCTCTTTCCTGATGCAACCCTCCCCTTTTTACAGGCTTGGGACCAGCACTGAGAGTGTACTGGCTCATGCATCCCTCTAGTGGCTGGGGTTGGTTCCCAGACTAGACCACTAGTCCACCAGGGAACCAAATAATAAAGACTTAAGTACAATTCTGAACTGAAATGTTAGACAACAAAGTAAACAAGAAACATATAACAAATTTTTATTTTTTTCCCCCAAGAGAACATGTAAAAGGTATATATATATATATATATATATATATATATATATATATATATATATATATATATATATATATATATAAGTCTGAAAATACAAGTGGGAAACAAATAAATGCATGTATAAATACAGTGCTGTGAAAAGTTGATATTAGATATACACAAAAACAGAAGAAATTGGGATGGGGCAAATACTTTTTAACCGCACTGTCCTTTCTTCTTTCATTAATCACTGCTGCTTTCATTTATTAAATTTCAGGACATTTTATTCAATAATGAGTGGGGTGTGTAGGGATGTGGAAAAAAATCATACCCTTACCCAAAATGCCTTACTAGCAAAGTCCTGGTTATCAGGTCGAAGGTCATGTGACTTCAGATAATTTCGTCTGAAGTGTGAAAATTGTGATGTGATGGATCATTATAAGTGCTAAATGTAATTACAGTAAAGCTTATTAATTGCAGTCCTAAGCTCAGCTGTCCCTGGACTTGGATATATTGCAGTGCTGCTCTCTTCTCATTTACTCGCTTGCCCTCTGTGCAGTTTCCCTTTATTTTGCTCAGGTTGATGATACATTAGTTTATTGCTTTCCACAAAGCTTTAATCTTCTTCCCTGGTCTTCTCTAGTTAGATGGTTAGATCACTACAAGCTTTATCAGCACACACATGTCCAATTGACATACATTGTCAAGGTCCTCCACAGACTTGGGCGATTTTCAAGAAACCTATAATGTTTAACAAAATGATGAATGCTGGATTTGTTGGGAACTAGATGAAACGAAATACAGACACAGGACAAATTAAAGGGAAAAACACTATAAAATGTCTCAGCAAAATCTTTGACCACCATGAGTCACCAGCCTTATCATCAGTTCTTCTGCCTGGAATGGGATGAACACCATTCTTTCAAAACATATTCTTTCGGTTGTTGCACCAGTTGCGATCTGGTGACTATCATCATAAACATTTATTGATTATTCATATTATTCATCTGTAATTACTTTAATAAACTTCGGTTGAGTCATGGCAACAAAAGTTTATTAATTACTGTGAGGGAAATTATCAATTTTACTTTGTAATAGCTCTGTTCAATCTGTTCATGATCATCAGTGAATAATCCCGCATGCAGTCATGTCATGGAGATAAGTACAGAACGTTCTTTCTTCTTACATTGACACAAACATATTATTGTCATCAGGAATGTCTGCACATCTGCTAAGACCTTGAAACCACTAAACTGTCTCAAACCACCTATAACTCCCTTATCAGGATTCGCAGAGGTCCGGCACTCTAGCTTCATCTTATATAGTGCATGTGAGCGCTCCAGAGCTCTCTCGTCTTCTATCCTGTATTCATCCTTCTGTAATAAACCTTTTCACCTGAGAGGAATGGGTCTACTGGTGTTTGTCTAATTTCCATGACATTACTTAAACTCGCAGCACAATTCAGTGGATCCAGACTTACACAACTTTAATTTTAGTAAAGTCGCTATAACTACTGTATAACACATAGTACGTATAGTTGGTATTCTTATTGAAGACCATTTGCAGCACTAGGTGTGTAATAATTATACACTTTTGCTGGTAATTATTGCATTATTGGGGGCAGTGGTGGCTTGATGGTTGAGGCTCTGGGTTACTGATTGGAAGGTCAAGGGTTCAAGCCCCAGCACTGCCAAACTGCCACTGTTGGGCTCTTGAGCAAGGCCCTTAAACCTCTCTTCTCCAGGGGCGCTGTGTCATGGCTGACCCTGCGCTCTGACTCCAGCTTCCTGACATGCTGGGGTATGCAAAGAAAATAATTTCACTGTGCACATGTATATGTGATCGATAAAGACTTATTATCATTAGCAGTATTGGCTTAAGTGGTTAAAAAATTGTATCAGAGTTCCAAGCTTCCACTGTTGGGCTCTTGAGCAAACCCCCTGTCTCATTGTAAGTTGCTTTGGATAGAAACATCAGTCAGATAAGAAAATCATTGCAGATTTAGTCCACTCTTTGCAGTTATAATAACTTCCACTCTTCTGGGAAGGCTTTCCAGTAGATTTTGGAGAGTGTCTGTTGGGATTTGTGCTCATTCAGCTACAAGAGCATTGGTGAGGTTAGGCACTGACGATAGCCTAGGAGTCCTCGGCAATCCAGTTCATCCCAAAGGTGTTCAGTAGGATTAAGGTTAGGACTCTGTGCAGGACATTCGAGTAACGCTCAAATCATACCTTCATGAAGCTTTCTTTGTGCACAGGGACACTGTCATGCTGAAACAGGTTTGGGCTTCTTAGTTCCAGTGAAGGGAAATTGTAAGGCTACAGCATACGAAGACGTCCTATGCAATTGTGAGTTTCCAGATTGTGCCAAGAGTTCGGGAAGACCCACATATGCGTGTGATGTTCAGGTGTCCACAAATTTTAGGCCATATAGTGATGTAATTACACAATGTCTTATGGATAAGCTGTTATTTTAGCAGAGTTAGTCAGTCATCTACTCAGGAAGTATGTTTTCCTTTTTATTATACTTCTCCTTCCAAATTATTCTCCAGTCAGTGTCTGGCAGAATTAAGATACAACATAAGACATAATCATAATTGCTCAATGCGACCACAACACTGAAGATCGTTTTAATTGAATATATAACATAAAAAGCCACATGGGGGCCCCCTCACCACACCAGGGACCTTGGCAGTCACCTGGTGTTCACTAGTCTCAGCTTGTGGGATTTCACACTTTATTACTCACTAGAGAAATGGATAAATGCTGAGTCTGCTTCAAGAAACTGTCTCCTGCCTTCTGTTACTTTTGCAGCCCTGCTGCTGAGAAAAGTCATACAACAAGAGATGAGTAATGGTGTCTGCCCTTATACACACACTTGCCCTGCTACTTTACTACAGGATCGTAAAAATTCTGTCTGATCGACAGTTCATCTGTCTCTTTTCCTTCTACTGTCTTTCTAATTAATTAAATTAAAATTTTAATTATGTTCTCTGTGTCCAGAGGGAATTCGAAGCTCTTCCAGAAATTGGTCATGCTGCTGAATCTTTGATATGAAGTAGCATCTGTTCAGAGCAAAGCGAGAAAGAGAAGGCACAAAAACAGCCCAATATAGAGCATGCTTTATGAATGTGCTGCTTGATTTGCACATATGTCTGGTGTGTTTTGTTCTTTGCATGCATTTTTGCTTCAGTAAACACTGTCCTTTTTCCACACTCAACTTGCTTATGCTGCACTCATATCATTAGTTGGACTTTACTCATTTTGAATGTCAACCTTGATGTAAATCTCTGAGATGTAACACAGAGAACTTTGTCTAGCCGAGCTGGAAAGATATGGCAGCATGCCAGCTCTCATGACTTTCAACAACTAAAACAATTGTGATGATTTGTTCAGTATTTCCTTTCTTGAGTGAAAAATGGGTATTACTTGCTCAGGGTCACAGTGGATGTAGAGCCTAGTCAGTGAACACTGTGAATGAGACACTAATGCTCCTTGGATGAGACAACATTCCATCACAGTGCACAATGCACACATATTCACATATACAGTATCTCACAAAAGTGAGTACACCCCTCACATTTTTGTGAATATTTGATTATATCTTTTCATGTGACAACGCTGAAGAAATGACACTTTGCTACAAGGTAAAGTAGTAAGTGTACAGCTTGTATAACAGTGTAAATTTGCTGTCCCCTCAAAATAACTCAACACACAGCCATTAATGTCTAAACTGCTGGCAACAAAAGTGAGTACACCCCTAAGTGAAAATGTCCAAATTGGGCCCAATTAGCCATTTTCCCTTGCCGGTGTCATGTGACTTAGTGTTACAAGGTCTCAGGTGTGAATGGGGAGCAGGTGTGTTAAATTTGGTGTCATTGCTCTCACACTCCCTCATACTGGTCACTGGAAGTTCAACATGGCACCTCATGGCAAAGAACTCTCTGAGGATCTGAAAAAAAGAATTGTTGCTCTACATAAAGATGGCCTAGCAATAAGAAGATTGCCAAGACCCTGACACTGAGCTGCAGCACGGTGGCCAAGACTATACAGCGGTTTAACAGGACAGACCATACGCCGCACACTGCATCAAATTGGTCTGCATGGCTGTCGTCCCAGAAGGAAGCCTCTTCTAAAGATGATGCACAAAAAAGCCCACAAACAGTTTGCTGAAGATAAGCAGATTAAGGACATGGATTACTGGAACCATGTGCTGTGGTCTGATGAGACCAAGATAAACTTATATGGCTCAGATGATGTCAAGAGTGTGTGATGCGGCAACCAGGTGAGGAGTACAAAGACAAGTGTGTCTTGCCTACAGTCAAGCATGGTGGTGGGAGTGTCATGGTCTGGGTCTGCACGAGTGCTGCCGGCACTGGGGAGCTACAGTTCATTGAGGGAAATATGAATGCCAACACGTACTGTGACATACTGAAGCAGCGCATGATCGATCCCCTCCCTTCGGAGACTGGGCGGCAGGGCAGTATTCCAGCATGATAATGACCCCAAACACACCTCCAAGACGACCACTGCCTTGCTAAAGAAGCTGAGGGTGAAGGTGAGGGACTGGCCAAGCATGTCTCCAGACCTAAACCCTATTGAGTATCTGTGGGGAATCCTCAAACGGAAGGTGGAGGATGCTTCGTGATGTCTCCGTGATGTCGTCATGGAGGAGTGGAAGAGGACTCCAGTGGCAACCTGTGAAGCTCTGGTGAACTCCATGCCCAAGAGGGTTAAGGCAGTGCTGGACAATAATGGTGGCCACACAAAATATTGACACTCTGGGCATTTCATTGGCTGTCGTCAGTGAGTACAAAGGTGTACTCACTTTTGATGCCAGCGGTTTAGACATTAATGGCTGTGTGTTGAGTTATTTTAAGGGGACAGCAAATTTACACTGTTATATAAGCTGTACGCTCACTACTTTACATTGTAGCAAAGTGTCATTTCTTCAGTGTTGTCACATGAAAAGATATAATCAAATATTTACAAAAATGTGAGGGGTGTACTCACTTTTGTGAGATACTGTAGGGGCAATTTAGAGTAGCTAATTCGCCTATCAGCATGTTTTGTGAGGTGGGAGGAAATCAGAGAAACTTGAAGAATACCCTGAACAAAGGGGGGGGGGTCAATATCAAAAGTAACAGTCAGTATCTGCAGTGTTGGCTTGGTTACTGATCGGAAGGTCAGGGGTTCAAGCCCCAGCGCTGCCAAGCTGTCACTGTTGGGCCCTTGAGCAAGGCCCTTAACCCCCTCAATAAAGACTCATTATCATAATTATTATTATCATTATCTGGTGTGGCTTTAAGTACTACAGTGTATCTCATCCTCATGGACTGAACCAGATTTGTCAGTTCTTGCTGTGAGACATTACCTCACTTTTCCCTTTGATATTTAAATTTTTTTACAAACATTTTTTTTTTTTTTTTGAAAGAATAAGTTTGTGAGGATAGCCAGCAGAAATGAGGTTTCCTCCTCAGGGTTGCTGGATCTACTCTATGTGATAGACGGTCAAGTTCCTCACCCTGTGAGAGCTTCTGAGTAGAGCTGCTGCTCCTCTGAATCTAGAGGAGCCAGTTGAAGTGATTTTGGATGCCCCTTACAAGAATGCCCCCTGGTCAGCTACAGCTACAGCAGTATCAGGTACATTTCCCTGGAGGGAAACCCTGTGGCAAACCCAGGACCTGCTGGAGAGATTATATCTCTTGGGAATGCTGGAAGGAAAATGAATTAAATATCCCTGCATACAGTTATGAATGTCTTTGTTTTCCATTTATCTCTTTTCTGAAAAGCTTATAATGTTACATCGACTCCATTCATCAGTCACCAAAGGGCTCCTCTAATGATTTTCACTTGAGCTGATAAAGGGACGTCCCTAAAGATGGCAGAAATTCCAAGAGTAGCTGAGCTGACAAACAGTGGCTGCATGCCACAGCAGCTTGTAAACTGCATCAAGCAGCTTTTCCCACACATTTCATTTCCTGCCTCAAAGCACAAGAGTCCAGCTGTAGGCTGAATATGTTGAATATGAATGAAGTGTTGGTAGGCTCTGGCCCACACCTTGGAATTGAAGTAATGATGGCACACTAGAGTAAACCGTTTTATTCAGCTCTTTTGTCCACTTTCATTTGTGATTGTGTTAAAGCCACTTGACTTCTTGTACCTGATTTGCTTGGTACTGAATGTATAGAAATGAATGTGTGAAGTACTATTTATTAAAAAATCATTTAAGCTGTCTGATGATTTGTTATATTGGTATTTTAATTTGTGCTGTAAATTGTTTTTTGATACTCTAGCAGCCATTTGCTATTTATTATTATTATTATTATTATTATTATTATTATTATTATTATTATTAATAATAATAATAATAATAATAATAAAGACTATTCTAAGACGGCTTACTATTTATTAAGCATTTACTTTGTCATGGATTCTTAGTAAAAAAAATAAGTTATATGATACATTCATTAATTCATTCATTTTTCCATCTTCTGTAAGTGCTTTATCCTATTGGGGTCAGGGTGGGTGCAAGTTGGGTGGACTCCTGTCCATCGCTGAGCATTTATGGTTTAGTAGATATAATAATATGATTTAATGGAGTTTCACTAAGTCATAATTAACTGGGGTGATGCCCGCAAGTTTTCTTCACATAAATTCACGAAGCAGGGCTGGAATGTTACATTACTGGCAGCTGTGGCTCAGGTGGTAGAGCGGGTTGTCCACAAATCGTAGGGTTGGCGGTTCAGTTCCCGGGCCACATGACTCCACATGTCCTTGGGCAAGACACTGAACTCCAAGTTGCTCCTGATGGCAAGCTAACACCTTGCATGGCAGCTACCATTGGTGTGTGTGTGAATGGGTGAATGAGAGTCAGTGTAAAATGCTTTGTAGAACGGCTAAGGTTAAAAAAGCACTATATAAGTGCGGACCATTTACCATTATTCTCATCATTAACTTGCAATTGTTTCCACAATTATCCGTAGCTCTGCTATTGGCCTCACTATGACCTTGTTTATTTATGCCGTATTACAGAGTAGCCATTAGGACAGAGACTGGTATTGATTCCCTTGTTACAGAGGCAGCTTTGCTGTAGGATATACCAAAGGGTGCAGTAATGGGCTTGTTCGAAATATATGGACTGTACAAGAAAATATTACCCATCACTTTGTCCTTCAGCAGACCCTTTCCCCAGAACAAATTATAGTTAAGAGCACATAAGATATGCAGCAAAAGTAAATAAATAAATAAATAAATAAAATAAAATAAAATAAAACAAAACTTGCTTATACACTGCCAGTCAAAATTTTTTGAACTTGAACACCTGGAGTTTCTTATGTTTTATTACAATTTAATCACTATTATTGCCACAGGCCAAACAACATGATACAGAAAACCAATTAAACCTGAATCTTTGTGGAAGTTATTAACTGGTCTCTCTCAGATGCTAATGGGGCTCTAAATGAAAGCTTTATTAAAGGTGGGCACACATGGAAGGTAAACTTGTTATGCATGTAGATAAAAGTCTCATAGACAGGGATAATTTTATCTAAAAAAAAACCTAATTGTGCTCATTACAATTATAAAGATATTTTTTTGCTTTTTCTGATTAAATCAAATCTAGATTATTCCAATATAATGTTATTTCTACCATTGTCCCATTCACTAAACGTTTCATAATTAACATTTTTCAATTCACTTATACCTATTAGTTGGTTAGATTAAGTGTTTGCTCATTAAAATGGCTAAAATAGAAGGTGTTAAAAAAAACCTTTGACTGGCATTTGATTGTATAATGTATAGAATAATTTCTTTGATCAGACTATGATTTAAATATGTTTATTATGTAATCCATCAGGTCCAATGAGAAATTAAAATAATCAGAGTGATAAGAAATGTTTTAATCCATCAAAGGTCCAGTTAGGGCTGTGACGGTAGCCATGCCAATCTACCACCCCGGTGGTGGAGTGCCACCTGCGGTAGTGTCACATCACACGCCATGTTAATGTTTCTACTTCTGTGGGCACTATGATAAGTACAAAGTACTGTGTTTTGTATACCAGTGTAATCATAATAACAGTTGCTATATAATTTTTTTTATTTATAGCCTTTATTTATAGCAGGAGATTTTATGTTAATACACAAATTACGTAATCATAATCAAACACCTTATATGGTGTTGTCTGTTAGTTTGGTGTTGTGTGTTTGTTGGAGCACAGCAAAATCCAGTCAGGCGAATTCTGCAGTTTCACTTCAGGTTCTTTCGCTGCGATTGATCTTGTTGATAAACGAAATGTTACATCGGCGATCTGGGAACATTTTGGATTCATGCCTAATGCATGAGCTGAACCAATAAATTCATATGAAGCCACATATCGGCTTTGCGGGGGAAAAAAATAAGTGTTAAACAGGCAAACTCTAGCATACAAATCTCAGGATCCATCTCCAGGCATGACACCCGACCGTGTTTTTTTTTAATTTCATTTAATATTTAGATTTTTAAAATGTATAAATTAAATTATTATATTATATTATATTATATAGTGATAAAAACTTTAACCCTGCCCCACCCCCCCACCCCCCACTCATTAACTGCTCATTAACAACTGAGGTGGTAAAAAAAACTGCCACCGTCACAGCCCTAGGATTAATAATGACTTTGAAACGTATTTCAATCACGAAGGGAGTGACTTCGAGAGTCTTTGTTGAGAGTCTTTGTTTTGGAGGGGTATAAAATAGTGTGTCAGTATGGGGTCGGGGAGTCGCTTTGCAAACTGACTTGGCTCTTGTTACTATTGTAATAAAAGTCTCATTTCTCTTTGCCATCAAATACCTCGAGACTCAGAAGTTTTTATTTTTGCTGAAGACTCCACGACAATACACACAGCTATGGCAGAATGCCCATATATTGTATAGATTGTATACTCAATGTTTGTGTGTGTGTGTGTGTGCCACAGTACCTAAGTGAACTTTTCGTCTTCTATGATCCGCCACACCTACTTAGATCAAAAGGTGCAGGCTATTTGTTGGTACCTTGAACACTGAAGGCTACAGCAGGGGGAAGAACTTTCTCTTACAAAGCCCCACAGTTATAGAACAGCCTTGCCACACCGTCTCAGCGTTTAATTCTAGGCTGAAAACATGTTTGTTTACTCAAGCTTACCATGAATAGACTTTCTCTTACGCAAAGTACACAGTCTTATCCATCACGGCATACTAAACATACCTAATAACCTCTCCTTCTCTTTACCTCCCTCTCCCTCTTTCCTTCTGTTGAGCCACACATGATATTATGGAGATGCCAGTGATCCTGACCCTTTCTGCTCTCTGGACCTGCCTGATCCATCCTGATGCTCTACCTCTGGATGGAGCTCTCATCAACTGGAGGCTATAGCCTGGAGATTGCTGAGGATGGTACCGCTTGAAGTACCATGGAAATAGTTGTGGACCTCAATTCCACATGAACATTCTCGCTGTGGCTGCTGGGACTACGGTTGCTGCTATGGCCTTGGGACTACAATTACCACATGCAGTTTTGCACTCAGGTCTCCTTTAGTGAACAGTGGACTAGTTCAACAAATAGACTTCATGTTAAAACCATAATGAACTTTCCTTTACTTTCACACTATCCGCTGTTACCCAGATGATGATGGGTTCCCTTCTGCGTCTGGTTCCTCTCAAGGTTTCGTTCTCATATCATCTTAAAGAGTTTTTCTTTGCCACCGTTGCCAACGGCTTGCTCAATAGGGATAAATTCACATGCTTAAAATCTGTATCCTGTGTTTATGTTTCTGTAAAGCTGCTTTGAGACAGTGTCCGTTGTTAAAAGCGCTATACAAATAAAATTGAATTGAATTGTGTGTGTGTGTGTGTGTGTGTGTGTGTGTGTGTGTGTGTGTTGAATCTGAATTTGGCTTTATGCTGCTCTGCCAAATGCAAACTCAGTTCCAAAGCAGTCTAAGCAGGCTTTTATCTCAGAACTGCCTGCTAATAATCCATACATTTGGTGAAAAATGTCAGTTGTGCTGATTTTGATGTAAACCATGAGTAATGTAAAATACACAAATCATAGAATATAATCTTTTCATTATTTTCACCGATTGGATGTTTATTTTTCAAACTGAATCAGTTTATTCTTCGGATTATATTTCAACGCACATTGCAGTATGTGTCACTAAGATAGATGGGGCTGGAGCAGGATGGCAAAAGAGCACCACATGAAAACACTAAAAAGGATCTCTTATAGATGATTTTATTTCCCTCATTTTCAGCATGTCTCAGCTTTCTCTACCGCAGTATTCGTCTAATAAAAGCAGTAGGCAGCTTCCCACTTCCTTCCTTTTTGGGAAGCATTTGATCTGAATCAAAGACCTTCACTGAGTTTTTTTCAGACCTAGTCCTTATCAGAGCAGCTTTACAGAAATCTGGATGTAGATTTAGATCACTAATGAGCAAGCCAGAGGTGCCAGTGGCAAGTAAAGAGAACATAAGGAAGAAACTTTGAGAGGAACCAGATTCAAAAGGGAATCCTCTTCTGGATGACAGCTAGGTGATAGTTGAATTATAAATCATTTTTATCAGTACCTAGCATAATGCACTCTACAGCAGGAGCAGACCTTTTTCCTACAAATCCCCCAGTTCTGGAACAGCCTTCCAATTAGTGTTTGGGACTCAGACATGGTGTTTGCTTCCTGGGATAGGCTCCAGGTCCCCCTGTGACCCTGAAAAGGAGTAAGCGGTTGAAGATGGATGGATATTTTTATATTTTATATATATATATATATATATATATATATATATATATATATATATATTAATATATATATATAAAAGCATTTTTCATTGTGCATTTCATAAACTTAAAACAACCCAAAGATCCAGAGTCCAACAGTTCGCTGTTTTGTCAATTCAAGCATATGTTGTGCACAGGCTCTACCAACTCTGTCTCTCTCAGGTTCCCAGCATCTACAGAAAGGAAAACCAGTCCATATATAGGATTTATATATAGGAGTGTTTTTGTGATTGTTGTGAACAAAAATGTTTCATTTTGCTGTGGCTTTTCTTCAAAAATTTGCGATGCAATTTGCAAAGTTTTTTTTTTGT
The DNA here is from genome assembly GCF_023375685.1 of Ictalurus furcatus. Lineage (NCBI taxonomy): Eukaryota > Metazoa > Chordata > Actinopteri > Siluriformes > Ictaluridae > Ictalurus > Ictalurus furcatus. The sequence continues at coordinate 24,263,848 of NC_071261.1, forward strand.
AGGAAACTACTTGAATTGGCGAAATTGCAGTTGCACAAAATTGGTTTGCATGGTGATGTTTGTTGGTAAATGAGACCTTTTAGCTGTACTCGTGTTTGAAGCATGTGACTCGAATTTACTCTGAAAGCACGTGACTCGGCTTAGACTGAATGTGCATTGTGATGATGTCACATGATGCGTCTTGGTCCAAATCTGCAGAAAATCTGTGGTAATTTTGAAAAATTTCAAGCTCCTCCGAATATTGTGGCATGTGCTTGATTTTTCTGCGATTGTAAAATCACGAAATTCTTGAGGGACAAGAAAACACATAAATAGTTTGCTGGTGCAAGTGAGAAAAGTCATGATTTACCTGCAGGTCATGCAGGGAACGCCCCTGCTGCCACACAGGGATTTTGTTAAATTGCTTTTCTCTTAGGTAAAGGTGCAGAGCTGGGGTTTCATAGGCATAGAGGACTAGAGGAAACCATAGAACTCTGAGGAAACCCACATGGACATGAGAGAGAGAGCCAAACACAGACAATAACTTGAGCCGAAAGGATCCAAATGGGGAGCCTGGAATTTATAAATGAGTTTTGAATAAACAGCCTTTCCTATTTTTTTCACAGTGCACAGAAATATGTTGAAATTATTGTCCATGGTAATCATATACACTACAGATGCAGGTAGGAAAAAATATTGGAATAGTCTCTCTCTCTCTCTTTCTCTCTCTCTCACGATCTTTACCTTTGCTCTGGGAGCAGGGGAGAGGATGAATAATTCTACAGTGCCTCTGTATTTATTATTGCACTTAGTTTAATAGGAGTGTGTTTTCGAGCCAGCACAGGCTTACTGTGTGGCTGCATATGCCAGACAACCTGAGTTCAGAGATGATGGGATACCTCTTACCAGCACGCCCCAACCACCCACCCCAACATCTTTCCTTCAGTCTGCCTTTCTTCCCTTCATTTGCTCTCTCTAAGCAAGCGAGCATGATGCTGCCCCTCCCATTCTGTAGAAGAATTGATTCTAAGAATGGAAAGTCATTGAGAAGAAATTAAAATGCACCATGAGCATGCATGCATACACCGACACCCTTACACACACATATACACTATTATATATGGATTTTAGATTCCAAAGCACATGCACACTTCCATGCAGACATTTAAACAAAACCATTGTTGGTGGAAAAACTTAACCTGTAATCGAGTGCCCAATTTCTGTGCAGTGTTAACATACAGCCATTACTGATGACTCTCCTCCACTGACATTGAACCAAAGACAGAGAGAGAGAAAGGGTGAAGAGAGTGGGGAAATGGAATGGAGCAGAGAAAGAGAGGAATGAATCAAGAAATAGTCTACGTGTTTAGCGGTAAACACACATATGTACTAATCTGCATTCAGAGTAATCCTCTGCCACTGCATTTATTCTCAGAGTCATAAAAATGACAACCATGACTGCAGAGCGAGAAACACATTCACACCCATTTGGCTGGAATAGCTACAGCAGAATTGGAAAAACAATGAGCGTACAAATGAAAAGAAGAAATATCTGGGATGAGAGAGATGTCATTTTCATTTATAGCAGCAGTATGTACTTTAACATCTAGGGATTTGGACAATTTTCTGATAGAACTACGTTATTGGAAACAACTGTAATGGGCACTTAAATGCAGACACAAGTGTGTGAATTCAGCATGCAGTTTATTGAGGTAAATCAATTACTGATTGTCATAATTTCAGGGGTCAAATCACAGGCAGACATCATCAAACAAAGATAATCCATATTTCAAAACATGGGAAAACAGGCAACAGTCAAAACCAGGAAATACTAGACACAGAACTATGAGACAAGGTACTGTGAAAACAAGGACTAGAAACACAGGACAACAAAACTATAACAGGACAAGATATAAAGACTTGACAAAGACTTTACACAGAACGACTGGACACCGTCAAGAAACATGCCAAACACAGGACAGGGGCGGAGACAAGACTAGAATCATAACAAAAGCACTTGGGCAGACATGCACAGACAATGTAAATAGAGCAGACTATTTCATAGAACTATAATGCTTTTTGTGTACTATATAAGCCAAAGATTTCTGGACAGCTGATCATCACACCCATATTCCAAAATTGGAAGCACACAATTATATAGAATGTCTTTGTATGCTGTAGAATTACACTTTCCCTTTACTGGAAGAGGCCCAAACCTGTTCCACATGACAATGCCCCTGTGCACAAAGTGAGCTCCATGAAGACATGATTTGCCAAGGTTGGAGTGGAAGAACACAAGTGTCCTGCACAGAGTCCTGCCCTCAACTCCACTAAATACAGTTGTAGCTTTTCTTAGTGGTTGGTCTCTTATCATTGGTTTTAGGCTGATTTAACAAGCTCATTTAACTATGTGATATGTTTGGTCTGGTGGGTGACTGTTGTCGTGTGGAATAGTTTTTGTTTGCAACTATTTCTGTGTTTGTGTTGAAAGCCAATGTCCTCTCTATTTTTAAGACAGTTGTGTGCTAAGGCTTTGAAATGTATGATTTCCACACAGTAATTTGTTCTTTTTAAAATTTTTCATATTAGCATAAACCACAGTGTAGGACTGGTCCCAAAATTCATCATCTGCTGGTCTCTAATATCTAAGTGTTATGCAGTGAAGAGAGAGAGAGAGAGAGAGAGAGAGAGAGAGAGAGAGAGAGATGGAAAGCAACAAAGGAGAGAGTGCTGCTTTTGTCTTTTGCATACTAGGATGACTCATCTCACTCACCGCTGCACTGTGACTGAAGAGTTGGGGTGGGGGGTGTAGTACTAGGGGCATGAGGAAAGCAGTGTTTGTGTGTGTGTGTGTGTGTGTGTGTGTGTGTGTGTGTGTGTGTGTGTATTACAGTTGCAACGAGATGGCTTTGACTTGCATTCACTAAATTAAACAAACTTGATAATTCATTTAATCAAATTAAGACCAATCAAATCATTTGAAGTATCGACTTGCTATTAAAACTTCCATAGACTTACCATATTGATAGACAGGTTGTTCAGTCTTCTTAGCACAGCATGCTAGTTTTTATATTTCACTATAGCTAAGTAGACACATTCAAGTGAAAATCAAAAAAAATCAATGCACACCTGAACATGAATTAGCACAACAGCACAATTTAGATGTATGAGCACTGGAATATGAAACATGGTGTGGCGTGTGCCTTAGAGAGTGAATTGACTAGCACTAAAACAGGCATTAGTAACACAAACTGCTTCTTAAACTGCTTCAGTCTGTTAGCTAGCTTTACTGAGAGGCTCCTCATGAAATAGCTTTTTAGCTGCGATTTGATCTTGATTTTTTCGTATGTTGACATATTTCCTTCTGAAACAGGAAATCAGAGAGACGTCATTTTGAAGTGCTTGACTGATTACACAACAGCCAGTAGCATTTGAGATACACCATCCGTCTTGACAAATCTTAACAAATCTGAGAGTAGCTTATGAAGAACAGAAAAGAGATGAACAAGATCCTTTTACTTTCTCATACTGATGGCTAATGGAGAATCCCTGACTGTGCATAAACAGGCACTCAGGATTTTATGATTGCAGACATTAATTAACATTAAAATCAAGGAAACTCTGCAATGTTTGCAGGAACTTGCAATTTTCCAAAATTATTGCAGATTTGGGCCAAGACGCTTCATGTGATATCGTCACAACGCACATTCAGCCAAAGCCCTCTTCGATTCACATGTGTCACACAGGAGTATAGCTAAAAAGTCTCATTTACCAACAAACATCATTGCAAAAGATTGTGGAATTGCAATTTCGACCAATTTGAGTAGTTTCTGAAAAAAAAGCCAAAAATACTCTGAAACTCCTGCAAAATCCTGTAGAGAATGTATAACTATGGAATCTCACTCAGACTGAGGAAGTGACATATTTCATCATTGAAGATTTCCAAGTTGATACAGACCTCTTCTGAGTATTAGTACCTATCCCATAACTGCAACCACATACAATTTACACGCTCTTCAATAGGAATAAACTCCACCCGTTTTGTCCCAAACAAAGAACAGTGAAAAGTACTCGGGAAGACACAGCCATAAACACACAGAGGAGACATGTTTTCTGCTAATAAGTTGCCACTGTAGAGCCTCCGGGGACGGGGCATATATAGTTCTACAGAGCATTTAATTGGATGACAAAGTTTTGTCTAGATATGAATCATCAAATATTTTTGCTCTGTAGTTTTTTTTTTTTTTTTTTTTTTTTCATATAATAGTACCGTATTGGTAAACTACTCATTTGATTTCAGGTGCACTTTCAATTCAATTCAGGTGAATGAAAGCATTCTAGCTTGCTCTCTGGAACAGTAGGAAACCCGAAGTTGTTTAACACAGCCTTTTCATTTTCTTTTTGGATTTATCCACGTTTTGTCGTTCATCATTTATCACTGAGGCCACAAAACTACTATTAGGATGCAAAGCAGTCACCTCATAAGACTGTAAGCATTGTTTTATATGCCAGTGAAAGTACTTAAATTAAAATCTCAGTTGGTCATTAGAAAATCTCATTTTATTGTTATTTTTGTTACCTCTGTGCCTCATAATTTAAGCAAGCATTTCATCTGCCACGTTTATTGTTTGGCATGTGGAATTTGTTACTTATATAGCACTGATTAAGAATAGGTTTTAAATTTTACGCTCTTTATTTAGATTTAATGGGCTGATGTCCCACGGAAGAGTCTATTGTGTGATTTGTATTCTATTGCTGTTTTAATGATTGAATTAAATAGTGTGCCTTTCTTATAAAATACAGTACAGTGTATAGAATATTCAAAATATAGAATAATCAATTATTCAGGTCAGGATTCATCAGAATACTTAAAAAACCAGAATAATTGATTGTTGCAGCTCTAGTGTGTGTGCATGCACATGCATCTGTGTTATACAGCAGAAGAGAGGCTTTGTAAGTTCTGCCTGTCACTCCTTATTCTGCTAAGCATACATCTCTCCTCCCATTGCACTCAAGGCCATATCAGCGCCTCTCTCTCTCTCTCTCTCTCACACACACACACACACACACACACACACACACACACACACACACACACACACACACACACAAAATACAGAGCAGGGAATTGGAAACATAGTTACATTTTACATTCTCCAGAGAGCAGATTCAGACCTTCCAAATGTTCTCATAAACCTCAGAGTTGTAACATAAGAGACTTCCACACACTGGGGAACACACCATGCAGCCAGTGGTGGATTCTCTCCCAGCTGTACTGGTAATCAATGAACAAACCAGTTCTGGAATCAAATAATCAATAAGATCTTCAAAACACAAGTGACCACAATTGACTTCTGAAGTGGCTGAGCACACGCTGGAAGATTGCTCTTACCTTGTAAATTATAACTGAGAAATCAAGAGACACTAAAGAAGCTTGGAGTAAATCCCTCATGGACAGCTGAGGTGTAGATAAAGATCATCAGTGCTATGTTGCATGAACATGGGGTTTCATGTGCACTCACATAGTATGTTGTAAACCAGGCATTCCCAACTAGAGGTCGCAACCCCCGTGTGGGTGTCAGTTCATTTGGGGTCATGAAAGAAATGCACACTGCAAAAAATTACATCTTAGAAAGTGAAAATACCTTTAGAACAGTCAGATTTATCTAGTATTATAAGAGCACCATAAACCAAATATAAGATTATTAAATGTATTTCAAGCTTTAAAATGTCATTCTATTGGCTGAATTGTCTTGTTCTATTGGCAGGTAATTTAACTTTTTTCTAGAAAAAAAAAATGCTTAAAATGAGCAAAATTTTCTGCCAATAGATCAAGACTATTTCAAGTTTGAAAAATATCTAAAGTAGTAATCTTATAACAGGAAATACTAGACACATTAGAATATGTTCACGATATTTTCACTTTATAAGATGCCATTTTTTTCCCAGTGCAATCTTGCTTGTTTGATTCATTATTTTACAAATTAATATTACTTCATCGCTTTACCTTTGAAGGCAGATTCATGCTATTTTAATCTGTTTTTTTGCTGCTCTGTAATCAGAGAGTTTTTTTTTTTTTTTTTAAAAAAACAAACAAAAAAAACAAACAAAGGAAAATATACTGAAACATTTACTGAATATGGATGTATAAGTGTAATGGTAAATACCAAGGACAAACCAAAATGTTAAGGCTTGGGGTTGCAGGAAATTCATAATTTGTGTTTGGGGTCATTTCCCATAAAGCTTTGCAACCCCTGTTGTAAATGATTTCATCATTTATTCCGCAGCACTGCTGAATACTTTAATTCAGTTTCTTTCTAACAGGCAATGATTTTTCATCTTATTAACTTCGAGAGAGAGAGAGAGAGAGAGAGAGAGAGAGAGACTGGTGAAGGAATGACTGTTTATAGCTGTTATAATGTAAGTGATTATAGGAATTTATTTGTTTTCCATACATTCTACAACATTACATATAACTATATGGATAGAAAGTATGATGTTTTGACATTAAATCTTTTAAATTATTATTAAATGTTGTCAATTTGCTGTGTTGGTAGAGGGAAAAAAAAACACTTTAGCACAAAGTCGATTTTGGTAGAGTAAGTAACTCCGCTTTGCATCAATATGAATCACACCACCCCCTACCGTATAGTTGTATTTATTGTTATCACTATTGAGATCCAACTTATTAGTAGAAAGATAGGTAAAGTATAACTACTGATAGAGCCAACAAAACAGAGGAGAAATTTAGGGAAGTACTGCACTTTCTGTGGTTTATCCATGGTAAAGTGGTGATTTAAAAAAATCTTTATTTCTGTGGGATGTCTTGTCTAATTTAGTCCTTTAGATTCAGGTTAGTCCAGAGGATCCATTTTTATGACCTTTACGGTGGAACGTTTGGAGTAATGCTTAAGTTTTGTAAGTTACTTACAAGATACATAACATGAGTCTGTTCACAAAAATATAAGCTATAAATTTAACATGAGTTGTGTTATCCGCTGTCATTTTACACATCTTGTGTAAATTATATGATGGATGGAAAGGAAATGTGAAATAATCAGCTTTAGCAGGATTCTGCAAGTCCTTGACTTGATGTACTGCAAGAGAATCTCTGGAAATGTTCTACATTTAAGTAAGTAACAGTATACAGTATGTCTTAAACTGCTTCTCAAGAACTTGATGCTGATGATTGCAGTTCTCATTAGGCTGTTTAATGATGAATACTGGTGGTATATTGATGGTGGTGTCAGACAGAAAGCATCTCTATCAGTCCTTGTACCCACCAATCCAACTTTCCATTATGACTCTGGGTCTCTAGATAGGGACTACTAACTCTGGAACACCTTAATCAGACCCTTGAGGAACACTAGTCTTCAAAATAAAAGCAAACATGCACACCCATGGTGGCGCTGCATCCAATCACCACTGACTAGACAGCATTCAGTTCCTCAAGCCTCTTTGGCTGCCAGCTCATCCAGGGGGAAACAAACAGGCTGCTTGCCAAAGGAGAAGAGACAGCCTCTGTATGCACTGTAAAACAATAATACCTTGCACTAACATATTTTTCTCTCCTCCACTCCAGATTGCCCTATGCAAGTGTTCCCTTCAGCTTGGCACGAAGCCAACAACTGTCCCACTTTATTCTTGATGCATGAGGAGTTCTCTAATCACCAACATAGACACCACTAGAGACAAATTTTCACCTTCACTTTGCACATTCATGTAGATAAAATGTACTTTCTGATGTTCAAATACCGATTAAGGTATGTTTATTTTGTGATCACACTAGGTCCTTGGGCACTTGCAACATCACATACAAAATAATCTGCTGATTCCAGTTCCTGACATTTAATTAAGGTTTTTGTTTGTTTGTTTGTTTGTTTGTTTTTTTTAAACGAGCGCATAGTGATCAGCAATGATGCAGCTGCTGATCCAGACAAATCTCCTAGTTAATTGATGCTCTTGTGTGTTTGTGTCTGCAAAAAATACTTCCCAAACTCTAAATTGTCCTTCAGTTCACTGGTTCTTTCCTTACAACTATTTACTGTATGAAATACGATGTGTGTATGTTTTATACAAGTCTCAGGAACTGTACTGGAGGAATGACCACTGGTCTACCAAAAGATGCTCTCTCAGTTGGTGTTTTGATGATGGTGATTGAGAGAGCTCTCTAACACATCGCTCCAAAATCTGAGCGAGTTGAGATCTGGTCCTCATTGGATCATTCAGTAAACTCTCGATCCCTGTGGACAGTAGCATAGTCATCCTGGAAGAGACCACCCCATCCAATCAGGATATAAATGTTTCGTTATAGAATAAAGGTGATAATGAGGTAATGATATTGAGACTTTATTGATCACATATACATTACAGCGAAATTCTTTTCTTCACATACCCCAGCATGTTAGGAAGTTGGGGTCAGAGGGCAGGGTCTGCCATGATACAGCAACCCTGGAGCAGAGAGGATTAAGGGCCTTGCCCAACAGTGGCAGCTTGGCAGTGCTGGGGCCTGAACCTCCCACCTTCCGATCAGTAACCCAGAGCCTTAACCACCAAGCTACCACTGCCCCTGTTGAACGTTGTATTGATTTGCAGTGAGCCTTCCCGCCAAAAAGGCAAGATGACCACACCGACATAATGATTGCACAAAGCATGAGAGAGCCACTGGCTTTTCCTTTAATTTGTCAACCATCTGAGTAACTTATCAACAACTAGAGCTTTCAATCACCTCAGAAAACCCACATAGACTCCAGCATTTATCAACAATAATCACTATCCACCAATCTGTAATGTATTTATAATTATTATGGACAACAATTTAGATTTTTGGACTACCAACATGGTCAGCATAGCAATGTTACACTTGTTTATACTTTCCCTTATGGAAAGACCAATTAACCATAACAGCTTTTTTTTTTTTACTGAATCTTTTTTCTGTATTACTGATTGAGTAAAATTACATAATCATTTTGGTAAGACTTTCTCTCCTGTCAGTCTCATCTTACAACATTTACCAATTGTAATTTAAAGTTTGTGTTTAATATTCAAACTTTAAACTCGCAAGGGTTCAGATACTGCACTTAGACTTCCTTTATAAGTAAGTTTTAAGTACATAGGTTCTTTTCTTCCCACAGTTATTGTGTGTGGTTATTATGCATATGCCACCAGTCCTTGAGATTAAATACACTGGAGTATTCATTTAACTTAATCTCAGAATCACAGAGATGAGCTTAACAAAGGTTTGCTGCAATGGTGTGTTATCTGGGAAACATTAAAAAGCTATAATAAAAAAAACCTCACATTTGTTGCCAGATACTTCTACATCCTTGCAATCAAATTGTTATGACTATTCATATGAGTTGTGGCCAAAGGAGCAGCTGCATCAGCAAAGGTGGTTGTGTGTATATGTGTGTGTGTGCTTTATAGGTGCACACACATAATGTGTATATGTCCGTATGTACACACACATATACACATTATGTGTGTGCACCTATAAAGCACCTACATTTACATTTCTTCCTGTCTCTGAGTAGTACAGAAAGCACTGGAAATATGTGCATTTTTGTGCACAGGCATGGGTGTGTTTTCTGAAAGAGAACTGGTATATGTGTAAATCAGGGACATGCTGTGCTAGTTTCCCTAGAGGTGCCTCTTTCTCAGCTGGGTTGCTTCTCTCTTGCAGCTCTGATAAAGACAAATGGGACATAAAAATTCCAATTAAAGTTTTGTGAGAGTGAGGGGCCCAAACACATTGGGAAATTCATTCACTAATTCATACTGCAACTCCTCCTGTCCTGTAGCAACTCTTCTTTCCCACACCCCACACCCTGTGCCCCATAACCCCTTAGTTCTTCAATTTCTCATTAGATATTTTTGTTAATCTCTGAGTACTGCATTTGAGTGTAGTCTCTCATACTCAGTTATCCTTCTGCTCTCTGTGTCTGGGCTTTAGATTCTGGATCAGACGCTTGTTTAATCCTGCTAGGTGCAGCACTGTCACAAAATGGAGTAACACACACACACACACACACACACACACACACACACACACCATTCCCACACTGAAAGCTCTTGATGTGGCTCTCATCAGACGGTAGTTGATGTGTATTATGTAAGCCGTGTGTGTTGTGGGGGTGGGTGTCAGCGAGCTTGCTGTGTCATCCCCATCTTGTTTAAAGCAAAGCCATATGCCAACTTGTCACTTACACACGTGCGCACACACACACACACACACACACACACACACTCACACACACACACACACACACGCACAGCATCCACTGCCAGACTGTATCCTCTTAATTCAATGCCAGTGTAGCCAGAGGGGAAAACTCTGCAGGGGTGCATGTCACACACCGGCTCTGCTAATACATATCCATGAAGGTCACACACTCTGAGATATGACGTAAATTCAGTCTCAATATTACTGCCAGTACTACAAGAAGGTAACACGATACATTAAGAGCCGGGGGGGTAAACTTTTGAACAGGATGATCAGTGTAAATTGTTATTATTTTGTTTAAATCTTTTTTTATTTTTTTAATTTTTTTTTTTTAGTACTGCCCTTCAGATGCTAAATAAGATAGTTTCGTGTCTCCCAGAAGATAAAATACTAACAATTTACACTAATCATCCTGTTCAAAAGTTTACACCCCCTGGCTCTTAATGTATCCTGGTACCTTCTGGAACACCACTGAATGTTTGTACCTTTTGTAATAGTTGTGTACGAGTCCCTCAGTTGTCCTCAGTGTGAAAAGATGGATCTCGACATCATATAGACACTGTTGGAAAGGGGTCAAATATGCGGAAGATGCTGGAAAAGCAAATAATCTACAGGACCTGGAGGATTTTTCTGAAGAACGGTGGGCAGTTTAACTGCTCAGGACAAACAAGGGACTCATAAACAACTATAACAAAACAATAAAAACAGTCGTGGATCATCCAGGTAACGACACACAGTATTAACAATCAAGGGTATGTAAACTTTTGAACGGGGTAATTTTATAAATTCGGCTATCATCTTGTCTTGGTGACTATATTTAAACATCTGTTATGTGAAATAGCTTATTCAGGACAGAACTAAATAAAAAAACAACATGGGATTTTTATGATCTCTCTTATTTTGGTAACAGTATTAAGATTTCTCAATTTTTCTCCTAGGGGTATGCAAACTTTTGGGCACAACTCTATACTGTATAAAACAAAATCCACAATCCAATTTACAGTCAGGCAAAGGTCAGGCAAAAAGGTCAAAAGGAAATCAAGGAAAAACACACAAAAAAGAGCAAATCCAAGTGCGTAATCGTGATAGCATCGGAACGGTCAAGACACACGATAGACAGTGACTAAAAACAATGCCCAGACTTTACACACACGATAAAAGAGGCAAGACTTTGCAATGAGTATGAGTGTTCTTCGTCTTATATAGAGAGTAGACAGGAAGTTCTATCTTCTATTGATGACAGGTTCAATATTCAGCGTAGTGGTACCTCTTCTTGCAGACAGGAGTACTAGCCCGTGCTCATGTGACACATGTTTCACTGTATGCATAGTATATAAGCAATGTTGGTATATTCAGGAAAGCATAGTGTATGTTCATGTTGTCAAACCAAACAAAATTGTAGGGAATGAGATAAGAACTTTAAGAAATGCACACTGGTCAGATACCAGTATGCATTTCAAGTTCAGCTTTCAGTGTGGATGGGAAATATTTTGGAATAGAATGCAAACGCTTGTGTGGCCAAAACCTAAACAACTGTGTTTTCAAAATGATCCCTGTTAGTGTGAACTAGGCATTAGATTACAATTCGCTACCGTTATAATTTAAGACTCAAAATTTATAAAATTTTTATAAAATTTATAAATTAATATTTATAAATATTTAAATTAATATTTATAAAATTGGTGGTAATGATTCGGGTAATAATAGACTCTATTTTGAAATCCATCATTGTGTAGTTTTGAGAAACCTCAGCCTATGACTGATTTGATGCTTCACATGTCATTATTCAAGATTCAATGGACAAATAAATAAATCAACCAATAGGTTATGACAGCGATGGCAACAACTGGTCAGAATGAGCATAAGCACTCTTGACATTTTTCTGCTTATGCAAGATGGGTCAAACACAAATACACACACTAGAGTCATGGAGGACAGATGTTTTAAAATAAAGGCCTGACCCCACTTCTTCCCCTTGACACTCTTTTCCATCATCTCTCCATCTCTCGCTTGTATAGTTCAATGTGCTATGATGGGTGTTCAGGTAGCACATGCCCGAGACCTTTTAATGGCAGCAGCTGAAAGCCTCTCCTCGCTTTGATGACTTCTCTGACCTCCGCTGAAATAACTTCCCCAGCCACTTCAATATGGCATATCAGCCTGATAAGGCAACGGAGCAGTCATAAATACAGTCTGCACAATTTATTTACACAGAAAGACTGCCGTTTTGACTAACCGTCTTCTCCCTGACCTCCACTCAGAAATCCAGGCAGAATAACATGAAAACCTACATTGCTGTCCGCCATCTTGATTTATTCAAACAACTGGGGGGTACAGAGATCACAGCTGCATCCCAAAACAACTTTCTTATCTCTTCTTCTCGTCTGACTGTAGGGAATGTTTCTTCTGCATATGATTATCCAACAATAAAGGACATATCTTAAGGAAATTCACTTCCTCTACTCATTTCCATTACAATTAGCAAAGCACTGAGTGGAGCAGATTAGAAAATATTTAAAGGTCACAATGAGACTTTTAGTGCTTTTAATGTCATCACATTCTTTAGGATACAAGAGTGAGAAATTGATCCTAGTCCCATGCTGTTTGATACATCAGCCTCTTTGTATGCTTGTGTTTGATTTACTGCAGGGGAGAGGCAACTTAAAAAATACTGCATAGAAGAAACCATGACTCACAAGCAGACATGACTATTATATGCATTTTATTACAGAACCCCAGGGCACAGGACCAACATAAAGAACCAGTCAAGAGAGATAAAAAAAAACAAAAAAAAACTCTTAAATCTGTTTAATATGTTATACAGTCTGCTCTCACGGCTATAGATTATGCACAAGCAGAGAAAAAGGTTTTCACGTGTAGGCATAAAGCCAGGAACATGGAAGCAAGCTTAACCATTTAAACCCACATTAAAGGGAAAATCATTCCTGAATTATTAACACGTGATCTTCTGTTCCCTGGTGGACTAGTGGCTAGCATGCAGTGTGCTCACTGCTGCGGCCCGGGTTCGATTCCAGGTCAGGGATCCTACCCCAGCCACTAGAGGGAAGCACGAGCCAATGCACTCTCAGTGCTGGTCCCAAAGCTGGAAAATGGGGAGGGTTGCGTCAGGAAGAACATCCAGTGTAAAACATGTGCCAGAATTAAATATGGATGGGAGCAGCTGAAAGAGGAAACAAAAAAATAAACACGTGATCTGCTGATTGTGGTGCTACTAGGATTTAGCCTTCACTTCATCTCTACACCACCAGAAGAAAGCAGTGCTTTAATGTTTTAGTTGTTAAGACAGACTTTTCACCTCATCTGTGCACTCTGCAGATCAGCTCCAAATGATACGTGTAGCTAAGTTGCAATTCAGGATTGCGAGTTCAACGTTTGCTGTCTCCACTACTGCTACATTGGATTTCTCATTTACATTTATATGACATAGAACATTGTGTATATAGTTTACCACTGTGTAACATCACCCTTTCTTTTAATAACACTTATTAAGAGTTTGGGAACTGAAGACACCAGTTGGTTAAGGTTAGCAAGCGGAATTTTCCCCCATTCATCCATTATGCATTTCTTCATGCTGCGCAACTGCACAGGACCTTCGTTACCTTATTTTGCGATTCATAATGTGCCACACATTCTCAATCATAGACAGGACAGGACTGTAGGCAGGCCATGCGAGCACCCGCACTCTCTGCTTATGTAACCATGTGCTTGTAATCCTTGTTGTCCTGCTCTGGATGGCAGCATATGTTACTCCAAAATGTGTACATATCTTTCTGCATTAATGATGCTCTCACAGATGTGCAAGTTACCCATGCCATGGGCACTGACACACCCTCATACCATGACAGACGCTGGCTTTTGGACCTGATGCTGATAACAGCTTGGACGGTCCTTTTCCTCTTTGCTTCGGAGAACACGACGGCTGTTTTGTCCAAAAACTATTTGAAATGTTGACTCGTCGGACCACAAAACACAATTCCACTGTGCTACTGTCCATCCCAGATAAGACCGAGCCCAGAGAAGTCAGCGGCGCTTCTGGACAGTGTTGATGTATGGCTTCTGCTTTGCATAGTAAAGCCTTAACTTGTATCTGTGGATGCAGAGGCAAACGGTGTTGACTGAAAGGTTTACCAAAGAATTCCCAAGCCCATGTCAGGATATCCATTACAGAATCATGACGGTTTTTAAGACAGTGACGTCTGAGGGATCGGAGATCACGCGCATTCAGAAGTGGTTTTCGGTCTTGTCCTTTATGCAAAGAGATACCAATGGGTAAGACCAAGGGATATACCTGTGATGTTTGGCAAAAGGTTGTTCAAAATGAGAAGTGGCTATATGAAAATAGCACAAGCATTGAAAATGCCCATTTCCACCATCAGGGCAATAATTAAGAAGTTCCAGTCAACTGAAAATGTTATGAATCAACCTGGAATTGCACGTGTGTCTATATTGTCTCAACACACTGTGAAGAGGATGGTTCGAGTGGCCAAAAAATCTCCAAGGATCACAGCTGGAGAATTATAGAAGTTAGTCTTGGGGTCAGAAAGTCTCCAAACTACAATCCAAAGTAACCAACATAACCACAAGTTGTTTGGAAGGGTTTCAAGAAAAAGCCTCTACTCTCATCCAAAAACAAACTCAAGCGTATTCAGTTTAACAGACACTACTGGAACTTCAAATGGGATCGGGTTCTATGGTCAGATGAAACCAAAATAGAGCTTTTTTTGGCAATGAACACCAGGTGGAGGTGGTTTTGGCACACACAGAGAGGTAGCCATATGTAGCCAAAGTCCCTCATGCCCACGGTTAAATATGGTGGTGGCTCTTTAAAGTTTTGAGGCTGTTTTTCTGCCAGAGGACCTGGACATTTTGTTAGGATACATGGCATCATGGACTCTATCAAATATCAACAGATACTAAATGAAAACCTGACTGCCTCTGCCAGAAAGATTAAAATGGGCCGTGGTTGGATCTTCCAGCAGGACAATGATCCAAAACATACATCAAAATCAACACAAAAATGGTTTACTGACCACAAAATCAAGATCCTGCCATGGCCATCCCAGTCCCCTGACTTGAAACCCATAGAAAACCTGTGGGGTGAACTGAAGAGGAGAGTCCACCAGCATGGACCTCGAAATTTGAAGGATCTGGAGAAATTCTGTATGGAGGAATGGTCTCAAATCCCCTGTCGTGTATTCCCCAACCTCATCAGGCATTATAGGAGAAAGCTGTTATCTTGGCAAAAGGAGGTAGCACAAAATATTGACTAAAAGGGTACCAATCATTGTGGCACACATATATTTAATATATTTTTAACATATATTTAATATATTCAACAAGATTTTTTTTATAAACCTGTGTTATGTTTGCAAATGTTTGACATCCATTAGAGAATAGTATTTTTGTGAATTTTTTTTTTTAGAACAAAAGATCAAAAGGTTAAACAATGAAGACAAATTTTCACAGCCTTCTTTGCTCATATTTACCATGGGTGCCAATTTGAGTAGAGGGCACTGTATATATAGTCTTATATAAAATAAGACTTCTGAATAATACACTTTGATTTAACCAGAGTCACCACATTCAAACACCAGACACCACAAAAACAACATACCAGACACCACAAAAGCTTTTTTTTGTCTAACATAGACACAGTAATTTGAAGACAGAAGCAGACAACCTACACAAACTGCCATTTTCTTGTTAGCACAACACATCTAGTTTGATAGGAAATTGTAATATTGTAAGACATTTTTAGCCTTTTTTCACTACATAAAAGCACCATAGCAATAAATGATAGTACTTTCCTAAATTCTATTCAGAAGGATGCTGGTAGACTGATAACCAGTTGCCTTTTTTAGGATACATTTTCCCCCCTCTTGCTACAGCCTACACTCCCTAAACACTGGAGACAGAACAAGCTGACATTTATTCTTCTTGCACTTGTTAAATACTGTCTGTTGGCTTTAAATATTTGTCCTGTCTGTCTGGCATATTTTCTGATCTACTGCTCCTAGGCCTACATCCTTTCAGAGCATTAAAGATAAACGTCTCAGCTCAGCTAGCTGTAAATTGGCTGAACTTTATCCCCCAGCTACAGACATGAGGCCAGACTACATTCTAGCACTTGTTAAACTGGACCCAATGTCTTCTTCCAACCTGAACTGAGTCATTAGATGACCACATTTTAATTGTACTTTAGAACATTCCTTTGATGAATGGACACTGAGAGCAAGCTGGGTTCCTGTTTGTTTTCCCTCAAATTGTTTGATTCAGCTGGAAGAAGAGATGATGAGAGCTGGCTGTATCTATGAACAGCTTTGTTTGGAGTGAGCCTCTCCATCTTCATGTGTGAACCAGTGAAATATTGCACTATTCTAAAATCCCTGGCCTCTTTGTCTGTATTGTCTCTGCCTCACTCTTTTGGATCACAGGCAGCTAATCTCAATCTGTTTCACAGCGATAGGACAACAGTGCTATTGTTAATGTTCTGCCATCTGATTGGTTGGGCAGATCTGTCCCAGAAACTCTCAGCTTCTCAACTTAAATGCTCATGTCAGAGGTTTTGACTCCAGTGGTTTTTCCTGCTCTCAATCACTCTGCTCTCCTTTCTCGGATTTGATCCTTCCTGCTCGTGTTTTCTCTTCTCTTCCCATCACTTCCTCAATAGCTGTAATCGAATTTAGGTCTTCTTCTTCCTGCTTATTCAGTGACATCAGAGCACTTCCCATCCAACGGACTCATGTATTTACACCATTCTCTTGCTTATCAACCCTGTGAATTTACTCTCTAGTACTCATTTAAAGTAGTGATGAACTGACATAGCATGGATCTACATTATACAGTTGGCACCAAGTTACTTCTGAGGATTGTTTCTTCCTGGCATGATCCCAAAGCTAAATAAACTAGATCCTTTTTTTTTGGCTAGCTGATGTTTAATAACAGATGTATAAAGGTCATCATATTCTCTCTGCTTGTGGCCAGTTATCCATAAACCCGACTCTGTCCACCCACTCTTCCTCTCAGCAGGCAGCCTGTATATTTTTGACATTCATCCGTCGACAACCACTCATCTGCCTGTACACCCTGCTTCTCTTTTTAATCATTGCCTGAAAAGCCTATTCTCACTAAGCTTGTGCCAAAATGAAGCTTTTATATAATGCTTTTAGACTCACTTTAATTAAAAAATAAAGGAATAAATCAAAATTTTACATGCTTCCTACGGAATAGCTAATGGCTGGGGTTCTCAAAAATGGAATATAGGAGATAGGATGAGCAGATGGGTTCAAAGGAGGACAGAAAATGTTTTTCTTCAGTTCATTTTCATTTCCTCTCCTGAATTTGGCTTTTTTAGTTTATTCACGTTGAACTGTTATGGTGAAGGGTGTATTGACCGTTGCAGAAACGTACAGTAGCATACAGCTAGGATTCAATGGCCAATCAAAGATGTATTGTTGCTACCTAGGAGTCAAATGAGGATGTAGTTGGGTCATGTTGGAAGAAGAACAGAGGTGCCATCATAAATCTAATGTTGGTAATTATTATATCATCAGTGTTGAAGGGAAAAACTCACCAGTAATTTAATAAGAAGGCTGACTTCAGCTTCTACATAATTATTTGAAAATCTAACAATGATCCCTTGTTCTACTGACAACCAATTTGTCAAATTTTATTAATGACATAAGAAACTTAAAGATTCAAATGAATCTTGTTTATCTTTTAAGATAATACTTTATTGGTCCCAATGAGAAATTAGAAAAATTAAATATTTGTCTGCTACACTAAATCATTTGCCTATGACATTACCCAATCCCTCCAGGATTTTGCGATCATTAATGCAAAATCAAGGAAACTCTGCAATATTCGCAGGAGCTTGCAATTTTTAAAAATTACCGCAGATTTTCCACAGATTTGGGCCAGGACGTCATTACAATGTGCCATGTGACGTTAACCAAAGCCCCCTTTCGATTCAAGTGCATCGATCATGAGTATAGGTAAAATATTTTATTTACCAACAAATATCACTGCAAAAGAAAAGTACAAAAATCTCTGCAAATTGCATTGCAAATTTTGAAAACAGCCACAGCAAAACCAAGCATTTTTGGCTGCAGCAATTACCAAAAGACTCTGCAAAATCCTGTATGGAATCATTACTAGTAAATGGGGTCTCCCAAAACTTGCATATTTAAGTTCACTTATCTTGGTGCTCATGTGGACTGTACTTAAATAACTAAGTTCACTAAACTTGGTGTTCATATAGTGTACTTTTTCGTTTACTGACCGAGAATTGAACTCGGTTCACGCTAGTGAGAGTGCCGCATGCTAGCCACTAGTCCACCAGTGAGTCGGTGTGCTTAAATACAGGGTTTCCTGAAAAGTCTCCATACGTAGGGGAAATGAACACTTTTTAGCAAAATGTAACTATTTACAAAACGTTCTCTTTATGATTGCCATTTCTTTGTAAACACAAACAAAGTCATCTCTCCTACTCATGATGAACTCTTGAATTTCACTACATCAACACCAGTAACAGACAAGACTAAGAGGACCACCTTTTGCAATTATCTAACAATCAGTGCATTAGTACACTTGTTGCCAGGCAGAACTCCTTGCATGGCCAATCACATCAAAGAAAGACCAGAGTGAGCTATTGTAATAAATCATGATTTTAAGTTCATAACGCTTGAAAACTTAAGTTTATGTATTTTACAGGTAAAAGTATGGCCAAAAGTATGTGGACAATTGACCATGACACCCATAAGTGCTCATTTCAAAACATCAAGTTGGTGTCCACTTTGCTGCAGTAACAGCCTCCACTTATCTGGTCAGAGTTTCCACTAGATTATGGAGTGTGGTTATGAGGATCTACCCATTCACCCATAAGAGCATTAGTGAGGCCAGTGACTGATATTGGTTGAGGAGGCCTGGCACACAGTCAACATTCCAATTCATCCCAAACGTATTTAGTGGGGTTGAGGTCAGGACCCTGTGCAGGCCACTCAAATTCTTTCACATCAATCTTGGCAAACCATATGTTTATGAAAAAAAATAGCTATACAGTATATGGCTATTTATCATTATTTATGCTTCCTATTACAGACCAGACTCCAGAAATGAGTTAGGCTTCAGGTGCAGAGGCACTATTATAAAATCTAGGCAAACTGACAAGGAAAGTACATTTGCATCTTAGAAGAAAAGTAGTGACATGAATGTTCACTGGGGTAGAAGATACTCTTTGGATGTGATTTACATTCAGCAGGAAAATGACCTTTTCCTCACAGTACAGACAGAGTCCATCCTTCCTCTGTATTTTTTTTCCTCCAAAATTTAGCATGACGTATGTCTATTTGCTTCATGTTCTGGCTTCAACACCAGGGCGATCGATGGCAAACTGTGCCAGGCTCATAAGGTGTATGATCATCTTTACAAGCTAGCTCAGTCTGGATATCATCATTTAGTTCACAATGGAATGTGCAGTTTTCAGGGTAGGCTCATTCCAGCCACGATTTGCAGTGAGGGAAACTGAGCACATAATCAGAGGCAGGTAGTTTTCCTTATTTCAGCAATTGCACTGCTGTCACAGATTCGCATCAGTGCCTCTATGGTGTCAGAGATCTGCTTTAGTTGATGGGCCCCTACAAGATGACCCCATGAAGCTACTGATAATTGGAAATTCCCAGACTTCCTCTGGATCTACAGTAGAAGATGAAGTCTTCTGTAACAGACCAGACTCAGGAGGAGAGGTAAGATCCATGTGCAGAGGTACAGAAGTGAAACAGAAACGGTTAGCAAAGGCTTTTCTACAATTCTGGAGATCGTGATCTCGTCTAGTAGGAGGGGTGATGTCCTGGGTGGTGTTACACTCCCATTAACCTATCATACACATCAATGTCAGGGGCATCAACAGGCATAGTTTAGGAAAATTGGTAACTAATGTAAACACTCAACAAACAGTCAAGCAACCATCTATAGATGGTCAACAACCTTACCTGACTGTCATCAACCATGCTAACAGTTCATTTTAAACATGTTTATGATTGTTGAATTTTAGTATATATTCTCTACATTGAAAAGATTATCGAGGGGAAATTCAGTGCACCTACTCAGTGAAAAGCAGCATCCCATACACATCTTCTTTGGACAACATGTGAACACACTTACAATATGGAAACAGCTGTGATTAATTAAAAAAAAAAATGTAAAGGACCCTCAGCTGTCTGTCCTATGCGTCCATTGGAAGGTGAGTATTTGTTCAGTTGTGTCTCCCTCCAGTTAAATCCTTGCTCTTTTTTTCTTGTCAATCTCATCCTCTCTTTCATTCTGTTGTTCATAATAGTCCTCTCCTCTGGGTTATTCCTTCTCCTTTCCTTAGCTAGCTGGAATTCTCTACTCATTTTTTCCTTTTTCCCCCTCAGTGTGGCTAAAAACCCAACTGAACTTTGTTTAAATCCGGCATTCTCAGGTCATGTTATTGTTCTAAGTGACAGCACGACAGATGAGATCTGCATTTTCCCAACATTGATACACTTTAATTGCAACAGCTGGAGTTTCCATGAGCATACGCATCACACACACACACACACACACACACACACACACACACATACACACACACACACACACACACACACAGCTGGAAGCAGGGATTGGAGGGCATTCTGTGATCCGTGTAGAGCTTCTGTAATCTGCTATAGGGCTGTTAAAAAAATGACCCTCATCTACTCTCTGCCAAAGACCGGAGCTGAATTCAGCTGCGTTCTGATCGCTGACCTGTAACACTGCTGATGTCCCTCTTGGTAAAACTGGAATATCAGTTCTGCAGTAATATACCAGCTTTTATTGTGGCACTCAACGTGCCATTTTCTGCCTGACTTCAGTCAGGACTGCCGTTTTTCTGCCACATCCTTGGTGCCTTATGTGTACTTTTACTTCTCAAGGGTAGATCTGGATTGTACATTTCACTTTTGAGCTTACAGCGGCATACCACATTACCAGAGGTCCCTATCTCCAGATTACTAATGCATCTCCAGGACATCTGAACTCTCACATGTAGCTCATTACTTCCTTATTTACCGACTGCATATATACCCCAGTTCTGTAGTAACTCATTGCCACATGGACACCCGAAATATTGCACTTCCCAAAAACAAATTACACCAAGACTCACCCTTTCTTCAGTGGATATCTCACCTGGACACCGTAGACTTGTACCTAAAAACTGCTGCTTTAATCATTAAGACTGTGAAGCTCATACTGAACATACTTTCAACACACTTAGAACAGTTTGATTCTATAGTATACAATTGAAAAAATAATGCATTATAATTCCACTGTCTGCTGTCACCAAGAAGAGGATGGATTCCCATTTGTGTTTACTCCTCACATCATCTCAGAGTTTTTCTTTGCCTTGCCTCTGGCGTGCTCACTGGGGATCTAAATCAATTTCTGCAAAGCTACTTTGTAACCAAGTCTATTGTCAAAAGCACTATTGTGACAGGTCTCCTACTCTTCCTGTGACAGCCGGCAAGTGGGTTTGGCTAGGAGGCTCATCAAGAGAAGGATGTCCACCTGTTCACCCCTCTATAAAAGCTTAGGCTGTGTTAGTGTGGATAGAGCTTTGTCCCGGGTTCTTTGTGTTTGAGTTTGGCTTTTGTTTGGTTTGTAGTGTAACTTGCTTTTGTTATTTGTTTTAAGTATTTCGTTTTCTATGTTTGATACGCTAACATCCTTGCACCAGACAGACATTACAGATGAGCGTGTTGTTTCCTCGTTTTATATATTGTTCTATTTATGTTAATAAATGTTCATTGTTACAACCGACTTCACTATGTCCTCCTTTAGTTTGTCATGGTTTTGATTTGAATTGAAGTCTATCCATCTGCTAGAGTGCATTTTTGAGCTGTCTTACCTGTATATCATGTTAGTTTGTTTAGTTCGAACTTCCCATTTTGTAATCTAGTATAGACCTCTTGCTCTTTTTTTCGCACACTTTTTTGTATTGACTGTTTGCTTGTTTCCTGAACACAGAGTGTGATTTTCCCTGTTTTGTACTTGAATCCTACCTTCTTTCAATGTGCCTGCCTTAGCCGGGAGTCTCATCTGTGAATAGAAGTTGATACATTACCAGAAAAGATTCAGGGATACGTTTTAAGATGTTTGATTTATCGCAGCAGAGTGTGTTAGAAAAAAATACAGCTGTGAGCCAGCTTTAAATTCTTCTTCCTACTCTATATAATGTGCCATTTATGAGCCAATCACCAGCAAAATGGGAGAACATGGTGGAAATAAAAATAATGTGAATCTCTTACATCATAGAGTCAAATGTTTTGCAACCAGGGACCCTTTTTCCATGAAAAAATATCAGTTGACTCTCTCCTCAGTACAGACTATTCAGACATTAGGCTTATTATTTAAATATTAATTATTATTTCATTATTTATTCAGTCCCTCCAGGATTTCATGGTTTTGCGATCACAGAAATTATTACACAATAAAGCAAGTGCTGCAATATTCGGAGCAGCTTGCAATTTTTTATTTTTTTTAATTACTGCAGATTTTCCGCAGATTTGGGCCAAGATGTGTTATGTGATGTCACCAGAACGTGCATTTAGACCTCTTCGATTTACACGCATCCAACATGAGTACAGCTCAAAAGGTCTCATTTACCGACAAACATTACTGCGAAAGACAAAACAATTTCGTACATTTGCGATTTCCCCAATTCAAATAGTTTTCCGGCAACAAAGCGCAAAAACTCTACAAGTTGCATTGCAAATTTAGGCAAAACCTGCAGCAAAATCAAGCATTTTTGGCCTCAATAATCTCAAAAAACACTGCAAAATCCTTTATGGACTGGTTAATTGAGCCATACTGGGGTTTTCTTTCTGAATATTCCAGCAACAGAATACATTTGTTGTCATTACAATGAAGTTGACATTATTTATTAGCCTACTTGTTTTTGAGTTATTGAAGAGGTTTGATTATAGCGAGTTGTGATTTCCACCGCTATAACATTTAAAAATAAATAAATAAATAAATCGTAGAACCCCTGGATATGCTTCATGCAACCCTAGGTCCACACACCATTACACCATTATTGAATTGTCTCTTATTCCACTACCATCTCAGTACAGCATCCAGGTAAAGGAATGGTTGGTTTAAAGCAATAAGGCTCTCTCATGTTGCTTTTCTGCATTCTGATGTGTTTGCAGCCTGCAGTGTTTGCTTCAAGGAAGAGCTTGAATCTTCCAGGGTGATCTATTTGGTGTATCTTGTGCTCTGTAATAGGATAGAGTAGGAGAAGGTAGGAGAAAATAAGCTCCTGAGAGAGTCTGGCACCCCTTACGTACACCCACCCACATTTCTATACCTCAAGCCAAAATTTGCCCACTCAGTAGTGCTGTGTTTGTTCAGACAGCCAACTCAATTCTGGAAAGCTGAAAGAAAAATACATTTTCATATGGTTTTGATTCAAATCAGATCTCTGGATATGTGACTCAATTTGACCAGGTCAAAACAGGTTTGATGTGATATATTGATGTTTGGGACATTCACAGCTATTAATCCACAACAAAATCTCCTTGTTAGTAAATAGCTAACTAGCTAACTTTAGCCTATCATGCAACACTCAGCACAGGTTTCAAATATATAAGCAAATATGACTACAGTCCCACAGCCATAAATCTTATGCTGGAGAGATGTTTCCACCATTTTCTTTTTATAACAGCTTTCAGGAGAAACTGATCTATATACTTTCTATCTGTGTCAGTTGAGCCCTATTCTCATTATTAATTTTTCAGAAATGGCATATGTAATAAAATGTTTTCTATGATAAATGTTTCGCATGCAGACGTTTATAAATGAACACAGCATTTTTAGAAAACTATAATCATATTGTGGTATATGTGGATAAAAATTGAGATATTATACCACTGTAGTTGTCATTACAGTGGCCATTTTAGGCTGCGGGATTGTGCTCCTTGGTTTACTTTTTTTCTTGTAAGGTACTCAGTGAAGACTCATTGATGATGTAAAGGTGTTGGTGCGTGTAGGTGATGCAAAGCAATAGCAACTAAACAACTTCAAATGACTCCAAAAATGTCCATAATGTCCACTCCTGTGCACGTACAATCCGACACAAATTTGTTAACACTGTAAAAACATTGTTGAAGAAATAAATGAAGTTTCCCTGCTGTGTGAACAAAGTTAAACTGCTGTTTCATTTAGTTTCTTAGTGATAGTAACATTATGTTCATTGGTGTCCGAACAAACCAGTGTGGGGTTTATTACTGCGATTCCTGCATTCCATACATCCAGTATCTTTTAATCACCCTTTTTGCTTTAATGCAAATTTTCCAAGAAGTGCTGGGCTGCTTCCACAGATCTTAAGTGGCTCTCTCTCTGATTGGCCAAAAACCATAACTCAGCAGACCTCAGTCCTGACACACACCGCATCATCAACACTGTATTTACCTTGTTGAGGCATCATTAAGACATTTACTATGTTTACCATCTCCCTCCGTGCATGTGTGTGTGTGCATGTGTGAGCCAGAGACAGAGAGAGAGAGAGAGTAATGGAAATAGTGTTGCGCTTCTTTACTGAGTTATACGGTTATTAAACTCTCCATGGAGGCTGTTTCGCAGTATCAATCCTTGTTCTCAAGTGATTCATTCAGACTGGTTGCCAGTTAACAAGCTTGGCCTGACACCCACTCTAATGCACTAGTAACAGATTCAGGCTTGCTGAGTGTGTGGAGGCTGTAATTTACACAGCCCTGAGTGGGACTAGATCAACGTATTTCTCTCTCAGCTCTCAGAAGTCTAGACACTTGAGCAAATGTGACTTCCTCTAGTTTTCATCAGTGTACAGGTTTCAGCTCCTTTGTAATTGCTCACTTTATTTCAGCATTTGAGTTTCTTGTTTTGACTCTAAAATCCTGTGGTATTATATTGACACCATGTACCTTTTTTCCCCCACTCATTCCTGTCTGTCATTCGCCTTGAGCTCCATCCATCCAGTGCGCTTTCCATCTCTGCTGCTATTCCTCGCTTTCTCAACTTCCAGTGGATCAGCACTTTCTCTCTGCATTGGCAGATACTCTCTAATTCCCATAGATCTGTTAAGATTAAGCATTATGCTAATTACTTCCTCCAAAGCTTCCCTCACACTCCTCTCTGCTCTTTCACTCTTTGTCACTCTCTCTGCTGCCCCCCCCCCCACTCCCCCTTTCTTCCTGCACAAGATGAGTGTGTTCACTATGCCTGCACTGAGATGCTGTAGGCTTCATGTTATAAAATAAATCTGAGCATTTATGAGAGTATGGTTATGCCGTCCTATTCTGAATCTGTTGTCTTGTGAAAAGGGCACTGTATTTGACATAAAGTGTTTAATTAATTATTTGTATTAAACAATGTTCATCAGAATGATGAAGTGAAAAAATACAAAGTTCTCTGTGTATAAATCCATTGTTTAGAAATCCATGTTCTGCACTAATTAAAAATTACTGTGTATAAATCACACTTTTTCGTCTTCATCTTGATGAGTGATCAGTGAGTTGCTTTTTTCAGCATAGCCCGTTCTTGTATAGCCTTTTATGTTGAAAGTGCATTACAGTGGAATACTATTTGATCAGGAAGATGAGAAAATGTCTATGCATTAACATTTTTGAATAAACCGGATTTGTAAGGGTAAGAGTGCACCCTCATGTTACACACACCAAGAAAACTACATTGCTGGGCATGTCATGCGTCTGAGACATTATGTCATGCAAGGAAGCAGCAGATTTTAAAGTGCTTTTTCTTTACCACTATGCATGGGCAACTCTCCAAAACTGTGTGTGTCCAATCTAAAGCAATGGTTCTCTTTAAATATCAATAACTACGCAAACTTTACTAGAGTTGGGGTACTCGAACCCGGACTCGGACTTGAGTCCAATTATGAATGAACTCAGACTTGACACACACTGGGCAAAATTTGTACTCAGAGTTGACATGGACTCGGACATTTTGGACTCCAAGTACAGTCAAGTCCGCGTCATGTTTAACCTGAAAAGAAAGATTAAAAAAAATAAATAAACAAGATAAAATTAAGATAACAAGAAATTAATGAATGTTTCCCTGCTTGACCAGGGGGCTTACTGAGCGCACACACCTGAACGCGCATGCACAGAAAGCCGCCTCATTATGGCGGCTTTCTGTGAGCCGAATGTACTCACGATCGTTTCCGTGTTTGTCTCAGCCAGCTCAGTTACATCCGATGCCGCACCGGAAGCCATTTTCACTATTGCTCATAACTGTGTGAAGATGGCGCAGGAGATTATGACATTACACTTGCTGTTAACAGCTGTTACTGCTGTTGAGCTTCCCCAGTTTACCGTGAATGATGTTCATCGTATTATGAGGCAGTCAGCTGTTACACCAACAGTAGGAAGAAGGGCTTCAAATGATATATTTCGAGTTAAATCGGTAACTTTGAGGGTGAGTATTCTCATGCTATATCCAACTAAAGAATCTAGCTAAGTCTCCGTTTCTGACAGTTCTAACCGTCTTTGTATTATTTATATTTATTTATCTAATTAAAATGTACTTTATTCAACAATTATCTGTACTTGCATCCACCTTGCATCCACCACTCTACTTTTTTGAGTATTGTCATATCGCAGCAAACCAGCAACTCCATTTCCCAGGATGCACCACAAACTACAAACATGGCCGAAGAGGACTACACTTCCCGCACACGCACACATCCGCCTTCTCCGTGGTTCTAAATATACACACCTGTATCCAATCTCACACACAGTCACAAACACAGTATAAAAGAGACTTCGAGACCATTTAGACTTTGCTAAGTACACGTTCAGCTGCCTAGTCTCTGTCGTTGTCCAAGCTTTATATCATGTTTGCCTATCTGATATTTGACCTTTGTTTACTCTATTGACCTCGATTCTCTGCCCTGCCTAGTTTAGCCGGTTTGCCTGAGTGCCTGACCTCTGCCTGTCTTTTGATTATTGAGTTCTGCCTTATCCTTGAACTTTATTTGATTAAACTGCCAAACCTGCACTTGCTTCCGTCTCAGCCTCCATTTAGTGACAAGAATAGTTAGAGTATTGAACATGTCAACATGTTTTCAGTAAATATGTTTCCAATGAGGTTATTCATATGAAATTTTCACCAGACATCAGTATTAACTCAAGAAATCTGGAAATATAAAGAATTCAAAACATTAAATTCCATAAATAAAGTTGTGTAATAAAGTGGAATGACACAGGAAAAAAGTATTGAACATGCTAAGACAAAGCAGTTCTCCAAGGCAAGGTAAGGCAATGAACCAGCTGAAATCTGTAAGTAATTATACCCCCTATCTGTGCAAATTAATATCAGCTGGGTTAGTAAATTGGTGGTCTATAAAAAGGCTTTTTGTTACCAAGGTGTCACACAAGAAACATCTCATGATGGGAAAAAGCAAAGAGCTCTCCCAAGACCTTCACAACCTTATTGTTGTGAAACATATTGATGGAATCGGATACAGATGTATTTCAAAATTTCTGAATCCTCCAGTAAGCACCATTGGGAGTCAGTAGGTGCCATTGTCACAGAGAAAACAACAGGCAATGCACTCAACTGCTCACGCCCACCCCACAAGACTCCATTACTAAAGAAAAGGCATGTCGAAGCTCGTTTAAAGTTTGCTAAAACTCATCTGGACAAGAATATGAAATACTGGGAGAGTGTAGTCTGGTCAGACGAGAACAAAGTTGAACATTTTGTCTGTCATATTACACACCATGTTTGGAGAAGAAATGGCACTGCACATCATCCTAAAAACACTATACCAACAGTGAAGTTTGGAGGGGGAAGCATCATGATGTGGGGCTTTTTTTCATCACATGGTACTGGCAGACTTCATATAATTGAAGGAACGATGAATGGAGCCCTTTACCGGGAGATTCTTGAGAAGAATCTGCTGCCATCCACCAGGATGATGAAGATGAGACGTGGCTGGACCTTCCAGCAGGACAATGATCCAAAGCATACAGCAAAGGAAACTCTCAATTGGTTTCAGAGAAAAAAAATCAAGGTGTTTGAATGGCCCAGTTAATCACCTGACTTGAATCCAATTGAACAAGATTTAAAGACAATATGTTTAAAAGAATGGGCCAAAATCACACCTGAATACTGCGGCCCATTAATTTCTTCATACAGTCTTGAAGCTGTCATTACAAACAAGGGCTTCTCCACTAAGTATTAAATAAATTTCAGTTAGTGTGATCAATACTTTTTTCCTGTGTCATTCCACTTTATTACACATAACTTCATTTATGCACTTTAATGTTTGGATTTCTTTATATGTGTGGATTTCTGGAGTTAATACTGATGTCTGGTGAAAATTTCACGTGAATAACCTCATTGCAAATATATTTGCTGAAAAAAATGTTGACATGTTCCATACTTATTTCCCCCAATATATAATAATAATAATTATTATAATACTATAATAGTTTACTCGTTTAAAATGAATCATATGAAATAGTTTTTCCTCTAGTACTCTTCGCTATAGGAACACACTATACGGAATTATAGTTGCTGCCTGAGATTCTACCAGAAATACATAAGCAGCTTTCGTGCATAGTCTATTAAGGTTTCTTTAGAGGCTTATTACATTTAGACGGCCAAATAAACACATGCACACATCATGTCAAAATTCAGGTCTGGCTGAGTATTCATATAAACAGTCGGTTACGTCTTAAGTGAATGTTAACAGTTTGGGAAAAAATCGAAGGTGTGTCAATACAGTATATTGGATCTGTGCATTAGGTCTTAAAGTGACAGCAGTGTAATAAATCTACTGCTGTCTGTGTCATTAATGTTAATCAAACAACAAAAGACAAAAAGAAAATGGGCAGAAAATGCAGGCAGTGATAGCTCTACCTGTGAACGTGATCGTCTGGTAAATATGCATCTTTTCTATCTTTCAACGCCACTCCCAGTGGATGCAATGATGGACCATCCAATCACAATGGACAGTCAAAGATGGATTCGCCAATCAAAATGGCTAAAAGATGGACTCGCCAATCAAAACCGACTGATGTTCAAGTTTTTGGGGGGTTTTCTTTGGGGGGGGGGGGGTGTCTGTGGGGAGTTATAGTGGTATCTCTTAAAAATTCTGGATTTTCCAGGGTTTCCTCTTTTAGAGAGGATTCCAAGGAGAGAAGCTTAAGAACTCTTAACCATCCAAAAAAAAAAAAAAAAAAAAAAAGATGGTTAATTTTTGTAAGGCTTTAGCTGTTAATAACACAAATTGACACATGCTGCCTATGGAGTCTGTACAGACACCACTGAAGACCACTGATAAAAAAGAGAGAGAGAGAGAAGCTCCATGCTGACTGGTAAGTGTGTAAGTATCTTCTCAGCTTTGTTGTTGATTGTGTCTCTCAGCAGGAGTTTGGAGCTGTGCGATATACACTCAGGAGGCCGTCTGATTAGGTTAGGTCAGGCCGTCTAAGCAGGTCCTTTCCTCCTCCTACTCACATTATTCAGCCCCTCACTTGCATTGCTGCAATCCCCCCGCTGGCATGCATGCTTCATTCATTCTGAGATGTCTGACTGGGTTTAACTTCTTACACGCACACACACACAAACATTTCCTTTATAAATCACAGCCACTGCATAATATATCTCTAAGACTGATGACGCATTAAAAGACTAAGTCTCTTTTGTGTGGGTGGTCACATCACATTCTCATGTAAATATGTAAAGAAAGGAAGAAATTACAACATGCATCGTGCCATTAGTGTATTACAGCACATAATAAAGATATTTGCACTATTACATAATAAGCTAAGGATTATGTGCAAAAGTCTACTTCCACAATGAGTTAAACACAGAACAAGAGAGACAGAAATGTGGAGAAAGAGGGAGGTTTCACTGGATTGGGACAGGGTTGACAAGAGGAGAAGGGGACGATAGAGGGGAGACTGAATAAAATAAACTAGACACACACACACACACACACACACAGTCTGAAGGT
The DNA here is from genome assembly GCF_023375685.1 of Ictalurus furcatus. NCBI lineage: Eukaryota > Metazoa > Chordata > Actinopteri > Siluriformes > Ictaluridae > Ictalurus > Ictalurus furcatus. The sequence continues at coordinate 24,294,096 of NC_071261.1, forward strand.
AATCTCTTTAGATGGACAGTATGACCTGGTCACATAATATCTGCAGGTTTTGACAATAAAGAATGCAGCTCATGTAAGCACTTACGTCAATATTGTGTCATACAGAGTGTCCTCTACAATAAAACCAAATAAAACAAAAAAAAGTCTGCTTAGTCAGAACATTTCAAGCAGCAAGTTCCTCTGACACAATCTATAGCATATCCATGACAAGTGTGCATTAAAAAACTGTATCAACATAATGTCCAAGAATTAGGCTCAGAGGAAGCTTACAGACCATCTGTCTTATTTGTAAATAATTGGCAACATAAAATATAGTGACATCAATCTTCTTGTGTTTACTCCAATGTTCTCCAATATAAAGACTATTTTCTTGTTTGCATTTTCCTTTTCCTTATTTGGCTTTCTAAAGGAAAGAAAAGATAAGCAAAAAAAAAACTGTTATTGCAGAAATATATCAAGTTAAGTTAAGGAAAAACAATGAAAGCATATTTTACACAGCCTTTATGTAGTCCAGTTGTCTCTACGGCTTGTGCACATTGACTGCCAAGCTTTTTTTAAGGTTTGATAAGAAATTTCACGCCAAATTGTATAGAGACTACTGGATAATTTAGGACTTGTATATTCATTCATCCATTGATTTTCAGTAACCGCATTATCCTGGTCAATGTTGCAGTAGATCTGGAACCTGAATGGGAGGCCAGTTCATCACAAGGCACCACACACACGTACGTACACACACACACACACACACACACACACACACACCCCTAGGGGCAAATTTCTCCCCAATTTGTGAGGTGGGAAGAAACCTTAGAACCAACAGGAAACACACATGAACATGAGACACTTTACACATACAGTAACCTAAGTATCAACGAGCTACTCACTGATACTGTACCACTAATATATAATTGTGTTCCTTTTATGTAAATTTTATTTACTCAAGTAATAAAACCCAGGAAAAGAGGAGAATATGCTTATAGGTTTTTCTTCCATCTGTATACACAGGTAGGAGCTGGAATTGTGTGTGAGAGAGTCTCACAGTAGGATTGATCCTGGAGAAATGTACTATGACCATTTAGATTTATTGCTTTTCCACATCCTAATTTGTCAAAATGTGTTGCTGTCTGCATTATTAACGCTCCATGTTGCAAAGTTACCTAACAAATCAATGATCGTTGTTTGTTATTGGACGTGGTAGCCTGACCATAAGATATCTTTATCTTTATATGTGTATTTGCACTAACTATGCATTTGTAACACACTGTAAACAAATATGCATTGGAAAAAAAAAAAAAAAAAGTCCATTGATTTGAAACCAACTCAGTTTTTGGTTTAGTGGTGTCACCTGGATGCATGGCTTTCTGCTGTGTCAGGTCACGATGTCATATTCTGTCCAGGTTATAATAAAAACTCATCTGCACCTATCCAGATCTCCAGAGGCAGAACTGTGGATGCACAGCCTCATCTCTGGGACTAATTCACCGACTCTCCTTCACTGCAGGCTACAGAATGTGCTGCCAGCCATGAGGAGTGTGTAGCACTAGTGTTTCTGTCAGTGCTGGCAGCCTCATGTCTAAATGTCATCATGCTGGCCTGAGGTGCAGGAGGCGACTGCAAGAGAAAGTCTAATGTCATGATTCACGTGGCAGCTGCATTAGGGCCTTTTTCAGAGCCACACTTGGCAAAGCAGCTTGGTGGACCTTATCACAGTGTTTCTCTCATCTGCTAGAGAAATTGTATGTCTGTTTGTTGGATTTGGAAAGAAAAAACAAAACAGAAATATAATATACTGTATAAAGGAAAAAAAAAAAAGAAAAGAAAAAAAAAAAAAAAAAAAAAAAAAAAAAGTGTATGGTTAGTGTTTTTCGCAGATATCTGGAGTTGTTTGGAAACTAAAGCTCATGTTTCTCCAGTGGGATGCAAACCTAATAATGCAACACTTACAGAGAAAGATGAAGACATTAACTTCCTCTGCACCACACAAATATTTACAGTTCCAAAGCAAGTTTGTGTATGTGTGGTTTGCGATTGTGCGTCATGGCATACATTTAATAGTCTATGAAAACACACTGGATGTCGCACTGGCTTAATTCTGCCAAATATTCATAATCTTACTTTACCAAAACAGTATGGGAATGTTTTTATATATGTTTAAGGGGTGTAATGCAATGCCATGATCTGTAAAATAAATAAATAAATAAATAAATAAATAAATAAATAAATAAATATTCATAGCTGTATCTACTTTCAAATAGAATTCAGCATGACCTAAACTGGAAGGTTTCTTTTATTTAAATATGAACTGTACCACTATGCCCTACAATGAAAAAATGGAACGCTCTCAGGGAAAATAACAGAAGCAGAAATGCCAGCACTTTCATCACTGTCTGTAAATTCTGGCTCTGACAGTTCCTCAACCTCACCTACATCACTCCAGTTCCTAATTGGTCTCAACTAAGGATGTGTGCGGGACTCTATTTTAATCCTGCTTCTTGTAAAAGAAATTTCGTTGGTTATATTTCCCAATGTATAAATAAAGTTGCCATATTTAAACCACAGCGACCCTGACCAGGCAGTTACTAAGGATGAATGACTGAATGCCATAAATAAATCATGCAGCGACTCAAGTTCACATTAATGAATGTGGTCTTTGAGGGGCGCACGGTGGCTTAGTGGTTAGCATGTTCGCCTCACGCCTCCAGGGTCTGGAGTTCGAGTCCTGCCGTGCTGCGGGGGTTTCCTCCGGGTACTCCAATTTCCTCCCCCAGTCCAAAGACCTGCATGGTAGGCTGATTGGCGTGTCTAAAGTGTCCATAGTGTATGAATGGGTGTGTGAGTGTGTGTGATTGTGCCCTGCGATGGACTGGCACCCTGTCCAGGGTGTACCCCACCTTGTGCCCTGCGATGGACTGGCACCCTGTCCAGGGTGTACCCCGCCTTGTGCCCGATGCTCCCTGGGATAGACTCCAGGTCCCACCGTGACCCTGAAGAAGGAGTAAGCGGTAGAAGATGGATAGATGGATGGAATGTGGTCTTTGTTCCATAAGCTTTATGGTCATGCCCACATGCATCATATACCTAAGGCTATATTGGACCCAATTTAATGAACACAGTTGTAAAAACAATCTATTACAGATCTGCCAAAAGGTGTCTACAACCTTGCTATTTAATATTTTCTCACACTGTGAATATCAGGATTTGTTACCTGTAGCAAAACAGACATAAGCCTAATCATTCAGTTTGTAATCAGACACTAGCTGTCAAAATACCTGTGATATTCTGGCACCACAGTCAGAATGCAATCTTTAAATGCAATCTTTAATTTTTCCATTAAGGCCACGTTGCCCACAGCATGAAGCTCACCAAGCGTCTTGTTCCCTTCTCAGGGAACAGGGTTACATGTGTAACCCAGACATTTTCAGAATTATATATTGTACAGTAATGTCAAAATTTCTCCATGTGTAGGGTTTTACCTGACATACTGTACTGTATGTCAAATTGTCAACCTCTCAAGCCGCACAAACCTGAATAATATACAATTATCCTAAGGGAGATGCAAAGTTTGTTGTAGTTTATGATAGCCTGAAGGACACTAAAAACTAGAAATGTTCCAGACTCTCAGAAACTCATCATCTCTGACCAAGCAGGAATATGGTTAACAAGTTATCCTGAGTATACTCATACATTAATAAGTTTATATATTTTACAATTGTTGTTATTAAGATCATTCTCTCTCTCATATACATATATACACATATATTAATTATACACACACACACACACACACATATACACACACACACATATACACACACACACATATACACACACACACACACACACACACACACACACATATATATACACACACATATATATACACACACACACATACACATATATAAGAGAGAGAGAGAGAGAGAGAGAGAGAGAGAGGGAAGATGTTTAGCTGTTATATATTCATTGCATGTTGGATCTTTATTAATTGCTTAAGAGGCAGTTTGTCATTATTAATAGTGTGGACAGCACAGGAGCCACTCACAGTCTCATTCTCTGTCCCTTTAAACCAACATCAGGCAGGCTTAATTTTTTAACGCTCCAGTCCACAGCACACCGCAGTCAGAAAGAGAGAAAAAAAAAAAAGAGTGAGATAATAGATGAGGGGAGGGAAGAAGGGGAAGTCAGTAACGAGAGGGGAGAAGGAGTGACCATGAGTGATCGAGGAAAAAAAGGGAGGGATATGAATGACAGAGGGAGGGAAAAACAGGAGGGAGGAGAGAAAATGGGAGGTCTTTGAGAAAGAGGGACGGAGCGAGAGAAGCATGCTTCCAGTGTTGGCTCACTAATACAGGCAAGAGGGGGAGAGACAGGGAGTAACACGTTCATACACTCTCTCGGTTACACATATGCCTTGTCTCTCTCACACGTACAGATACAGAGTCACATACTGTCAGAGTTGCTACAGAATCAGGAAGCGGGGACTGAAGAGATCTGGACCAGAACTGACATAATTGGACCTGCGGGACAAGGTTTCTTTCACAGGACTTGTACGGCAGGACCGGTGCTCGGAGATGACTGACACCTAGAGCCATTCATAAAGTAAGGGGCAGAAATCTGCATCCATCCTCTCCACACCTCCCTCTTCATTCATTCATTCATTCCTCTCTCCCTCGTGTCTCAGCGTGGGTGAAGGACACAGGACTGCCTGCTCCTCTGTGCTAGCTGCACATCATAGTGCACTCCTTCCTCTCTCCCTCTTTCTCCCGCTCATTCACTCTCTGCTCTCTCCCTTGTTCCTGAATGTCACCTCTGCATGGGGGAGCCTGTGGAATTTACAAACCGTTTCCCAAAGGCCAGAAATGGAGCAAACGCTGAGGGGGCTGAAAGAGGACAGAATCAGTCTTCCATCCAATTCCTTTCATCCTCGCTTCTCTTTCTGTCATCCCTTAATCTGGATGTAAGCTTCTGGCATTGATTGGACTTGGTTTAGGTTTTTTTTTTTATTTTTAATGTATCTTTAAAATGATTTCTTTGCTTTTGAAATTGTGCCCATTTTGTAATTTAATTCCACTGCGGATTGCCATGTTTGTAGTTTTTTTTCCTGGAACATTTTTGAACATTGCAATTTGCGTTTTTTAATCTGGCTATCACAGTGATCACTGATGTGAGATACTGATAACATCTGGAGTCGATGTAAAGCTGAAGTATATGCCAGAAGTTTCTCTGTGTGTGTGGAGCTGGGACTCACCAGACAGGTCAAGCTGCGACGGGACAACAGACAAGAGACACAGACCGGACAAAACTAGACAGAAGCATGCTCAGTCAGTGCTTAGCTCTTCCAACAGCAACATGACTCTGATAATAACTCACTGTCACACTCGAGGTCCGACACTGGCATATCAGAGTGACTTCTGAAACACAACACCAGCAACCCAACCAACAACTTCAGCATCAATAACAGCCCTCAAGAGACTTTTCTTACATTTGTATCTTTCCGGCTGTGCTCCGTTGCACGTCTCAGTCCATCATCCTGGGTATTTGGGTGGCTTGGCGGCTCAGTTACACCCTCCGTGCCCCTCGGGTGAGCTGGGCACAGCAAGATGGCTGCCCTCGCCAGCTCGCTGATTCGGCAGCGCAGGGAAGTGAAGGACCAGCAGGCCAACCGGCAGATCTCCAACAAGCGCAAACCCTGCCCCAAGAGCAACAAGTCTCTGTGTCAAAAACAGATCCTCATCCTCATCTCCAAAGTGCGACTATGCGGCAGTCGAGGGAGAAAACTGGAGAAGAGGCCAGGTGAGCCCAAAAAAAGGCTTCAGTTTCTCCACTGGTTGTCATCTCATGACTTAGACACTTTACATTTTAGGGTTATGTGGTTATAAAGACACAAACATTCAGTGTGAGGGTTTGAAATGAAAGTCATAGCTTATAATTCAGGTAATCATCCTGAAGCACACATACATACATACATACATACATACATACATATATATATACACACACACACACACACACACACACACACACACCCCAGTGAAACTGACACTGACAAGCATTTGTAGCTGTGAGGTTGAAGAACATTAATCTGGACCTGCCAACTGGTTCTGGAAATTTGTATGGTGAGGGAACACACTAACAAAATGATCATAACTATCATAATGTGTGTATACATTGTGCACTGTGATGGAATAGCATCCCATACAGGGTATTTCAGGGACAAGCTCTGGATCCACCATGACCCTGACGACAGATTACTGGAGATGGATGATTGAACTAGAGCTTTCCAAGTCTAATTTAAAGTTTTCCATAAAAAGACATTTGTATGCTCTGTGTCATCCTTCTATCTATCGGCAGGAAGAGATCATTGTTTGCTCTGATCCGATTGTCTGATTAGTTGGTTGTGTGACACAGTGCCTTTGAGTTCTGCTGTTTTACATCATTCACACACGTTAAAATATCACAGCTGCATTTACGACTCTTCCAGTCTCGACCTGCTATGCCTCCTCACTTGTTAGACAGAAATAGTGTGTGTGTGTGCGCGTGCGTGTGTGCGTCTTTTGTGCTGGATGCTTGAGTGTCATCTGTTTGTGCAATAAAGCACATCAAGACCTTTACTCCATTACAATAAATCAATCACAGCACTGATAAGTTCATGGTCAGAAGCACAGTAAAGAACAGAAGAGGAAGGCCCTCCTGAGACAGCATGATGCATTGTTTACTGTCACCAAGCCAGAGTGACCTTACACAGCTCTTGGAAAAAATAGCTGCATTAGATTTGTTTTAGACTAAGTATTTGATTTTCTGTAAAACATCTATTTTTATGTGACTCTGTGCATGCCCATGACCAACTTTTACATGTTTTATATTTTGCATGCATATTTTACATGTACATTAGGAAATATCAAAAATAAAAATCTGTTCTCTGATAAACAGCAGCAACAGGACTAAATCTAGAACAGACTAGAGACTATAGTATGTGAAAAGGCATTGCCCTTGATTCAAATGTATTTCATTAGTAACTGCCTGTGCCAGTAGAGGGAGCCACTGAGATGAATGCTAACTACTGTAAGTCTCAGAAATGCCTCTAATGCTTAAATAATGTGAGCTGGATCTGACCATACCAGACTTTATGCTCTTGGAGCAAATCCTTCATGTCGAGAATATGAGCAATGCCATTTTGTATTTATACATTTTTGTATCTTGGCAAAAACTGCTATTATAGAAGATTGATCAATACCTTCTGACTAATCAGAATCAAGCATTTTCTAGTGCCTTGGTACAAGTAACATTAACAATAATTGACTTTAGTATTAAAATTATTTATGGATCATTAACATATGTCGTAGTGTATATTGGAGTATATGTTGAGGTGTATATCATAGTGTATAGTGAAGTGTATGTTGGGGTATATGGTTGAGTGTACAGTATATTGGGGGTATGGTGGAGTGTATGTTGGGGTGTAAACCAATCAGCCATAAGATTAAACCCACTGACAGGTGACATGAATAACATTGATTATCTCTTTACATTGGCACCTGTCAAGGGGAGGGTATATATTATATACTATATATTATATATTAGGCAGCAAGGGAACAATCAGTTCTCAAAGTTGATGTGTTCGAAGCAGGAAAAATGGGCAAGCGTATGGATCTGAGCGACTTTGACAAGGGCCAAACTGTGATGGCTAGAAGACTGGGTCAGAAGTGGATCAAAATGGCAGGTCTTGTGGGGTGTTCCCAGTATGCAGTGTTAGTACCTACCAAACGTGATCCAAGGAAGGACAACCGGTGAAACAGGGACAGGGTCATTGGCACCCAAGGCTCATTGATGTGCACGGGGAGCAAAGACTAGCCCATCTGGTCTGATCCCAAAGAAGAGCTACTGAAGCACAAATTATATAAAAGGTTAATGCTGATTATGATAGAAAGGTGTCAGAACACATTGCAGCTCACTGTGTATGGGGCTGTGTAGCTGCAGACTGGTCAGAGTGTCCATTACTGACCTTTGTTCACCTCCAAAACTGCCTGCAATGGGCACATGAGTATCAGATCTGGACCATGGAGCAATGGAAGAAGGTGGCCTGGTCTGATGAACATATGGGTGTTGCTTACCTGGGAAAGAGATGGCACCAGGATGCAACATAGGAAGAAGGCAAGCTGGTGGAGGAAGTGTGATGCTCTTGGCAAATTTCTGCAGGGAAACCTTGGGTCCTGGAATTCATGTGGATGTTACTTTGACACATACCACCTACCTAAACATTGTTGCAGACCAAGAACACCCCATCATGGCACTGGTATCCACATTTTGAGGTGTATTTTGGGGTGTATGTTGTAGTGTATGTTGTAGTAAAAGGGTGGGAGTATTTTGTAGTGTATGGGTGAGTATGTCAGGGTGTATGTTGCAGTGTATGTTGTAGTTATAGGGTGGGATGCATGTTGTAGTGTATGGTGGAGTATATGTTGCAGTGTATGGTGTAGTTATAGGGTGGGATGTATGTTGGGGTGTATGGTGTAGTTATAGGGTTGGGTGTATGTTGGACTGTATATGGAAGTGTATGGTGTAGTGCATGTTTGGGTGTATGTTGTAGTGTATGGTGAGGTATATGTTTGGGTGTACGTTGTAGTTGTAGAGTGAGGTATATGTTTGGGTGTACGTTGTAGTGTGAGGTATATGTTTGGGTGTATGTTCTAGTTATAGGGTGGGGTATATGTTTGGATGTATGTTGTAGTTATAGGGTGAGGTATATGTTGGGGGGTATGTTATAGTTGTATGGTGAGGTATATTTTTGGGTGTATGTTGTAGTTATAGGTTGGGGTATATGTTGTAGTTATAGGGTGGGGTATATGTTGGGGTGTATGTTGTAGTTATAGGGTGAGGTATATGTTGGGGTGTATGTTGTAGTTATAGGGTGGGGTATATGTTGGGGTGTATGTTGTAGTTATAGGGTGGGGTGTATGTTGTAGTTATAGGGTGGGGTGTATGTTGGGGTGTATGTTAGGGGGTGAAGCCCAGTGGCACCCACCGTTCACAAGTCTAAAGATTTACTTCTCTTTCACTCATCACACACACACCCCGATGCACTGAGAGCTGCATCAGTTCAGAGAGCCAGGCTCTGTGCATCCTCTATCTCTCTGTTGGTATATTAATGACAGTCATGTGGCAAGTTCATCATGGTAATTATGAGTAATTTTAATGGTAATCCTCCCGCAGCACAGCATCTGCCGCTGCAGAGTGCAGAGCAGTAATTCCCAGCTAAAATACAGCAACATTCGCCTGCACGGCACCTGGACACAGACTTCCTTCTCCTTCGGGCAGTGTATGGATCAGCATAAATTCTTCCAAAAAGTGTTGCAGTTATTTAGTTATTGTTTAAGTCTGTGGATGATAGAAGGGGATCTGAGAGAGAGAGAGAGAGAGAGAGAGAGAGAGAGAGAGAGAGAGAGCACCCTTTGTGTAATTTTGCAATAAACTCCTCATAAATAAACCCAGAGAATGCCGAACAACTTCTCTCTCTCTCTCTCCCCCTCTTTTTGTCTTTACTTTTCTGTCACTAGGTGAGCAAGAAAAATGGGATCACGAAAAGGTAATCCCTCATTCTCACTCCCTTTCTGTCCTGTAGAAGAACTTCAAGTTTACTCCAGCTTGTTAAACCTGGACTGCAAAGAAATGATGTCTGATTTCGTGGGTATCCATTCCAGGTCTAGCTCAGTGAGGGCACAATCTCAATCTCTCTCTCTCTCTCTCTCTCTCTCTCTCTCTCTCTCTCACACACACACACACTCACCCCCACGGGGAGTGGGTAGGTCACTGTGACTGCTCAGTGAATTTATTGATTGAGTTTCTGATCTTTTCCTGCACACAGATTTATCTTCACCTGCAGGACGCAAGTCTGGGTGCTGCTGCTCAGCATGGAACAAGTGCTGTCATGAATGAGCAGTGTCATTGTGTGTGTGTGTGTGTGTGTGTGTGTGTGTGTGTGTGTGTGAGAGAGAGAGAGACGACCGACCGACCTCGGTCTTTTTTGTTCTGGCTGGTCTGAATTGGCATCTGATGAAGAGCAGATACACCAAGCCAAAACACACGCGCGCACACACACACGCGCGCACACACACACGCGCACACACACACACACGCGCACACACACACACGCGCACACACACACACTAACTCTACCTTTAACTTCAATAACCACAAGGACCCCTTTTGAAAAGAGTAAAATAAAGTAAAAGAATAAAGGGAAAATTGTGACTTTTACGGGGACTTTTGGGACACAGCGTTCCCACAATACTTCATCTCTTGTGTCAAAGAGAAATAAACATGTATAACACACACACACACACACACACACACACACACACACACACACACACACGAAAGGTGATGACATTTCAGTGACATTTAAGCATTTGCAGGATTAAAATACAATAGAACACTGGAGTCACTGGTGTGCAATGCATCCAGAGGGCAACTTGCATCCTATTCATGTCACATAGCCTAACTGGTTTTATCTGCCTGCACTCTCCTAAATAAAGAAATAAACCATACCTTTCCTTGTTGCTGGGGTTGTACTTTCAAGGATGTATCTCTTACACCAGTAATCACCAACCCTGTTCCCGGAGCTCTACCTTCCTGAAGACTTTAGTCCCAACCCTAATCGTGCCCACCTGACCATCTAATCACTGCCTTAAGAAGCTCTTGATCAGCTAAAACAGGTGTGTTAGATTTCATTTGGCGATGAAACCTGCAGGAAATAAAAACTCAAGAAGGAGGGATGGTGACCACTGCTTTATACCTTTAGTGTGTTTATTTTACTTGGAAAGGTAAAATACCTTTTAAAGCATTATTGTATGTACTAATTGAGACACAAGAGTGATCCCAAAGGTCTAATTATGTATGCATATAATTTAAAAGGCACACTATATTTGCATTTCCTGAAAAAAAAATACATATGAAAGATGAGGGTACTATCCCAGCAACACTGATGCACTAACTATCACTGCTAATCACTGCTAGAGTGCAAAGGCTGTGTTTAACATCTTGGCTATAATGAGGGAATTTTTTTTATTTAATAGCAGCTTCAGTCTGAATGATCAGTGATAAACTGATCATTATAAATTATAAATTATAAATTATAATAAATTATAAATTATAAACTGATCATTATACAAATCTGATATATATATATATATTTTTTTTTTCTTTTACCAGAGGCCGAATAATGGAATTTTTAACCTGTTTTGGGGTCACAGTGTTCAGCATAGAATTTATTTGTGATAACTACACAGTAGTGGTCAATAGCTTAAATGAAAGTAGACACTCAGGGCTTTACAGTTTTTCATAGGTTTTCTATTTTGTTTACATTGCCTACTAGGTTTAAATTTTATAATGTTATTGAGGCAGTTGTATACAGTGTTGTACTATCAAAAAAGCTTTAGAGTTGTCTGTTTTATCACTGTACCAGTGTTTTTGTGGAGAGGTGTGAATTGTTTGCCCAGCATGGTGCTCACACCCTCCCCTTTCCCATCTCCCTGCTCACCAGCTGCTAAACACATGATACTCTACACACAGAAACCCAACAGTGTCCTCATTAATCCTGTAACAGAGCTGAACGCCACTGTACTACTATAAAGGGTTAAACATGAACCAGTTTGGCTTCTGTGGTTCGTTGCAGACAAATACATGCATTTATATATGCATTTATTGTTATAGACGTTCATAGATTTTTTTTTAGATTTCATTTACCCTGTCTGGTCTGATTATCAATTCACTAATGTGCCTTATTTACAAAAACAAAAATATCCTAGACAGAAGAAGATGATGAGGAAGAAGTTTTATTTATATAGCGCCTTTCCAAAGCTCAAGGTCACTTTCCATAGTATATATAAGATACATAAGATACAGTTGCAATCAAAATTATTCAACCCCCGTTGCAAATCAGGTTTATTGTCAAAATGTATGTACTGAAATTCAATTGAATTGATGTAAACTGAAAATGCAACTTATAATGATTTCAAAATTATTCAACCCCCTGAATAGAATCCTTCACAACAGCACAAATATGCAAAACATTTGTTGTCTCAAGCACACATGATGCGACTAATCAGGGCTTCATTAGTTTTAGCAGTTGTGTTTGAGCTGGAACACATGAAATACCTGAACTGGCCAGGGGTAGAAAATAATGAAATACCTGGACGGGGCAGAAAAATTTTGAAATACCTGGATGGAGCAGAAAAGGGAAGCTATCAACGGCTGCAACCAGATTTCTGAGAAGGCAGGTTGTGAAAAACCCTCGAGTGACTGCAAAAGACCTGCAGCAAGACTTGGTGGTAAAAGGCACTGAGGTTTCAGTGAGTGCAGTATGGCGCATACTAAATGCAGAAGGTTTCCATGCCAGAACTCCAAGACATACACCACTACTGACCCAAAAGCACAAGAAAAATCGGCTCAAAATCATATAAATAAGCCTCAGAAGTTTTGGGATTCAGTTCTGTGGAGCGATGAAACAAAACTCTAACTTTTCATCATGGTGGTTCAGTGGTACGTCTGGAGGAAGAAGAATGAAGAAAGAACACTCTGTCCACAGTCAAGCATGGTGAAGGCTTGGTGATGCTCTGGGGCTGCTTTGCATCCTCTGGCACTGGAAACCTGCAGCATGTGGAAGGCAAGATGGATTCATTGAAGTATCAGGAAATCCTAGAAAAAAATGTTATGATGTCTGTGAGGAAGCTGAAGCTTGGGCATCATTGCACCTTCAAAGAGGACAATGATCCCAATCATACCTCAAATTCCACCAAGGCTTGGTTGCATCAGATATACTGGAAGATTCTACAGGGCCATCACAGTCACCTGACTTGAACCCCATAGAAAATCTCTGCTGGTATTTGAAGAAGGTGGTTGCAGCACGCAATCCCAAGAATATTACTGAACTGGAGGCCATTGCTCATGAGGAATGGGATAAGATTCCTCAGGAACGCTGCCAGAAGCTGGTGTCTGGCTATGCATCACATTTGCAGCAGGTCATAACAGCAAAAGGTTGCTCTACTAAGTACTAAAGATGCTTGCCATGAAGGGACTGAATAATTTTGAAACTGGAGAAGTCATTATAAGTTGCATTTTCAGTTGAATTTGGGGAAAGCACTTGAAGCATTCATTGTGTTGAACTATTTCAATTGCTTTTGTTTGATTTGTTCATTGCAAACAGCTGAAAGTCTGTAAATTTTGACAATAAACCTGATTTGCAATGGGGGTTGAATAATTTTGATTGCAACTGTACATACAAATAACTAGAACACATACGTAAAATAATAATAATAATAATAATAATAATAATAATAATAATAATAATTGAAAATACAATTCAAACAGATATGTCTTTAGCTGGGTCTTGAAACTAGGCAGAGAGGTGATGTTAGAGTAAGTAAGTAAGTAAGAGATAGTGAGTTCCACAGTTTCGGAGTAGCAACACAAAATGACCTTCCACCTGCAGTGGACAGCCGGACTCTAGGAATGGGCAAAAGGCCAAGTTCTGAAGATCTAAGGGACCAGTAGGGCAATATGGATGAAGTAAGTCAGACAAGTCGGGAGGGGCAAGACCATTTAGTGCTTTGAATGTTAGAAGCAGTGTGATGGCACAGGTAGCCAGTGGAGATCATGCAGAAGAGGAGTGATATGAACAGCGTGCCTGGTGGAGGTGAGAATCCTTGCAGCTGAATTTTGAACATACTGTAATCTTGAAATGTATTTTTTGGGCAAGCCAATAAATAGGGCATTACAATAATCCAGACGTGAAGTGATTAGGGCATGATCTAAGATTTCAGCATCAGTCAGAGAGAGAGGAGGTAAAGGTAAAGGTGGTAAAAAGAGTTTTTAACTTTAGAGTTGATATGGGAATCAAAAGAGAGAGTTGTGTCAAATAAAACACTAAGATTATGGGCAGAGGAAGAAGATTTAACAAGAACCCCATCAATATCAAATGACATATCCATCCTTTTGACTGAAGTAGCTGAAACAATAAACAATATTTCAGTATCATCATCATTCAATTTTAAAAAGTTCAGGGACATCCAGTGTTTGATGTCTCTATTACATGTAGTGAGTAAATCAGAAAAAGATGGCTTATCAGAGCTGGTGGTAAGGTAAATTTGGATGTCATCAGCATAACGATGAAATTGAAGTCCATGCATACGTATGATGTCACCAAGTGGATACATATAAATGATAAACAGTAGTGGCCCAAGAACGGTGCCTTGAGGAACACCCTGTGTCAGAGGACCAGTGGCGGATTTGAACCCTTCAATAGTGATATAATACTTTCTGTCATTGAGATAGGGGGTGACCCAGGAGAGAGCTGGACCAGTGATACCAATTTCAGAAAGACAACAGATACGTATATCATGACAGACAGTGTCAAATGCAGAGCTTAGATCAAGGAGAATTAAAATGTTTATTAACCCAGACTGAATGGACAGGAGAAGGTCATTAACCACATAATGAAGTGCAGTTTCAGTGCTGTGAGATGGACAAAATCCAGACTGGAAAGGTTCAAAGATACCGTTTGCATCTAAATAAGACCTTAATTGCATGGCGACTACTTTTTCCAAAATTTTACTTAAAAATGATACGTTTGAGATTGGTCTGTAATTTTCATATTTTGATGCTCAAGGCCAGATTTCTTAAGAAAGGGAGTCACAGCAGCAGTTTTTATTTCTGCTGAAACAATACCAGATGCTAGGCTACAGTTTGTCAGATGAGTTATGGAAAGTGCGACTTCGGTAGTAGGTGTGGGGTCAAGCTGACAGGATGTAGAATTGGACTTCGTAGTCAGATCACTTATAGCAGAAGGTGTAAAGGAAGTGAAAACAGAGAACGAGTATTCTGAGTGAACTGTAATAAATTCAACATGTGGGGCACCTGTATCAGGAGTATCTTTCTCAATAGATTCAGTGATTGACTTCAGTTTGTCCAAAATTGTTTTAGAAAAACTATTCACAAGCATTCCAGAGCCAGAGATAGCATGCTGTGGAGGGTTAGTGAGCTTCTTTACCACAGCAAAAAGTGATTTGGATCTGCATGTAGAGTTTCTACTAATGTAGGAAAGATAGGAAGAATGAGTGGCAGTGAGGGCTGTATGGTAGTTATGCAAATGTTCTGTAAAATACAGAGAGTGCACAGTAAGTCCAGTTTTCCTGCATAGTCTTTCCAAGCGACGACCTTTAGCTTCAGGAGTGAGCCAGGTTGGCTGGATGTTACCAATCTAGTTTAAATAGGAGCATGCTTCTCAAGTACTTGTGAGATAGCATTATTTTAGAGACAGCAAATTTCTGATGGACAGTGGGATAGTAAGGAGTCTGACAGAGTAGATGCCCTCATTGACACAAAGAAAGCTTATGGGTTTACAGAACTGATTTTACAGTAGGTGAGCATTTTTTAGTAGGCAGTATAGATATAGGAAAACTACAGCTATATTTTCAAAGTTTATGATCAGAGAAATCAGAATCAGTAACCGAGACATTATAAGCCAGATGTACAGAGATCCAGTATATGACCCCTGGAGTGAGTGGCAAAGGTAACATGTTGGATTAGATTGAAACAATCCAACACAGACATTAATTCTTTGCACTGCACAGTGTTTTCATGTATATTAAAATCACCAAATACAATTACAGATGGATATCTTGCACAGACAAGAGGGAGTAGTTCACTAATCTCAGAGGAAAAAATCAGAGTGAAATCTTGTAGGTCGATAGATTATGATCACAGTCACTGGTGTTCGACCAATCATTTTCAGTGCTAGGTATTCAAAAGCTGCAACATCATGCAACTCACTCGCTGATATTTTAATATTCCCACGGCAAACTACAGCCAACCTTCCACCTCTACGATTGGGGCGTGGTTTAGAAAAATAGATATACCCGGGTGGTGTAAGGAGGTTTAAATTCAGGAAGTCATTTGGCACCTGCCAAGTCTCAGTCAGAAGTAACATGCCCAGGTTTGCATTGATGATTGTCATTTAGCATGGATGCTTTATCAGTCAAAGTGCGAGTGTTCAGCAGAGCACACCGCTGATCAGGAGACGCAGTTTACAGTTACCAAAGTTGGGATTGATGTGTAATGACCTCAGATTTTCATAGCTGATCACACATTTTTCCTTCTGCGATTTACCAGGAGCACGGGTGTTAGTGCAAATCACAGGAATGCTGTTTGGAGATGTGTAGTGAAGAGACCAAGGTATCTTCCACGGCCAGTGTATGTAGTGGGGGTGGCGAAAACTCCAAGTTGTTTACACCATTGATATGTGTCTGGGGCCAAATGAAAAACTCCTTTTAAAGATCTAAGCTGAGTAGCAGAGTACTGTAGAGCCATGTTGTGAGAAGAGATTTGATTAAAGTCAGTCAAAAACAGTCCAAAAAGACAGAAGAACAGAACTTGAGAGCAGTTACGCAGTGACATGACCAATGATCCATCAGGATCCACACAAAAACTAATCGATATACCTGCGCTAGCCAGAACCGTATCGAAACCACATCCGCAATCCAACAAAAGGAAGGCTACCCAACCATGCCAAGGAATGCCAGCACAAACGATAAAGACAGTGGAGACTCACTGTACCAGATGTTGGATAGGAAATGGAGATGAATGGAGAGAGCTCGTAACCGATCAGTGTGACAGGAACCACCAAAATCACAAAATCCAGGTCAGTCATCCAGATTGTTTGAGTAGTTGAGGTCTATCAACTCTCGGCAAGACCATCGGCAAGACTATCAAAAAAACCAACAACAACGTATCAGCCAGCAAACAAAAACAAAACAAACAAACAGGTACCAGCATGAAGCAGCAGCACAAGCATGCCTAGCATTCTCACACATTGGTTGGAAAATCAACGCAGAACACAAACATATCAGGACAGGGAAGGATGCATTTATTCTTTGATGTCTCATCTGTTCAGAGTCCATGACATTAGTCAAAGGTGGTAATGTAAAGCACCAATGTGAAACAAAACTTCACTCCTAATTATCTTATTCATAGCCATGAAGTAATAATTCATTGTTAAAAGTTAACCAAGGTCACCATTCTGTCATGTTAGTCACTTATCTGGATGTTTGTAAGCAAGGAAGTTTATGTAGCTACAAATTTTTGTTGACAAATTGGCAGCATTCAAATGAAATAAATTGACAATGCATGGTGCAAATGCAAATGTTAAAACAGGATTGCAAGGGTACTTCATTTTTGGTAGAGCTGGAGCATGAACATGAAATGTAGCAGCAAATGAAGGGTTTGTTTTTCATTTTTAAAATGTGCCAAACTGACTTTGCTTTTACGTTATGAATTTGGTAGACATTGTATGTTGTTGTACGCAGAAGCGTGTCTGCGTTTAAATATAAATTATGCATTTTATTTTATGACTCACACAGGAAGTGCAATAATGAATGCATGTTTGAATTAGAATTTTCTTAGGAATTGAAAAAAGTCCAGAAAATTCACCCTTAGTCTGAGAAAGAAATAAACATTTCACTGGGAATTTGCTAAGAACAAAATTGTTGGAGCTGCATTGCAAATTACAATGCTAGCAATACTCCATTTGAGCATCTATGTACTCACTTAAATATCTAAATAATAATAATAACAATAATAATAATAATAATAATAATAATAATAATAATGGAATAACAGGTATTTCTTTTGTGTAATTATTATCTATGATGATGTTTTTGTGCTATGGATAAATGCTTTAGATGAAAAAGCCAGAGGTACAACTTGTAAAATCCTCCACGGTTGTCATTAATGTTACACCATGAATTAGCAAAATTCCCACATTTGAGTACATAATGGCTCGGATTTTAAGCCATGGAAATGCATACTGGTTCTTAAAAAGGTTTTCTAGTTCCCAGAACAGTGCTAGCTCTGTGTCAATGAAAAAAAGTAGTAAAAGCGGTCAGCTCTCCCCTCTAAGGTCTTTCCCTTTTAGCTATGTCCTCCCTTCAGAGTGAAACATCCTCATTTGGATCCTCCTCCCAAAGAATTTGCCAGGTAGATATTTTTGGTGCTGTGTTGTACTGCAGCAGTGGCGGAGTCACAAGTTGCATTAACAGAAATGAAAATATATTCTAGGGACACTTTTATGTTTGGCTGTGGTTGTTTTGCCATCTTATAAATTTGACTCGAGCCTTTGCATTAAAAATAATTTCATTTTCTACGAATGACCAAGCCATGTCTGGGGCAGAAGTTGTGGAAAAGCAAAATAAGTGAAAAAAGATGTCTGATTAAAATCATCAACTAATACAGGATTGTTGTTCTGTATTTCAGACGGATTAAATAACAGAACTAAATGCTCGGTATTACATACTGTACACACAAACATTTCCAAATAATCATGTACTGCTGTCTAATGAAAAAATTGAATGAATTGGCTGCTTGTGATGGACACATATGAAAGCTTTGAAAGCTTAGATAAACCTGATATTTATCATGATTTTCTCTTCCAAGAAAAAAAAAACTTATGACAGCCCTAATCACTGTGTTATTGTAGCTTTTTCCTTTCCACTCCTGTATGTCTGTAAAATAAAATAAAATATAGAAATATAATTAAATGTCTATAGGTCCACTACACTAAAATACACTAAAAAATAGTTTGCATCATATCCATGTTAATAAAATAGAATGCAAATAGAATTATTATAGAATTATTGCCCAAAATAAGTAAACTAAAAGATTCTCACATGTTTTATTCATGTGGAAATGATAGGCATTTGAATCAAGTAAATTCAAGACATCTCTTTTTTTTCAGTGTGCTCTTTTAATACCCCTGATTTTAATTATACTGTACTTTAGGGTTTCATTACATATGAAAGCTGATGGGAAAGACAGCAGTCAGCCTTTTCATTTACCGTAGGGACACTGTGACTCATTTCCCCGCTCCGCTCGTGTATGTTTCGCGGTAGCAACGTCAGCTTTTGACTACAGAGGTCTCAGGCGTAGCCCGTAGCCCTGCTGACAGGGTTATGAGCTGTGTAAGGACTGAAGCACTGGGAAAGTGTATTGCAGCTCTGACTGACATTACACTAGTGCGATTTTCTTTTAGCCTAGGGCATTTTACTGGAACATGTTAAAGTACTGTATAGATGCTGTGCATGAGACACGCAGAGACAAGGCTGAAGCAAACTATGGAGTAATGGTAAGAATTAATAGTGGAGTTGTAATTACCAGAGAAGAATGTCATTCTTTTTTTTGACAAAAGAAAAAAAGGGGCTGTGAAAATTACTGCATTAATAAGATGTTAAAAGCAAACAAAGTACTTCATACTGTAAACAAATAAAATATAATTTTAGCTAATTCTAGAAGATAAAATAACAATTATTTTTTACTATATAATAATAAAACAGTAAAAAATAATAAGTATATACAGTCTTTGGCACATTCAAAGGAATACTGTAAACCAAAGATGCCTTCAAAAATAATACAATTAAATGTTTCTACATTTGCAAATATTATAAATAGCAGTAAACTGTGATTAACTAAACAAAGACAATATTTGCTGTGATGACCCTTTGCTTTTTAAAGTATCATTTTAAAATATAAACTTTATAGCTATATTTTGTGCAGTTTTAGGAAATTGGCTTGTAATTTTTTCTGCACATCTTGGAGAATCTGCCAGAGTTCTTCTGGAGACTGTCACCCTTTTTTTTTTTTTTTTTTTTCTTTACATGAAAACCTGACAGCCTTCATTATGTTTTTGGCTGAAAAGAGGCGTATTATTAGGGGTCAAGTACCAAAGGTGCACTGGCAGCTATTGTATCTGTTATGTTTCCTATTCCACTACTTATTTTTTCTTCTTCTTCTTCTTCTTCTTCTTCTTCTGCTGCTGCTGCTCTTGAGTCCTATGGCAGTCCATAGAACCGCTTGCGGGAAAGTTATGAAATTTGGCACACAGATAGAGGACAGTCTGAACTGTTACTAGAGCAAATTTGGAGTATCTAACGCCCTCTAGCGCCACCAACTGTCCAAAGTTGCCCTCATTTTTATGCTTATAACTCCTCCTAGGTGGTTTGTCTGATTTTCACAAAAATTGAATCTGGTCATCTTCAGACAGAGATTCAAAAATCTATGAAAAGCTTTTTGATAGACCCAACTGTTCTCGTATAGCGCATCAATGAATTCAATGAAGAGCATTCCAAAATGGATGTGAGACTGTATTGCTGCAACAGTTTGGCATATTAAGATGAAACCTGGTACCCATCATCACAAACATGCCCTGAGGGTATCTGCACAGTCTTGGCACAGTGCCACCTATTGGTCATGAGATATGAAAAATGGGTTTTTTTGTTTATAATTTCTGAACAGGTTGACCAAAAATCACCAGAATTGCCTCATTAGATTCAGTACAGCATACCGTATTGAACAGTACCCGAATTTTCCATGTCGTCCATTTTGAATTTTGAAGTAAAATGCTATACTTTATAAACGCATTGGCATATTGTTATGAAAGTTGGTATGAGCCATCGGCACCATGCCCTGAAAGTAGTCAAGAAGTTTTGAGACAGTGCCACCTTGTGGTCAGAAAGTATAATGTCATTCCAAAAATGCTTTGGAGTAATTTTGTCTATTGTAATGAAAGTGGTCTTGATAGATTCCGTGAGTCATGCCAAGAACAATGATATCAGTTATGCCTTAGTCGATCAAATTACTGTTTGCCATCAAAGCATCAATAGCTTTTTAACAGACCAAGCAATTCTCATTTCACACATCAACAAAAATTATGGCATGATGCCAAACTGAATCTGAGGCTGTATCTCTGCAAAACATTCACACCAAATTTTGTGTGTGGCATTGACACCCCACCCTGACCACACCACATCAATTTGGTGACAGTGCCACCTATTGGTCAAACATGATAAATACAACAATTTTTATATGATTTAATTGGTTATGACTTTTCAACCATCTTGCCTAAGATCATATACAAATGTCTCTTCGTGCTTGGCCCCTTATTTGCTGCTTCCAGCTATATTGTAATATGTTGCTGCTTTCTTTACTGACATTTTCTGTAACATTAAATTTTCTGTTGGAAATGTAATGTTTGAAAATCTCAAATGTTTTGTACTGACTCAATATTGCAGAAGTCATAAAATAAATATCCATAACAAAAAATAGAGTTAAAACAATGAGAGTGCCTAAATATTTTGCACAGTATTGCACATAAGTTTAGCATCTCCAATTTAATTCCATTAATGTATTTTCCAAATGTGATCTATTAAATGCTAGGAAAACTGTGACCATTTCCAAAATAAACAATACTGGACATAGGTGATAATTAGCTTACATATGCACAACATTATATTAATGAACACTGGAAACTATAGTATGCTCACCTTCTTTGGCTGTAATAAAAAAAATTAAGCACAGAGCAAATGGCACATTTACCACACTTCCCACTGCCAAGATCAGAGCCCAAGGCTAAGGCCAAAGGCTAAAGCTAAAAGCTAAGGTTAAGGGACATGATTGCAGCTGCCTACACACAGTGTCCAAATCTCTTACAGTGTCTCTACAGAACAGTGTGTTTGACCATGCTCATAAGGATTCAATTTGAGCTAATGTGATTATACTGATGTTTTATTGACTGGCAGTCACTGACTTTAACAGTTTTTGCATTAAATGAAAAGGCTGTTGTGTTAACGCTGTGTTATTAGGACTCTAGTGATAGTGATGCTATAAATAATGGCATAAATAAGCATTTTTATTATTATTACACTATTACACATCGTGCTCTTGGAGTGATCTTTGTTGGTTGACCACTACTGGGGAACATAACAATGGTCTTGAATTTCCTCCATTTGTACACAATCTGTCTGACTGTGGATTGGTGGAGTCCAAACTCGTTAGAGATGTTTTTGCAACATTTTCCAGCCTGATGAGCATCAACAACTCTTTCTGAGGTCCTCAGAAACCTCCTTTGTTCATGCCATGATACGCTTCCACAAACATGTGTTAAATAAACATGGCGCTCTATTAAACACACGTTAAATAAATAAAACAGAGCGCTCACTCACACCTGATTGTCATTTCACTGATTGAAAACACCTGACTCTATTTTCATCTTCAAATTTTAAACATTAAAGTCCATAAATAAAGTTATGTGTAATAAAGTGGAATGACACAGAAAAAAAGCATTGAACACACTAAGAAAAAGCAGTTCTCAAAGGCAACGTAAGGCAAGGATCCAGCTGAAATCCGTAAAGAACTATACCCCCTATCTGTGCAAATTATTATCATCTGTGTTAGTAAATTGGTGGTCTATAAAAAGACTTTTCATTACCAAGGTATCACACAAGAAACATCTCATGATGGGTAAAAGCAAAGAGCTCTTCCAAGACCTTCGCAACCTTATTGTTGCGAAACATATTGATGGAATCGGATACAGATGTATTTCAAAACTTTTGACTGCTCCAGTAAGCACCATTGGGGCCATTATCCGCAAGTGGAAGCAATATCACTTCATCATCAACCTGGCTTGCACAGAAGCTCTTTGCAAGATTTCTGACCAGAGAGTCAGAAGAATAGTCAGAAGAGTAGCCCAAAAGCCAAGGACCACTCAGAAAGCACTCCAGAAACACTTGGAGGCAGCAGGTGCTATCGTCACAGAGAAAACAATAGGCAATGCACTCAACTGCTCACGCTCACCCCGCAAGACTCCATTACTAAAGAAAAGGCATGTCGAAGCTCGTTTAAAGTTTGCTACAACTCATTTGGTCAAGCCTAGAAAATACTGGGAGAGTGTAGTCTGGTCAGAGCAAAATTGAAGTTTTTGGCTGTCATACTACACACCAAGTTTGGAGAAGAAATGGCACTGCACACTATACCAACAGTGAAGTTTGGAGATGGAAGCATCATGGTGTGGGGCTGTTTTTCATCACATGGTACTGGCAGACTTCATATAATTGAAGGAACGATGAATGGAGCCCTTTACCAGGAGATTCTTGAGGAGAATCTGCTGCCATCCACCAGGATGATGATGAAAAACACCTGACTCTATTTTCATCTTCAAATTTTAAACATTAAAGTCCATGAGTTGTTAAACTCATATACATTCTGTATACACACAAGAACATAAATGAGTCATGTGAACTACTTTAGGAATTATATGAAGTTATATAATGTACTACATTATATAACTTCATATAATTCCTAAAGTAGTTCACATGACTCATTTATGTTCTTGTGTGTATACAGAATGTATATGAGTTCTCACTGTCCTTCTGTGGGTAAATGAAGTCATGTGTGTTTTTGCTCTGTTATAAAAGAGCATGAGTGTGTATGTGTGTGGGCGATCCGTCTGGCGTTGTTAACACTCTGGCATGTTTCCAGCTTGTTTGATTGATGGCACTTTAAAGTGAAGGACGTGTCCCACACCTGTGCTGCTCTTTATCCTCAAGAAAACACAACACACAAATACACACACAGAGGCTGCAACCAGCAAAGCAATTCAGAAACACTGCGTACACTTACAGTAAACAAGCATTACAACCCCCACACTCAGTAAATCTTCTGTACTTTTGTTTAAACACACACACATAATCCAGTGCACAGTATGTTGTGTGTGGGGTGGAGTGGAGGCGGGGGGGGGGGGGGGGGGTGTTCGGGGGGCGACAATGGAATTTTCCTTATGCTGCCCTCTCCTTTGGTACAGAGTCTTATTATTATTAGTGATAAGGGTAATTGTATAACCACTGCAGCAATAATTCAATTTTATTCTCTTTCTCACTCCTTTATCCAGGTGATATGATGTATGTTACATAAACAGTTTATGCAGAATGGAGGGAAATCACAATGTCTTTGTCCAATTAAAAGGAGAAATTTACTGTTCATGTGTGTTAGAGTGATTTGTTACGCATTACTATACATACATTTATATAGAGTCATACTTAGAACAAGACTTATAGTGCGTTATATCAAGATTACACTAACTATTGTTCATCTCAATAGACTTGCAAATCAGTCTTTTCGAAAGTAATAAACATTTTTTTAAAAATAATACATTGATCTCCATAATAGCTAGCAGTTCACTCAACCTTATCTTACTGTCTGTCTTCCACTGGTTTTTACATAGAAAGCTGAAGTCTACAAGTTAAACTCCACTGTAATAAGGTCATTATTACAATGACATAATTAGGAGAAATTGTAGGAGATGTTTAATTGATTTTGGTTTGCTGGATAACATTTTTTGGAAATATTTGAAGTCCTTTATGGTAAATGTATTGCACTTACACCATTGACATGACATTCAACAAAATATGTTTGCTCTCGTGTTGGTCTGGTATACTGTCAATGTTTCAATAATATCAGCAACATATTCTGATGCTGGAAAGGATGTCCTCTGTAGTGTTTATTGGACCAACCAAAAACAATGTGCTTTCATTTTGAGGACATACAAATGGCATCATTTACTTATCTTGGGAGTTGTTAAATCCTGAGGATTATATTCCCCACTACTTTTAATTTTGGAAGCTATTATTTTTGGGTGTGTTTGTGCATTACTTTAGTTTTAGAAAATTAAATCTTAGGAAATGTTAGTTTTTAATTTGTCATTTTGAGTTTGCCAAATATATGAATGATTTTCACAAGACAGAAACTTATAGTCATTACTATAAATACCAATATACATACATTTACTAACACACAGACAGCATTTACAAAAAAGTGAAGTTACGTTATATGTGCTTATATCATGCCAATGTTGAATATTTAATTCTGATTGGTCAGCAGGTGTTAATTTATTTTATTTGTATAACAACCTGGCTCTGACAGTAGTTCATCTAATATGTTATTGTATCTATAGTTACAATGTACACAGAAACTTGTATGGAGGACACTTATATAAACAGTTTCAACGCTTTGTGACAGTAACTTTAAGTTCCCTTTCAAAGGGAACTCAACGTTGCGGGAGCTTCACACTGTGGCACACGCGTGTGAATGGTATCTGAAGTTTGTGTGAAATCACGACTATTTATAGGCCTGCCGTGGTCAGGTGATGTGGCATTTCGCACTTTACCAGAGATGAGTGCTGCTGTATCTCTTGCTCTGTCCTCCAGATCCAACTCTCTATTTCCGGGTTTCAGAGCTCATCTTGTGACTCCTCCTTCCGGTATGGAGAGTCAACCCACCCTCTCAGACTCTGAGGAGCCAGAGGGGGGTGCCAGTGCACCAAAAACCGAGAGCAGCTCTCAATCAGATAAAGAGCTGCTTGAAGTGATCACTAGGGCTGTATAAAAGCTGAATTTAGACTGGCCCAGGGATCAGGAAGTGATTCGTAGTAGGCTGGATGAGCACTTTCTACCCAGTGAAAATAAATCTCCCTTACACATCAGAAAACTCCCCTTTCTTAATGTCACTAAAAGACCATCTGGAGGCATGGTAACTACTGCCAAATGTGTCCCCATGGGGTCTGTCCACCATAGAAAAAGGTTACCGGGTCCAGTTCAGAGCTCGATTCCCCTTGTTCAAAGGTGTGGTCATCACTGTAGTCAGCAGAGAACAGAGCCTGATGTTAGTGCAGTATGTAAGATCCCTCTTGGACAAAGGGGCCATAGAACATGTACCCCTTTCATTTAAGGGAGGGAGGTTTTTACAGCCATTATTTCCTGGTCCGCAAAAAAATAGGGGAATATGTGGCTAATTTTAGATCTGCATCATCTGAACCATACTCTTTGGACATACAGGTTCAATATGTTCATGCTCAAACTTATCGTACTACAGATTCTGTTCAAGGACTGTTTTGTGACGATAGATCTAAAAGATGCATATTTCCACATAGAAATATTGCCCAGTGACAGGAAGTTCCTGACGTTTGCATTTAGAGGCAACGCTTAACAATATCGCATTCTTCACTTCAGTCTAGCTTTGTCCCCTCACACCTACACAAAGTGCATGGATGCTGCTCTGGCTCCCTTGCGACTCCAGGCCATGTGTGTACTAAACTACCTGAATGACTGGTTAATTCTAGCATGATCCATGGAGTGGCTGACTCAACATCGAGAACACATGAGGAGCTTGGGGTGAACCCCAAGAAAAGTATGCTTTCGCCAGTGCAGATATCTATCCAGGGCATATCTATCCCCAACAAGCGTACATTCAATCCTATCAACATTGAGGAAGATAAGGCTGAGTCTGGGCATCCCCTCCAGTCTCTATGAGAGACTGTTGGGGCTTATGATGGCAGCAGCAGCCAACGTCATACCACACTGAGAGTGAGCAGCACACCACCCATGCACACAGAATCGGTAGTCCAACATCACACTAAACAAGTAAATCACATGGTAAGTAGACAACGCTAGCATCAAACAGCTAAGCAACAAAGCTAAAAACACATACCTCTGTAGTCCATAGCAATGAAAGGAAGGGGTGGGTTTTCAACCATGACGCATTCCGTGAGGCCTAAACAACAGCTTATATACTATGGTAGGAAGAGAGCTCATTGGCCATGTAGTTAATAAGGGTGACGTTTTAATCATGGCACACCTCACTACACTGAATAAATGTACCATTTTAAGAAAAAAATAAGGTCATTTTGAACTTGATGGCCACAACACGTCTAAAAAAAAAAAAACTTGGGACGGGGCAACAACAAAAGGCTGGAAAAGTAAGTGTTACTAAAAAGGAACAGCTGGATGGTGCTCTAGCATTTAACATGGTCTCTACAACCTCAGTTGTGAGACCAGAATCTATGAGCTGGTGCCCCTCAGGGGCCAGACCCATAGTTTCCATAGTTCTGGCCGAGGGTGATAAATCAGCACTCCGGCCTGAGACAGTAGATCCACTCTAAGGGCTCAAATGGGGCACCTGACAGACCTTCCAGGACCACAAAAAAGTCCCAGGAAAGTATGCGAGGCCTGCAGATGGGCCTCAGCTGCCTGACACCAGGCATAGACCTTGAAGTTAGAGGATGTTGTGTGGGAGGAGTGAGGGCGAACCACAGCGGCTCACATGACAGCACATGACGGCAGCAGCAGCCAACATTATACCATTGGGCTTATTTCACATGTGACCATTTCAGTGGTGGCTGAAAGTCAGGGGTTTCATCTAAGGACAAAACCCCTGAGAATAATCAGTGTCACGCGGCGATGCCTACATGCTCTGAGAATTTGGAGGTGTCCCCAGTTTCTAGTCTCGGGTCACACTCTAGGGGCATCTCCTTATCAAAAGACGGTAATGACAGATGCCTCCCGCATGAGCTGGAGTGTGGTCTTAGACTGACATCCAACTTATGGTCTCTGGAGCGGCCCTCAGACTGGCATATAAATCGCCTAGAAATGCGGGTCATATTCCTAGCACTGAAATTCTTTCTTCCTCAGTTGAGGGGTCACGATGTGTTAGTTGTGACAGACAATACAGTGGTGGTCTCATATATCAACCACCAGGGAGGGTTATGTTCACGCCCCCTGTTCAGGCAGGGGCAACTACTTCTTCTCTGGGCAGAGGGAAAGTTTTTGTCAGTGAGTGCAGTGTACATTTAATGTGGGAATGTGGGTTCAGACATCCTGTCGAGGCAGGGGCTGAGGCCCGGGGATTGGAGGCTCCATCCACAAGTGGTGGAGCCCATATGGTGGAGGTTCGGCCAAGCGAAAGTGGATGTGTTCACCTCCGAGGAGACAACACCAGTGTAGTTCGCCCTCACTCCTCCCGCACCATCCTCGGAGCTTTCTGTGGTCCTGGAAGGTCTGTCAGGTGCCCCATGTGAGCCCTTAGAGTCAGCCTTAAAAAGCTTCTGACTCTAAAGATAGATCTTCTGCTGGCCCTGAAATCTCTAAAGTGAGTAGGAGATCTACAAGCTCTCTCTGTTGCTTCGTCCTACCTTGACTTTACCCCTGGATTAGCCAGGGCCTTCCTACATCCTAGGCTGGATTATATTCCTAAAGTGCCTACGACTGCTGTGTAACCGGTAGTGTTGCAGGCTTTCTGCCCTCCTCCGTTCCTCATACCGGAACATGAGAAATTGTGTCCAGTAAGGGCTCTCTGTACTTATGTCCACCGCTCCGGCCAGTGGTGTGAGTCAGAGCAGTTACTAGTCTGCTTTGGTGGCAACAGTAAAGGTGATGCTGTATCACACAACGCATCTCTAATTGGATAGTGGAGGCAATCTCTATCGCTTATGAAGCTCAGTCCACTAGGGGGGACCGCCTAGTGAAAAAGAAATTGGTTAGAAAAAGCCTTCTGAAGGCTTTTACATACAGACACAACTATAGACGTGAAGTGTAATTTTAATTTATTGTGAAAATTCACAATTGCTGTAGGAAGGATCAATTGTCCCAGGAGTTTCTCTTCCATTTCCCTCATTTCTCATTCTGTCTATCATGCATTCATTTCATCCCTTTCTCTGCATGTACACCTTGGGACTGAAATAGATGTCCATGCATTTGTGTATGCATATATGTCTTCATGTTAGTGTGTGTGTGTGTGTGTGTGTGTGTGTGTGTGTGTGTGTACGTGCATGTGTGTGTGCATGTGTGTTCTTCCTAGTGGTCCTCTGTGTCCTGTAATTGCTGACATTCAAGACAACTGAGACTTGAAGGTACTTTTATAGAATGATTACTCCAGGCTGAGTCTTCTTTTCCCTGTCCCTCTCAATATGCCTCTCTCTGTCTTTCCGTTTAATTGCACTTGGGGCCTCCCTGTGATATCCATGCTGAAGGGAAGCACCACTAGGCACTTTCAGGGACTCCCGAGTCAGCAAACAGCGTGATGCAGAAAGAGAGAGAGAGAGAGAGAGAGAGAGAGAGAGAAGTGTTGTGAGGAAATGAAGGTGGAAGACAGAACTCAGCAGTGAATATGGCTGCAGTGCCTCATTAGAATTGGATAAGAAGACTTAATTAAAAACGTCTTAATGGACCTATTAATGAATGTAACATCAGTGACAGTGTGAAATGTGTGTGTGTGTGTGTGTGTGAGACAGAGATGGGGGGGGGGGGGCAAGAACACCTACTCATAGCTTTTCATAGCATAACTGGCATAAATGGAAGAAAAAAAATGGCTACAATTTTAATGAACCCCTCCTTCCAAGTGTCCCAGAGTAACTGACCTTCTCAAATGGAGAGAGAAACGTTATTAAAAAAAAAAGGATGTTGTGCTTTGGTACACTATAACCCTGCAGGAAGAGATGTTACTTTCAGCTATTATATTAGCTATATTAGCTGTAACGCTTGATTATGTCCACAAGGGAATTTTATGAACAAATATTGCTTACTTGTGGGTTTCCAAAGTCTGTAATAGAGCTCCTGTAGGTAATCATTGTACTTTCAGAAAATATGAAAGAGAAAATAGGCTTTTTTTTCATAATCCACTCGTGGGGGCGGGGGGGGGGGGGGGTGTTATGAGGAAAGGAGGATGAAAACTGAACTGCCTGGAGGCAAACAACCTCTTATTTTAGGGTTAGATGGTCAGTGTGTGTGTGTGTGTGTGTGTGTGTGTGTGTTCTAATATAATAAGAAATTTAGTTATAGCCCCACAACTGACTGAGAGTAAGGCATTCTCTCTCTCTCTGTCTCTCTCTCTCTCTCTCTCTCACTCTCTCTCACACACACACACACACACACTCATAAACCCATCTCTGATGCACAATCGCTATTGTGAGCACTTCAGCTTTCAGGTCTATTTAATGTGAGCACACACACACACAACTCTAATCTTTATGGATAATTAGTAAAATCACAGACATATTTACACCCACTGCCTCTGTAGGACAGAATCTCACTTGGCATTTCAGAGATAAAAATCAAACTACTTAAAGCATGCTGAGTATCAGTGAGCCCCCCTCCTCT
This sequence comes from Ictalurus furcatus, assembly GCF_023375685.1. Taxonomy (NCBI): domain Eukaryota; kingdom Metazoa; phylum Chordata; class Actinopteri; order Siluriformes; family Ictaluridae; genus Ictalurus; species Ictalurus furcatus. The sequence goes on from NC_071261.1 coordinate 24,323,900, forward strand.
CTTTTCCCCTTCATGACTGGTCCAAGGTCATCCCTTTAAAAACACAAACGCTGTAATCTAAAAGCAGGTCAACATGTCCTTGTTCTAATGGGCTTTTAAGGTGTTTTTTAGCCACATACATGTTCAGTGGCAGCCAGGAAGGATTAAGATACCATTAGCATACCATTTACTATACAACCCCAATTCCAAAAAAGTTGGGATGCTCTGTAAAATGTAAATTAATGCAAATAAAAAGAGAATGCAATGATTTGCAAATCTCATAAACCCATATGTTATTCACAATAGAACAAATAAAACATATAAAATGTTTAAACTGATGTAGCAATGTGGCTCATTTTGCAACAACTACGCCACCCCAAGAAAACGGGGAAAATAACCCAAATAAAGACACACAAATACGTTCCACTCAGAACAGGCAAGAGGCATGGGTTTCCATACAAAAATACATTTTATTTTGAAGTTAAAAAGACTGGCCAAGAATTATTTAAAAAAAAAAAGCAGCAACCAACACAGTCAGGCATTGGTCAAATAAAACAGTCACAAGGGGAAATTAACAATAATCATAGGAGGACTGAGGCTTCCTGTATGAAGGGCAGGCTAGTACGACAGCACCAGCTATACAAAAGGGAAAAGAACCCCACTAATCAGAATCATACCCACAAAATTCACTGCAAATAAACATAGCAATAATAACGACCCTTAATTAAGTAAAGCCTAAGGTGCAGCAAAGAACTCCCACCAGCCTCAGGAAACACTCAGCTCCTACAAGGAGAAAACAAAAACACAAAGTCAATTATAATATGCTCAAAGCAGACAAACAAAAGAATAAAACAAAACAAAGACAAACTCACTGTCACAAAAACACAGATAACTCCGAGCTCAAACTGATTACAGGTAGCACGTGTAAAGACTGACCAAAACCACTACTACCACAATGTGGTATCAGCATAATTGATAAAGACTGTTACAACACAGTTGAATTAAAGAAAGCTGATCTTAGTGACAATAACCAACACAAAACAAAATAACAAAACAAAACAGAAGAAAATAAAACCAAATAAAACCAAATCAAAGCACAAACAAGCAACCCAAAGCAGCAAAACTAAACAGAATCAAGCAGAATCAAGCAGCAACGTGGCTCCGCGAGTGAGGGGGGGGACGCTATATCTCACTCAGCCTGCCTTAACACATGCAAAGTCGATTACCCTAAGAACAAACAGGTGTTACAACCTCAATTTGGAAAGCATGCAAGATAGTTTAGCTCGAGTAATAGAACTAAACGATTTACCTACCGTGATCCGATGACATGATACTCACGATGGCACATACGAAAATCATGATAGCTTCTTTAATAGTTGTGATGGCAACAGCTGGCGCTCCGACCGGAGCTACGTTAAACTACCATGCTACACAGATGGGAGCCTTGAAGGCACACCGCACTGAGCACACCACCCATGCACACAGAATCGGTAGTCCAACGTCACACTAAACAAGTAAATCACATGGTAAGTAGACAACGCTAGCATCAAACAGCTAAGCAGCAAAGCTAAAAACGCATACCTCTGTAGTCCATAGCAACAAAAGGAAGGGGCGGGTTTTCAACCATGACCCTCACACCTACACAAAGTGCATGGATGCTGCTCTGGCTCCCTTGCGACTCCAGGCCATCTGTGTACTAAACTACCTGAATGACTGGTTAATTCTAGCATGATCCATGGAGTGGCTGACTCAACATCGAGAACACATGAGGAGCTTGGGGTTCAGGTTGAACCCCAAGAAAAGTATGCTTTCGCCAGTGCAGATATCTATCCAGGGCATATCTATCCCCAACAAGCGTACATTCAATCCTATCAACATTGAGGAAGATAAGGCTGAGTCTGGGCATCCCCTCCAGTCTCTATGAGAGACTGTTGGGGCTTATGATGGCAGCAGCAGCCAACGTCATACCACACTGAGAGTGAGCAGCACACCACCCATGCACACAGAATCGGTAGTCCAACATCACACTAAACAAGTAAATCACATGGTAAGTAGACAACGCTAGCATCAAACAGCTAAGCAACAAAGCTAAAAACACATACCTCTGTAGTCCATAGCAATGAAAGGAAGGGGTGGGTTTTCAACCATGACGCATTCCGTGAGGCCTAAACAACAGCTTATATACTATGGTAGGAAGAGAGCTCATTGGCCACGTAGTTAATAAGGGTGACGTTTTAATCATGGCCCACCTCACTACACTGAGTAAATGTACCATTTTAAGAAAAAAATAAGGTCATTTTGAACTTGATGGCCACAACACATCTAAAAAAAAACTTGGGACGGGGCAACAAAAGACTGGAAAAGCAAGTGTTACTAAAAAGAAACAGCTGTATGGTGCTCTAGCATTTAACATGGTCTCTACAACCTCAGTTGTGAGACCAGAATCTATGAGCTGGTGCCCCTCAGGGGCCAGACTCACAGTTTCTATAGTTCTGGCCGAGGGTGATAATTCAGCCCTCCGGCTTGAGACAGTAGATCCACTCTAAGGGATCAAATGGGGCACCATGCATAGACCTCGAAGTTAGAGGATGTTGCCCCACAGAGTCTCCATCAACAGGGGCATGGCTGGCCAAAATGGCGGCCATGTAAACCCTGATTGTAGAAGGAGCCCACCCCACTGAGAAATGTTCTTGTAAGAACTCCAGGACTGTAGTTATTGCGCAGTTCACTGGGTCTACAGTGGATCCCTGCGGATGGGAAATATTATCTCTGAGAACCATATTCGAGCTGGCCAATAAGGTGCTACTAGCAGCAGACAAAGACTGTCTTGGCGAAGTCTCGCTAGAACTTGTGGGAGCAGAGCGATGGGGGGAAAAGTGTACAGGTGTGACCTCGGCCACATGTGCACCATGGCGTCCAGCCCTAATTGTGTGGGAGGAGTGAGGGCGAACCGTGTGTTGTCTCCTTGGAGGCGAACACATGCAGTCCCGCTTGGCCAAACCTCGCCATATGGACTCCACCGTTTGTGGATGGAGCCACCAATTCCTGGGCCTCAGCCCCTGCCTCAACAGGATGTCTGCCCCCATATTCCCAGAATGTACATTGCACTCACTGACAAACTTTCCTTCTGCCCAGAGAAGAATTAGTTGCGCCTGCCTGAACAGGGGGCATGGACATAATCCTCCCTGGTGGTCAATATATGAGACCACCGGTGTGTTGTCTGTAAACACATGGTGACCTCTCAATTCAGAAAAAGGAATTTCAGTGCTAGAAATATGGCCCACATTTCTAGGCAATTTATATGCCACTCCAGATGAGGGCCGCACCAGAGACTGTGAGCTGGACAGCTGTCTAAGACCGTGCTCCAGCCCATGAGGGGGGTGTCTGTCATTACCGTCTTGTGCTAAGGAGACACCCCTAGAGTGTGACCCAAGGCTAGAAACCGGGGACACTCAAATTCTCAGAGCACGTAGGCATCGGCGTGTGACACTGATTATTCTCAGAGGTTTCGTTCTTGGATGAAACCCCCAACTTCTCAGCCACCACTGAACAGTCTCCTGTGCAATAGGCCCATAAGCGCCAATAGTCTGCCAAGATCCAACTTTATCTTGCTCAGTGTTGATAGGATTGACCCTATGCATGTTGGGGATAGAAATGCCCTCATCATAGTAGAATCCTTATAACCCCTAGAAAAGTTGTAGGAAGGCATACTTTTCTGAGGTTCAACTTGAGCCCCAAGCTCTTCATGTGGGCGAGAAGATTTCGGTGTTGAACCGCCAGTTCCCTGGATCATGCTAGAATTAATCAGTCATCCAGGTAGTTTAGTATACGGATGCCCTGGATTCACAATGGAGCCAGAGTGACATCCATGCACTTTGTGAAGGTGCGAGGGGATAAAGCTAGCGATATTTCCATGTGGAAATATGCACCTTTTAGATCTATCGTCACAAACCAGTCCTCAAACTGAATCTGTGGAATGATAAGTTTGGGCATCAGCATCTTGAACCTGTATGTCCAAAGAGTACAGTTCAGCTCTAACATTGACTGCATACTCCTATTTTTTGCGGACCAGGAAATAACGGCTGTAAAACCTCCCTCCCTCAGGGAACGGGGTACATGTTCTATGGCCCCTTTGTCCAAGAGGGATCTTACTTCCTGCGCTAACGTCGGGCTCTGGTCTGTGCTGACTACTTTGGTGAGCACACCTCTGAACCAGGGGGGTCGAGCTATAAACTGGACCCGGTAACCCTTTTCTATGGTAGACAGAACCCATGGAGACACATTTGGCAGTAGTTTCCAGGCTGCCAGATGGTCTTTTAGTGACGTTAACTATTCCACATTCTATTGGAGGGAAAGCATCAGATTTTCGTTGCAGTGTGACAGCTCGCTGACCAGAGAACACTGAAATCTTGGGACTGCCTTGGCTAGGGGAGGCCCTACAGTAGCACTGAAGGATAACTGCCCTAACAACCTCATGTTCCCTGATACATCCCTCCACGGCCCCTCAGGACCGCTCTTCTTTGCCTGCTTGGCCTTTATGACCATTCTCAGATCAGGCCTAGTAGCAGGCCGCGACTGAGGCCGCCCAGTTCCCCTGGCTGTCTGCGGGGGTCGGCAGGCTGCCATATTCGCCTTCTGGGTCTCCCTCGCACTAGTGCTGGCCCGGGCTCCACTCACGGATGCACGGGTGAACTCGAGACAATAGGGAAGGAACTGACTGAATGCCACCATATGTCGAGCTCACTCAGCAGGTCTGCTTGGTAGGCCTGCAACACTGTCATTGTCTGCAGTGACCCACAAGCAAGACTACTACTGCATAGGCCTTGCTCACCAATGTCACGGTGGCCTTACACGGTGGCTTGGATGGCAAAGCCAGCCCCCCCTAATTACCTGCCATCGATGGAGAGAGGTAGCTCCCAAGCGCCTCCTCCACCTTCAGCATAGCTAAATAGCCATGCTGTTCATTCCCCACAATGGCCGAATAATCCAACATCGTGGGGTTATAAATACGGCTTATGCATGGTTTTCCCCCAGAAGCCTGATATTTTGTCATGCACTTCTGGAAGAAAGGGGAATTTCTGCAGTGTGAGGGATTTACTTTCACTGGGGAGAAAAAGGCTCGTCCAGCCTTAGTAATCACTTCAAGCAGCTCTCTATATGCTGCTCTCAGTTTTTAGCACATCCTTCTGGCTCCTCAGAGTCAGAGAGGAATTATTACTATTGTTTTTCCCCCCTTTTGGCTTTCCATAATGGATGGAGGAGTCACGACGCGAGCTCCAAAATCCAGTGGAGAGCCGAACCCGGAAGACAGAGCAAGAGATAGAGCAGCGCTCGTCTCCAGTTCCTCTTCCGGAACCATAAGAGATCCCCCAAACCTGAGACGGCTAGCTGCCTCGGTAGCGGCTGGCCCAGATCCACGAGGCTCTGAAACCCAATTTGCTTCGGCTTCCGAGAAGAGCGCGAGTCGCGAGCCAAGTTGATTAATATAGGCATTACCATGCGCAGCCTCTCGAGGCTGCCATCGCATGCTACAGCCCTAGACACTTCACCTAGAAAGTGTGCACTATTCCCCATGATGAAACGGGAGCAAGCCTTAACACACTTCCTGAATTCTCTCACTCATCTCTCACCTTGTTTTTATCTTCTCTTTTTTTTTTTAAAGGGATAGAAAAGTTTTGAGATTTTGAGAAAAGATAGTGAGGAAATGAAGCGTCTTTTTGTTTCTTTTTCACAAACAACTGACATGCAGTCTTTCGCTGAAGATAATAAAGACTGATGGTGTGGTTCACGGGTGCCATATTTATATCATGTGACGCACTTAATTGCCACGTCACCTGATCGTGGCAGGCCTATAAATAGGCATGATTTTACACAAGCTTCAGATGCCAGTAGCGCACGAGAGGAACTGTGTCTACAATTTGTGGAACAAATTCAGATTAATGTTCTTCAGCATAAAATTGCGAAAACTATGAATATCTCATCGTCTACAGTACATAATACTGTGGGGGAAATAAGTATTGAACATTTCAACATGTCAACATGTCAACATTTTTTTCAGTAAATATATTTACAATGAGGTTATTCACATGAAATTTTCACCAGACATCAGTATTAACTCAAGCAATCCACAAATATTCACAACATTAAAGTCCATAAATAATGTTATGTGTAATAAAATGGAATGGTACAGGAAAAAAGTATTGAACATGCTAAGATAAAGCAGTTCTCAAAGGCAAGATAAGGCAAAGAACCAACTGAAATCCATAAGTATTTAGAAAGTAATTATACCTCCTATCTGAGATCTCCTATCTCAAATTAATATCAGCTGGGTTAGTAAACTGATGGTCTATAAAAAGGATTTTCGTTACCAAGGTGCGATTCATGCATGCCCCAGTATGACAAAGCTACGCAACATCTCGTTCCGTTCTCAGGGAACAAGGTTACATGGGTAACCCAGATGTTCGCTTTTAAAGGAAACAATATGTTACGTGATCTTCACGCTGTGGGAATGAGTATACACACGCCGTTATACTGAGGGTATGGCCTGTCAAAGAGGCTCCTCAATAGGGGCGTGGCTGGCCAAAATGGTGGCCATGTAGACCCTAATTGTAGAGTTAGCCAACCTTACTAAGTAACATTCCTGTAAGAACTTCAGTATTGTAGCCATTGCACAGTTTACTGGGACCAAAGAGGAAGCAGTTTTTTAAACATGAATCAACTAAGAGGATAAAGTCATTCAAATCTATTACATTTTATACAAATCTAAAGAAGGTTTGTTACTTAGTTACTTTTATTTATTTAATTATTTGCTTGTTTTTTCTATTATGCATTATGTATTATACAGGTGCATCTCAGAAAACTGTAATATCGTGGAAAAGTACATTTTTTGCTGTAATTTAATTCAAAATTTTTGAAAACATTACACATAAACTGGAATATTTCAATCCTTGTTTTGTTTTAATCTTGATGATTACGGTTTACAGCTCATGGAAATCAAAAATCCAGTATCTCAACATATTAGAATAATGAATTTGTAATACAGAAATGTCGACCTTCTGAAAGGTCTTTGTAATAGTTGTGTATGAGTCCCTCAGTTGTCCTCAGTGTGAAAAGATGGATCTCAACATCATATAGCCAACTTAAAAGTTTCTAGTTCACAAGGCGTATGTAAATGCATTACCTCAACTGTATATTTATGCTATTCATCTCCAATTCAAAATATAACATTACTTCCTGTTCTTCTTCTTCCTTACCTTAATCTTGATTTTTCCACACTGTTTGGCTTTAGTGAACAGTCAAAAAAATTATTCGGGCTTCCCTGTCTCAGTTCCTACAGAGTATTTTGTCCAGAGTATTTTCTTCATTGTTTTCAATAATTCAGTGTCAGGGAACCTACTTTATCTAATCCCTTATTGTGTCTGTGCCAATTAGGGTGCTGTTCTGTTTCTCTCCTCCGCTTAATGATGACAGAGACTCCTTAGGCTTGACCGGCTGTGTTTCCTGTCTCTTTATGCCTCTGTGTCGGCTGTTACAGTGCAGTAAACGAGCGAAGAGGGGGATGATGAGCTGCCATGAGAACAACAGTGAAAGCGAGGGAACAGAGCAATTGAGAGTGCGCAAAAGAGACAGAACAAAGAACAAATCAGATTAATTAAAGAGTATCGATGCATGAGATTAGACTGCAGGCTTATGGTGTAAAGGATATGATTACACAGAGAAAGAGAGAGCGCTAACAGAACAGGGAAAGAGATGGAGAGATGAGTGGAAGGGAGAAACAGACTAATGTGCAGATGTTAACAATGAGGTGAGAGGAAGAAAAGAAAAGAGGGATGGTGGTGGTTTTAGAGGTCCATCATTTTTTTTCTGGTATGCAGGAACGTTTTCCATTTTGTTGCAATGTTGGTGCAGTGTGATGATGATGTGGTGTTCTGACATCACCAATAGCATTTCTGATTTTGCATAGCAAACGTACACTCATGCGCACACACACACACACACACACACACACACACACATTTTGATTAATTTCTGGTGTAATTAAAAACTGAATTTCATTTTATATGTGAGCAATCAGTCACTCAATCTCTGAGGCCTTTTATCCAACATTCAGGTGTACTCCCACACATTCCGCTCAGGCTGCGTCACTGAGTCAGGCTGAATGCACATTGTTGCATCACAAAACAACATTTTAAATGGGCAGTTAATATTTTGGGTGGAACAGTGACACAGAAGGTAGTGGTGGTGCCTCATAGCTCCAGGGTCTGTGGTTTAATCCTGATTTCATTCTCTGTCTGTAGCTGTGTGGGTTTTCTCCAGTTTCTTTCCACAAAGCTAAACATGTTTTGAGGTGTATTGGCTAATCTAAATAGTTGTGTGTGTGTGTGATCCAGGGTGTATAAATCCAAGGTGTATTCACCACAACCATGACCAGGACAAGCGGTTACTGAAGATAAATGAATGTATGAGATTGTCATTTTTAGAGCTCTCTGCTGTCTCCAAGGTGGATTGCAATTGCAGTGAAAACAGAGACAAGCCCCCAAAAGACCCTGAAGAGTATGTTTTCTGTGTTACCTTTTAACTAAAGAAAAAAGCAGGGTTGAGCAGCTCTGTTGCAACTATGGGCGGGGTTAACATCACATGAAGGAACTAGCGATGTCTAGTGTATTGTCTGGCAATATTACACAGGTGGAAATTAAGAGTAAAATAACTACATTATTGTGCTTAAATCAATTTTTAAATGTCTGGACATTTCAATCACTTATTGTTTGTCTTTTACATATTACATTTTAAAAGAAAATATTTGAAACATGAAAAAAAAAACTTTCAGAACAAATGGTTACCACTTAATCTATTGCAGTAATAATGTTGATTACGAGTCTTAAAAAATCCAAGTTGTAACGCTTGTGACAAATAGGACAGAGAAGTGATTGATCACTTTATGTTTTTACTTAGGTTGTATTCGAAATTACATACTCTGACAGTACCTAGTAGATTCGATTCAGTACCTACTGCTTGGCCGTTGATATAGTACGTACTGATCAGTATATGTGTGTAGTACATTTATATTTACATTTATTCATTTAGCAGATGCTTTTATCCAAAGCGACTTACAAATAAATACCATGGTACATACTGGCATTGTACTGTGACCTACAGCTTCAAAAGTGCCAACACACTGCCTTTGGCCATTTTTGATTCTGACAGCTTTTCCGCACTAGTCCCATTGCCTTATGGCGGTGGTCACCAACCATGCTCCTTGAGATCTACCTTCCTGCGGGTTTCATCTCCAACCAAAATCTAACACACCTGTTTTAGTTGATCAAGAGCTTCTTAAGGCAGTGATTAGATGGTCAGGTGGGCACGATTATGGTTGGAGCTAAAGTCTTCAGGAAGGTAGATCTCCAGGAACAGGGTTGGCGACCACTACCTTATGGGATAGCACAGTGTCCATTGCTTCCATGCTGCAGAATCTCGGCGGAAGCAGCAGGACATCCGAGTATTTCTCGCCTACTGTTTTATGAATACTGAGAATTCTGGCATACTACTCCTTTGGCGTACTGCTTTTCGCTTATTGTATAGTAGAGTACTAGGGATATTCAGACGTAGCCTTAGACATTTTTACATTTGCCAGCAACAAAACACAAATTCTTTTTTGGAGGCGAAAAATCAAACAAAAATGATATTAACAACTATATCATGATATCATGACAGATAACTATTAGCACGCAAGCTATTTTGTATTGTCAAAGTTATTATCATGCTATCTAGTGTTTAAGAGATTATGGAAACAGCTTCAGTTCAAATTTGTCAATGCGAAAAACATTTCTTTTACTACAGCTGGTATCTGGTTTTTTTATATTGAGTATTTACACTTTTACTTGAGTGAGGCATCTCCCGACTCCTGCAATATTGTGAATTTGTTTAATGAGATTTTTGAAATGATTATTACAGCTCTATAAACACTTCTTCCAAATTACAAACAGCACCTTCAAAATGTTTTTATAGTCAGGCCCGACTGTAAAATTGAGCTGTGTGAGAGTAATTAAAGTAATAGACATGGATGCTGGAAGTCATAAATGTGTCAGTTTGTTCGTGGTTCTCTCTGCAGAAGCACTGCAGGAGCAATATTAGCTGTGCTTATGATGTATTTCTTCTCTTGAGTGAGATAGGGAGAGAACTAATGAGAAGGGGAGAAACGAAGATATCACACCACTGTTGTTTCGCCTTTATGGCTCCTGACATCAGAGGGAGAGAGAAAGCGATTGGGAGGAGGCCTGATTAACATTGTGTCCATGTCCCACTGCCGTGACTCTGCTGAGAGAAAATGAAAGGATGTCTGTGTGTGTGTGTGTGTGTGTGTGAGAGAGAGAGAGAGAGAGAGATAGATACCTAGTCAGCACATTTCCAGGGGCACAGTGATGGGGAGGAAGGAAGGGACAAGAGGAACAAGTGGTGAAGAGAAAGAAAGCAGACAAATGGCACATTCATCCACTTTGTCTCTCTTCCTCTGTTCTGACTCTCCGGTGTATTTTGAAAACAGGTACTCGCTGTCTGGTTGATTTTCATCCTTCTTGTTTCTCCCTCTGTCTCGCTGCTGTCTCACTTCACACTCCAGTGTTAACATCAGAGAAATGTCAGACAGCTCACAGCGCTGGGAGGACAGTCTTTGTAGACGGATATTTTCTTCTGTCTTTCTTCTTAACAAGAACACACACACAGTGCTTTTACCCGTGTTCCGGGATGACTTTCCTTTCAAGCAGATCCTCTGTGAATTCACAGTACATTTCTCAAAGTATTTTTCTTTTGCAAGTAGATCTCACAAGAGCTGCACGCACACACGCACACACACACACACACACACACACACAGTAACTCAGTAAGTGGTGTGTGAGCAGCAGGAGCAGGCGCACATTAAATAATGTGCCGTGGGTGTGACTGTGACTGTGTGCTAATGTGAGTGTGACTTCTAAGCTGTGGTGCTGAAGGAGGACGAGGGGTCAGCCCATGCGCACACCCTCATACTCCATTTATCTCTGTCACACACACACACACACACGCACGCAAGCACACACACACACACACACGCCTCAGGGTTCCACCATGTGTTAACATTGTCTTTGTCATTTTTATTTGTACAGTGATTTTAACATTTCCCCCGAGCAGTCCCGTCTCCATGAGGTCTTGCCCTCATGTTTTCAAAAGTACTGAGAACAAAAATTATGAGAAAAAAAAAACCCTACATGATGAACGCAGACCAATTCACAGTGAAATCATTTCTAAAGCGCTGTTAGTCATATCAAGTGTGTCTCATGCTGGCATTTTAACCAGCATTTATAAATCCAAACAAGTTTATTACATATTTCCAGCAATCACAGAATGATGGATGATTTGAAAGTTGGAAAAATGTAGTTGCTACAGCTTACATCACCTACATTCTCCACTAGGAGCTCATTAGAAGCGAAAAGAAAGCGAGCCAAAGAACTGCAGGCAATGGACCATTACACTGACAGCCACAGGCAGCATAAAGCATCATTCTTTACATCGCTAGAGCTTTATCATCAAGATTATGTTTTAGTAGAGACACCAAACTCACACTGCAAATAGGGTTTAAGTAATAGGCTCCGTGATTGGATCAGTTTCAGCTGTAGAAAATTTTTACAGAGTATATTGTTATAAAATGGTAAGGACAAAAACACATATATAAATTAAAGTGGTGCAAGTTATACCTACGCTTGTCTTGAAGCTAGACAAAACACATATATAATAATTTGGATAGTATAAGAGTACATTTTGGTTCATGGTTTAATATAACAGTGCAATATAACTTAGGCTTCTCTAACATTGATCCAGTAAATGCTGAAATATAACCATGACAAATATAACAATTTACACCGATCATCCTGTATAAAAGTTTACACCCCCCCCTGGCTCTTAATGTATCGTGTTGCCTTCTTGAGCATCAGTGAATGTTTGCACCTTTTGTAATAGTTGTGTACGAGTCCCTCAGTGTGAAAAGATGGATCTCATCATCATATAGACACTGTTGGAAAGGCGTCAAATATGCAGAAGATGCTGGAAAAGCAAAGAATGTGCAAGACCTGGAGGATTTTTCTGAGGAACAGTGGACAGTTTAACTGCTCAGGACAAACAAGGGACAACTATCACAAAACATAAAAACAGTCGTTGATCATCCAGGTAACAATAAACAGTATTAAGAATCAAGCGATCCCTCTTTTTCAACAAAAAAAAATTATTAACATTTTGCAGATTCTGCAAGGTGTTCTGATTATCACGTTCTGTGCCTAAACAATGTGTGCATCTGTGTGTTCATGTGCGTGAGAGAGAGACAGAGAGAGAGAGAGACAGAGAAGGATGTCTTGGTGTAATCATATAGGGTTAAAACAGGGCATCTATAGGTGTCTGCTAGATAAATATGCCGTTGCTTCCTCAGCGGAACTTCCATAAAAGTGTGTGTCAGTGTGAGGGTGAAGTAAGACTTGGCTCATCATTAACTTTAACCGTTTTCTTTGTCTCGTGTTGATGCATTGCACAAAACTGAAACGGACTCAATGAGAACTTCCCCTCTATTACTCTCTCTCTCATACACACACACACACACACACACACACACACACACATGCACACGCACATGGTCTATCTGTCAGGTTGTAGGGAATAGTCGAACTGGAGTCTTTGTTGAAGGAATCGTTAAAGTAATTAACAGCTGTAAAGGGGGCATATTAGAAACCTCTGCTGTGGTATTTCACAGAGGAACAGTCTCTCGCTCTTATTCTCTGTCTTTGTTTCTTTTTTCTTTTTTTCTCTACCTCTCTATGTCGACTAACTTGAATCATTCTGTTCTTCATTTAACAACAGTCATTAAAGATGACAGAAAAATGTCATACAAACTACACTTTAGTGCCACATTTCCATCTGTGTATGCACATAGACATACCGTATGTAGCTAAAGTGAGTTTATACAGTGGTGCTTGAAACTTTGTGAACCTTTAGAAATGTCTATATTTCTGCATAAATATGACCTAAAACATCATAAAATTAAAAGAGAAGCCAATAAAACAGATCATTTATTTATTGAGGAAAATTATCCAATATTACATATCTGTGAGTGGCAAAAGTATGTGAACCGTTTGCTTTCAGTATCTGGTGTGACCCCCTTGTGCAGCAATAACTGCAGCTAAACATTTCCGGTAACTGTTGATCAGTCCTGCACATCAGCTTGGAGGAATTTTAGCCCATTCTTCAGTACAGAACAGCTTCAACTCTGAGATTTTGGTGGGTTTCCTCACATGAACTGCTTGCTTCAGGTCCTTCCACAACATTTCTACTGGATTAAGGTCAGGACTTTGACTTGGCCATTACAAAACAGTAACTTTGTATACTTTGGGCTTTAGGGTCATTGTCTTGCTGCATGACCTACTTTCTCTTGAGATTCAGATCATGCACAGATCATCAATGATGGCAAGTCATCCCAGCTCAGATTCACTCAAAACAGGTCCAAACCATGATGGGATAAGGTTCTTATGCTGGAATGAAGTGTTTTTCTTTCTCCAAACATAACCTTTCTCATTTAAACAAAAAATTATATGTTGGTCTCATTCACCCACAAAATATTGTTCCACTAGCCTTCTGGCTTGTCCATGTGATCTTTAGCAAAGTGCAGATGGGCAGCAATGTTCTTATTGGAGAGCAGTGACTTTATCCTTGCAACCCTGCCATGCACATCATTGTTGTTCAGTGTTCTCCTGATGGTGGATTCATGAACATTAACATTAGCCAACATGAGAGCGGCCTTTAGTTCCTTAGAAGTTACCCTGGGTTCCTTTGTGACCTCGCAGACTATTACACGTCTTTCTCTTGGAGTGATCTTTGTTGGTCGAACACTCTTGGAGAGGGTAACAATGGTCTTAAATTTCCTCCATTTGTACACAATCTGTCTGACTGTGAATTTGTGGAGTCCAAACTCTTTAGAGATGGTTTTGTAACCTTTTCCAGCCTCATGAGCTTCAACAACTCTTTTTCTGAGGTCCTCAGAAATCTCCTTTGTTCAAGCCATGATACTCTTCCACAATCATGTGTTGTGAAGATCAGACTTTGATAGATCCCTGTTCTTTAAATAAAACAGGGGGGTCACTCACACATGATAATAATAAAATAATTTCACCTTCAAAATAACTGCTAATCCTAGAGGTTCACATACTTTTGCCACTAACAGATATGTAATATTGTAACATTTTCCTCAATAAATAAATGACCAAGTATAATATATTTGTCTAATTAGGGTATATTTGTTTAATTAGGGTTCTCTTTGTCTACTATTTAGGACGTGTGAAAATCTGATGATGTTTTAGGTCATATTTATGCAGAAATATGAAAAATTCTAAACACAAACTTTCAAGCACCACTGTATGTCAATGTGTATGCGTGTGCATTAACCCTGTGTGTACATCCCTTCTCTTCATTGTTTCTGTTAGGTTAAACTTCCCACAACACACCTACACTTCCACGCTCACAGTCATCAGAATTTTAATGACACACACCTGTTTTCAATCAACACATTCATCACTGTGCACCTTTATAGCTTATGCACCTTTATAGTTTTGATCGTTGCCCTTTCCTCACGTTTTGGATTATTGTTTTGCCTTTGACACCCTGTTTGCTGTTCTCTTGAACCTGGACTATTTTTGACCATGAGTTTGTTTTACGATTCGCATTTGTCTGCTTACTTAATAAACTACACACTCACCTGCACTTGTATCTAGCTTCGAGTTGGTGGCCAAACAGATTACTTTGCCTACACCATGGATGAAGCAGGAGAGCAAAGGGAACAGCATGCAAAGATAACCATGCCAGTACTTAAGTCCATCCTTTTTTCTCAGTGGACTTTCCTGATTCCCCCTGAACCATATGACGGATTTTCTGTTTCTCCCATAAGTTATCTCCTACAGTGCCAATTCTAGTTTGAAAACTTGGTGGACCCCAAGCCTGAAGAGAAGCAGTGGCTCGGGTTCATATTATCCCGGCTCACCAGCCCAGCCCACCGGTGGGCGGAGCTCCTGATTACCAGTTGATCCAAACCGTAGCCCAGTTTGTTGGACTCTTAATAAATGTGTTCAGGAGTCCTGAATAAACCCCTGACCTTTTGGGGGAGGGCCAGTCTGTCTTGCCATTCACCACCTACTATGAGAAGGCAGACAGGCTTCCACCCTGAAAATATTGCCCTTTGGCTGCTGTTTCTTCTACCTCCACAGTTTCACGATGATAAGATCACCATAGACTTAACTGCCTGCATTTTCTGTTTGAGTAAATCAAGAAAAAGTCCATCACCAATAACTTAAAGTAAGAAACTAAGCCAACTGATTTAGCGTCTCTGCATTATTGTCTTCTTATCCACTCTCTAAAGTCTCATAAAGTTCAGCTCCAACACTGACAGCTAAATATTGCATAGTTTGCACTTTTATTGTTTGTTGATATTGTTATTTGCCTCTCAACTTATCACAGTTTGCTTATTAAGCAATAATAAATATGTTATAAATGCGGTATGTGGCAGCACCTATAAAATACATCACTATTGATTTTCCCAAAGGCCCCCGCCTTAGGTGTGCATTGCAGAAACGAGTTTGTTTTAAGGGTGTCGTGCGTCGTGTCAGAATAGGAATTGAGGGGGATTTTCTCTGAGAACATGATTGATTGTCCAACAAAATATTGATGTTCCAGCACGGGCTCTCCCTCTCTCTCTATCCATTAGTCACAGTCAGATTAGGGCACAGGGAGCGCCCACTGTAATTTTATGCAGTTTAGCTGCTGACTGCTCATGAATATTAAACAGCACCTGCATGCTGATTCTCCTACAAACGACACACAAACACATTCCAGCACATGCTGTGGGTGTGTGTGTGTTTGTGTGTGTTTGTGTGTGTGTGTGTGTGTGTGTGTGTGTGTGTGTGTGTGTGTGTGTGTGTTTGATTTAGATTGTAACCAGTGCTGAGGACTGCAATATCGTCATTGCTATGATGCATTTAGAAGAGAATATCAGTGTATTATTGTCATGATAACTTGCTTCAATTTTCAGAAATGCTTTGCTGTTTGGATTTAAAGAGATTTGTGAGCTAAAACGTCTGGTAAAATATATACAAAAAAGCTAACATAAACCAATTTGTCCAAACAAAAACTTTGGTCAATTCCACATCCTTGGACAGGCCCTAAATTTGGGCTTAATTTTAACTGAAAAAAGAAACTACTTTGGCATCATGCATGTGATAACTTTGAACTGTACACATGACATTAATTCACTTACTATTGCTCACTATTTTCTTGGTTTACACATACACACTGAACAGCAATGAACACAGCTTACACAATATACAATATGTAATACTTATTCACAATACAATAATTTAAACAATAGACAGTAATTGACAGTAAACATACATTAATTTACAGTGAACATTAGTTGTTACATACCCAGTTAGCAAGTTATCCCCATAAGCTTGAAGCATTCCATCAGATATTTTAACCAAGGCAAAACCTTTGGGAATCTACAAATAAAAAGATAAACACAGGTAGGACTGTTAGCTAGCTAATAGTCTAGTAATGCACCTACATCTGCAAACATACTCCTCCTTTGTAGCAACATGTCCATGATGTTTGTCAAAACTTGCATCATTTTACATTTATGGCATTTGGCAGATGCCCTTATCCAGAGCGACTTACATTTATCTCATTTATACAACTGAGCACTTGAGGGTTAAGGGCCTTACTCAAGGCTCCAACAGTGGCAGCTTGGCAGTGCTGGGATTTGAACTCACAAGATTCCGATCAGTCCAAGAGTTTAACCACCGAGCTACCACAGACCATCAAATTCTGGTCTGGTGAAGAGAATTTTGGGATTGTCCACATTAAAGAAGGTTATGTGAACTGCTTCCTTCTAATCCTGAGGTAACATAATAATGTACCTCAGTGACCATCTACTTTCTGAATAGAAAATTATTTGTGCTTTGGTTTGAAGTCAGATGCATCAACTTGCAAACTGCCAAAAAAAAAAAAAAAAAACACCATACAAATAATGAAACAATCTCCATATTTAATATTTAGTCAAAATTAGCTAGAGGTGCTTTAATTTACTTTAAACTTGCCTAGGCTAGCTTCCTGCAAGATCACAAAGAGCCTGTTAGAGCAATATAAGGATTTGGTGTAGTTTGAATATTTTACGATTTGTAATTTCATGTAAATTTATATTATTTATTGATTAGTTGGTATACTATGTTTGATTTGATAGGAGAATGTTATTAAAAAAAAGTATGCCAGGTTATTATACAAAGACCACACCCTTTATATGACCCTACATGTCTAATTTGAATAACCATCAGTTTGAATATAGAACTGAGGTTGAGGAAGAAGGGTGGCATAGTCATTGTGTTTATTGGAATTATGTTTTATTTTGAAAACTTGCTGTACATACTGTAGTTCTTATGTTGGAATTTATGTATACAAGTTCACAGTGTCATGCGTTCACTACGAGTAACTACCCTAAGGAAGTGGAAATGGCAACAGGTTAGACTGCCGTTCCAGAGCCAGTTTAAAATCTAGTATTAAAAACAGTTAGGCTGTTTACACATATATAAAATCATACTAGCTAAGTGTGAATTCCTCACACAGTACAGTGAGGGATAAAAGTATTTGATCCCCTGCTGATTTTGTACGTTTGCCCACTGACAAAGAAATGATCATTCTATAATTTTAATGGTAGATTTATTTCAACAGTGAGAGACAGAATAACAACAACAAAAAAATCCAGAAAAACGCATGTCAAAAATGTTATAAATTGATTTGCATTTTAATGAGGGAAATATGTATTTGACCCCTCTGCAAAACATGACTTAGTACTTGGTGGCAAAACCCTTGTTGGCAATCACAGAGGTCAGACGTTTCTTGTAGTTGGCCACCAGGTTTGCACACATCTCAGGAGGGATTTTGTCCCACTCCTCTTTGCAGATCTTCTCCAAGTCATTAAGATTTCGAGGCTGACGTTTGGCAACTTGAACCTTCAGCTCCCTCCACAGATTTTCTATGGGATTAAGGTCTGGAGACTGGCCAGGCCACTCCAGGACCTTAATGTGCTTCTTCTTGAGCAACTCCTTTGTCGCCTTGGCCATGTGTTTTGGGTCATTGTCATGCTGGAATACCCATCCATGACCCATTTTCAATGCCCTGGCTAAGGGAAGGAGGTTCTCACCCAAGATTTGACGGTACATGGCCCCGTCCATCGTCCCTTTGATGCAGTGAAGTTGTCCTGTCCCCTTAGCAGAAAAACACCCCCAAAGCATAATGTTTCCACCTCCATGTTTGACGGTGGGGATGGTGTTCTTGGGGTCATAGGCAGCATTCCTCCTCCTCCAAACACGGCGAGTTGAGTTGATGCCAAAGAGCTCCATTTTGGTCTCATCTGACCACAACACTTTCACCCAGTTGTCCTCTGAATCATTCAGATGTTCATTGGCAAACTTCAGACGGGCATGTATATGTGCTTTCTTGAGCAGGGGGACCTTGCGGGCGCTGCAGGATTTCAGTCCTTCACGGTGTAGTGTGTTACCAATTGTTTTCTTGGTGACTATGGTCCCAGCTGCCTTGAGATCATTGACAAGATCCTCCCGTGTAGTTCTGGGCTGATTCCCCACTGTTCTCATGATCATTGCAACTCCACGAGGTGAGATCTTGCATGGAGCCCTAGGCCAAGGGAGATTGACAGTTCTTTTGTGTTTCTTCCATTTGCGAATAATCGCACCAACTGTTGTCACCTTCTCACCAAGCTGCTTGGCAATGGTCTTGTAGCCCATTCCAGACTTGTGTAGGTCTACAATCTTGTCCCTGACATCCTTGGAGAGCTCTTTGGTCTTGGCCATGGTGGAGAGTTTGGAATCTGATTGATTGATTGCTTCTGTGGACAGGTGTCTTTTATACAGGTAACAAGCTGAGATTAGGGGCACTCCCTTTAAGAGTGTGCTCCTAATCTCAGCTCGTTACCTGTATAAAAGACACCTGGGAGCCAGAAATCTTTCTGATTGAGAGGGGGTCAAATACTTATTTCCCTCATTAAAATGCAAATCAATTTCTAACATTTTTGACATGCGTTTTTCTGGATTTTCTTGTTGTTATTCTGTCTCTCACTGTTCAAATAAATCTACCATTAAAATTATAGACTGATCATTTCTTTGTCAGTGGGCAAACGTACAAAATCAGCAGGGGATCAAATACTTTTTTCCCTCACTGTAAATGTCACACATTGATCACGTTGTTCGATAGTTACAGTATGGGTCTTAGCAAAATGGACACCAAATTATCTTTCTACCTGCCTATTAACTGGAACGTTACAGGTTAAGAGGCAAGATGATGTAGTGTGCTGGTATAAACCGTCCATGCCACACTTCCCCAGTTACAAACTCACACATAATTAAAAGCTGTGATTCTACAGTTATTCTACAGATTTATAACACGATGCGGCTCTGCATGTGTGTAAACATCATGGCCCCTAAAGGCATATCATCAAGCGCTGACGAAGGTGATTCCAGAGGTGATTTATTTACCATTATTCTGTAAGGACCCAATGCTTTCACTCAACCCCTCTCTCATTTCATCTTTCTCTCTCTCTTTTCCTATCGCCAGTCTTTCAGAGAGTGAGATATGGCCGACTTCCTCAGTGGAAGGGCAGGTTTTTGTTAAGCACCGTTGCGCTTGAGCACTTTATCGACAGCTATTGTAAAAGTATGGCGTGCATCCTCTTTTATTTAGAGTGTGAATCTCATCTAATGGAAAAGGTGTCATCTCTTATCTCCTCTCTCTTTCTTTTTCTCTCTCTCTCCTTCTCTCAGTGTCTTTCAGCAGAGAAGTAATGACTGTGTATCCCCTGCTGATTGGTTGATGTATGGGATTATTCTAAGAGATGCCTAACTCACATAACTCTCCCTACAGTGGTTTGGGTGAAGCAAAAGAGAGAGAGAAAAGAGGAAAAAGACAGAGGACAGGAGAGAAATAAAAAGAAAAATGGTGATATTCCCATGGGTTAAAGAGTCTGTATTGCTTTTGGGGGAAGGCCCCGGCCTTGGCAGACTAATATTACGACACATTCACACAAACCCAAAAACATGGTTTATCAGAATGTCACACTAATGTCTGGAGTTGCTATTAGATTTAAGGGCTAAAATATAATATCTATCAAAAGGATGACAATAAAATTATTATGGTTAAATTATGCAGTATACCACTACATCTCATGATCATGAGGACTCGATGGCATAATAAGAATGATGTACAGTTTATTTCGCACAAACACACACATACTTAACGACAGATGCAGTTGCATTTGTTCAAATCTGTAATGAACTACTGGCATAATGCCATGTTGCGTTTGACTACCAAACATAATAAATAGAAAAATGTAACCATTTCAGTCAAACCATCCATCTATCCATTTTCCATGCCACTTATCCTACACAGGGTCGCAGGGAAGCCTGGAGCTTATTCAAGGGAACTCGGGAGAAGGGCTGCCAACCCATTGCAGGGCACAATTGCACAAACACTCACACACTGATTCACACACTACAGACAATTTGGAAATGCCAGTCAGCCTACAACACATGTTTTTGAACTGGGGAAAGAAGAGTACCTGGAGGAAACTGATAGGCTGAGTCACTGATAGGCTGCAGTAATCTACAGTATGAGATAGAAAGAAATCAGCCCCAATCTTACTTCTTCAATCGATTCTTTGTGGGGTTTTTTTTTATAGCTATTGATATGATTAACACTAAAGATCTTCCTGACCATATTAAGAAAATTTGCTTACTGAAGGTTTTTTCACAAAGCCCCAACATTCACTGACCACCACGTAATGGAGTTGTGTTGTATAATTTCTTTTCTGAATAAAATTCAATTTCCTTAGAAGCTGTTGAGGTTTAATAGAGCACTAACCTGCTTCCTATCTCCCTGTATATAGCTACTGTAGAGGACTTTTTACTCCTTCGTGTAGTTTCTCTTTCCTCTGTTGGCTACATGAAGAAAGCTTGGCTTTAGTGGACACCTGAACACAGCCCCAGAACTCATGCATATTTGATTCCTCCTATTATGCTCCAATGTAGCTTAGTTCCTGGTGGGTTTTGGATCCATTGCTTTCATTCACTTCCTCTCTTTCTCACTCTCTGTCTGTCTCGCTGATGTCCTTGAGCTAAAAGTTAACTGCCAGGTAATGGCCAATTGTATGGTTGTGAGCTGCCAATGATGAACACTGCCAAAAGCAGAGCAGGACAAGCTTCTAACATTCTCCCTAAACAGCTTTCCTTCCTGATGCTGTGTTTCATAAATGTGGCATACTCGGTTATTTGTTAGGTCTGAAGTTGGGCTGATTTTAAAGGCAAGGAATGAAGTGTTAAAGTTGCAGAAAAAAAAACCCTGCCCTTTATTCTCATGATGTCCAGCATGAACGCTGCATCCATCCATCATTCCTGATACATTGCTACTGCTTTCCTTTCACACACACATACACATGCACATTTGTCCTGGCCAGAGGAGGACAAAAAGCCCATTTTAAAGCGGTACTGTAGGCTAATCAGTCCACAAAATGCCTATGAGACCATGACCAGTGTTGGTTAATAGATCTCTCTCTCTCTCTCTCTCTCTCTCTCTCTCTCTCTCTCTCTCTCTGTAGAGCCTCAGCTGAAAGGCATCGTAACACGTCTGTACTGCCGGCATGGATTCTACCTCCAGATGTTACCAGATGGCACCATGGACGGCACAAAGGACGAAAACAGCTCCTTTTGTAAGTTTTTGTGAACTCAATTATCATGGAAACACAGCTTTTATCTTCCTAAGAACTAATTCTTGTTCATCATGCAGCATCATATCAGAAACAGTAAATGGATAAATGGAAATAGCACTCACTGTGTTCACCCATAGGGCTCAGTAGTATGCTTTATATAAGCATTCCCATTAAAGCAGATATTAATTATTATTTTTTTTATTTTATTTTATTTTTTATTGTTTTTGTATTTATGGGTTCTATTTTCATAATCATAGCCCACATGGAAAAATGTTTGTTTTTTTTTTAGGAATTTTCATGATCATCAGTACAGGTACATGGCAAAGAGTGGCACAGAGTGGCACAAATGCAAAAATGGTTGAGTTTGAGTGAATGTATTATGAAGAGGTGTTGTTAAGTGAAGTTTTTTTTGTTGTTGTTGTTGTTTTTCTTTTTTCCTTTTTTTAAGGGTTTTACTGATATTAGGATATTGTGTATGATAGGGACATGTGGGCCATTTCAATTTGCATATTCATGCATATTCATAGACCCAGACATGTTTAAAGATGGTAAAGGTGTAGAAATGTCCCAATGTAATTCCTAGTAACCTCTAGTTCATGTACAAACTAAACACATTAAATAATTCTATATTTATGTATTGATTGTTTTCAAAGGTTTAAACTGTACTGTTTAGGGGCACATTCTGCAGACATTTTGTGTAACTCAGTCAAAGTAATTCAGACACGGTGTTGACTTGAGCACACACTCGTGTGACAGTTAACTGACAGTTCCATCACACTGAAAATGAAAACTTCTGCGTCTGACACAGAGTGTGTCTGCACTCCAAGTAATGTGTTAAAAGGGAGGGGGGCATTTTGGTATGTTTACTACAATTACATTTACATTTATTCATTTAGCAGACGCTTTTACCCAAAGCGACATACAAATGAGGAAATACAAGCAAAGTTATATATCAATTAGAGAACAATACAAACAGTGCTACCAGACAAGATTTATAAATGAGTTCTATCAAAGCAAAGTGCACAGAGTAGAGGTGTAAGAGCCAGTGTAAGTTTTTTTTGTTTGTTTGTTTGTTTTTTGCTATATCTATTAATTTAATGACTTGACATTACAAAAGATCAGCACTTTTCTGAATCAACATGAATATGATTTGCAGGTGATTTTTCTTATTTATTTATTTATTTATTTATTTAACTGTGGTATTGTGAACACATAAAAGACCTAGATATTTCTTGAGTAATATCTAAATAAGTATAAATCCCTCAACTATTTAAAAATTGTGCATAGTGAATAATGTTGTAGTTTAATCATTTAAGCCAAGTAGCAGTTATCAGCAGGATGGAAATCCAAGTGCTTTGTTTGTTGCTAGGCAGACACAGAAGGAAAGAAGAAACGACTCATCACTGATCATGACTTCTGACACCTAGTCTGCAAAGGACAGGTTTTTTTTCACTTCCACTCCTGTCAACCTGAAGTAATTAATTGTCAAAAAATAATCACAATTTAGTTTACACAATTACAAAAGAACTTGTGCCTTTTTATAATGAACTGCACCTTGATTGTTAGCTAGTGTTGTAGCTTATATGAGGCTATTTAAACAAAACAACAAAAAAAGTTTCAGAGGGACAGATGACTTTTTCTAAATAGTACTTTTAAAATAGAACTCGGGTTAGATCATATGGGACTCTCTAGGGGTGTAATGCAATGCCACTATCTGTATCTGTTTAGTGATCAAAATATCACTATCTGTAGCTGGAGTTCTGTACCACTCTGCCCAAAGAATGCTGGAAACACTGTTAAACATTTGCCCAGTTATTATTTTCATATGCACCCACCCATGAATCTAATTCTAATCCATAATTTCTAACAAATTTTGTTGGTTATATTTCCCAAAATACTATACAGCCTTACTTAAACCCCATTAACCCTGACCAGGCAGTTACTAAGGATGCTGTAAATCATTCAGCACAACATGTTCATGTTAATGAATGTGGTTTTTCTTTGTCCTGCGAGGGACTTGTCACTTGCTTACACCCGCATGAAAGTTAGAAAGCTCCCAAGTTTTTGTTGTGTCTGACAGGATCCCAGTTACAGTACAAACCTCTACTCTCAACTAGATGCTCCGTGAACCTTTCTGGCAAACTTCCTTGAAAGAAATTAAAAGTGAAAAAAAATTGTATCTGTATTTGTATCTGCTTAGAACACTTTATTAGCTCATTCTGAATAATGCACAGTATTTGTATTCGGTTACATCCCTAATGCTCTCAAAAGGTATTGTTAAAGGTGATTAATGAGGGCCTAGTGCTCATAGGCTGCTAGCTTAACTGTGCTGGCGGACCCAGTGAAGCTAGCTCACCCATGCATACTGCATATAATGTGCTACGTCTTATACCAGTGTTTTAAACATAATAAATGTAAAGGTGTCCTTGCATTTTTATTTGAAACTGCCTCAGTGAGCTAGCAGAGTAGCTATGAATTACACGCGTTTGAAGGGAATTAGGCACTGTTAGCTTTGTGATAGAGAAAATGTTTCTTGTCCCAGATCGTCTGCCAGGCTTGAATGCCAAAATGAAATGTCTCCAGAGGTGTGTGCCCTCTCTTCAACAGTATCAGACTCCTCATTATGCGCTGCACTGCGGACTATGCTAATGAGCTGGAAAAAATGCTGAATCAGCAGTTAGAATGGCTAAATAATTAACACGCACAGGCTGACTTGAAACTGGAAACAGCATTTCAAATATCCTACGGTTTTATTGTTCCTTTTGTCAGTGCTGTAATGGTCCGTGGTTGCACAGTTCCAGGGCTGTAATGGAGACAATGCTCCGGTTTCAAGCTCAGTAGAAATACTGTGTTGTTTTTAAAAGCCCCATCACACACACTCTCTCTCTCTCTCTCTCTCTCTCTCTCTCTCTCGCTGTCTCTCCTCTCTCATTTATGCTCCAGAAATACACACATAGTAGATGTCTACCAACAAAGCCAGCTTTCCAAGCCACCTGTCAGAAACAATATGTCATCTCTATGATTTTCCCACCTCCTCTGTCCCCACATGGCCCAGCTGCCCATTCAATCTAAATAAAGAATCAAGCCATGGAGTTCTGCCAAGCTCAAGGCCATATCCAACAACACATAAACACGCACGCATTAGTTGCATAAACTCTTTTAAAAAGTACAGTTGACCGTTCAAGTCTTAAGGACACTAGAGATGAGTGCACTTTCTCTTTTTTTTGTCCCTGCCACAATTTAGATGAAAGGCCGTAGCTGGCTGGCTGCAGCTTAGTGGCTGTTGGCCTCTGTCCAGAGTGATTACACACTGTGGTTTGCTCATCTCAGCCAGTTAAGGACTTGCTTTAATACAGCTGCTCTGTTTTATTGATCCCCACGGCTACTGGTCTCACCTGTATTTGTGACTTTTCCAACCTTCCCATCATGTACGTCGTCAAGAAGCTAACCATAAGCTTATCTTGAGCAAAAGCTCTCTTACCATAAACTACCTACCTACTAAGGTTCTCAAGTAGGGATGTTAAACATACTGCCTGTGGCCTGGACAGGGCCAATAAAAGTCTTATCCAGCCAACCAAATTAATTTACTAGCTGTGCTAAATTAAAATTGTCTTATGGCTGATAACTGAATTGAAACATCTGAAAATATAGCTAGTCTCTGTTATTTCAGTAGGGAGGCAATAACCTCAGGGCCATAAAGTGGTGGCTTGTGATGGACTAGCACCAGGGTGTACCCCGCCTTGTGCCCGATGCTCCCTGGGATAGGCTCCAGGTTCCCAGTGACTCTGAAAAGGAGTAAGCAGTAGAAGATGGATGGATGGATGGACAGAAACTGCAGTGAATAATTATGGAATTACATCAATTATGTATTTATGCAAGTTTATTTTTTTTTAGTATAATGAGCAATTTTGTAAAGAATCATGACACATAATCCCAATGAAATCCATTTCAATTCCAGGTTGGGGGTACTTATGCATTTGCAGTCTGTTCATCTGCTTTGATATATATTCAGTCTGTTTGTGCACGCAGAAAAATGAGGAGGTGTTGCTGTGTTGTTGGTCCGGCTTGATTTTTTTGCTCCATCCTGAGTTTGACACCCCTATTCTTGAGGTTATTTTGAGTATCCATGTTTTGGCTGTGGCATGGGCTCTGTACTGATGAGCAATTGCTGCAATCACAAATGTTGTTAAACATCATAGAATAAAAAGGACACTGACATTTGGGATTGATAGCAAAGGGCTGCTGGAACACTGAAATGGGAGCTAAACTTCCATCCATCGCTCCATCCATCCATTTTCTGTAAATCTTATTCTACACAGGGTCACGGGGAGTGTGGAGCCTATCCCAGGGCACTCAGGGAACTAGGCGGGGAACACCCTGGACAGGGGGCAAGCCTATCGCAGGGCACAATCACACACTCAAACACTATGGACAATTTACTATGGAGGAGGAAACCAAAGTACCCAGAGGAAACCCCCAAAGCATGTGGAGAACATGCAAACTCCACGCACACCTGGAAGCCGGCGGGAATCGAACCCCTAACCGTTGAGGCAAATGTGCTAACTACTAAGCTACCATGCACCCCAGAGCTACATTTCTTTATTTTCAAAATGTAAAATGAGCTGTTGAATTGGATATCAAATTATGATACTGCTACTATTGAAAGCCTGTGTTCTAATTCTATCTACTGTACACATACTGAATCAGACAGGTGTGTGTGTGTGTGTGTGTGTGTGTGTGTGTCCACGCCAGAGGAACAGCTGGTGTCTCACTGATGGGTGTTCAATCACAGTGTGCCCTGTCTGTCTGGTGCCTGGCACACGGCATCCCAGTCTCCACACCGCTGCTTATGTAACAGCCCTAATGAGGGAAGTGGGAGGACAAAAGAGCTAGGAGTGTGTTTATGTGTGTGTGTGTGTCCTGGGCGTGCATACTTGAAGGTTTCGTACATGACAGTGAAAAACTTATCAGCTTCTCTTATCTTCCAAAACTTGACAATAAATCCAAAGAGTTATAGAAATCTAATCAAACTTTATTATGAGTGAGCAAAAGTGGAAAATACATAGTGACTATAAAGACAAAAACGAGACAAGAAAACGTTTGGATCACGGACAATTAAGATAATCTAAACTTAAACATACAATGACTTTGTTCTAGAAATGTCAAGAGAGAAAGCTGGGCTAGTTTAACTACAAAATGAGCAAACATTAGATTGGTCTTCAAAGTATATCCTCCTCAAATGTAGGCCTATTAGAAGCTAATAACACATTTCAATAATCTTCTGAAGACACAGTGGCTCACTTCACTATTTAATCCCAGCATGATTACTTCAGAAAGGCAGAAAGATGCTAAAACTGAAAGACAGTGAGCTTAGGATTTCACCCAACCACTGCAGAAGAGATGTGACATGGGTTTCAGTGGGTGGGGAAGAAAAAAGATAGATTCAGTGAAAGGAAATGTGATCGTCTATGAATACAGAAATATAGTGTAAGGGTAGCGAAAGGGAAATGGCAGACTGGCTGAGACGTTACCCGACATGAACCCGCTCTCTTTTCCCAACATGATGAGGACAGCTGGATGCCCCTGGAGGATCCTGAAGGCTGTCACTCTGTATTGTGCTTCTGTAATTGTTAACAAGCAAAGACAGAGTAGGACAACACTTGTATCTGGGGCATATTTGTACACACACAATCCTATGACCCTAACTGTGTGCGTCACTACAGTTTCCAGAGCAGTTCAGGACATGGGTCTGCATAATGCCGGTTAGCTAAACGACTTCCTGAGTGATGGCTGTAACCACACTGCAGCTCTGCTCTGACAGTTTAAGTTGTGAGAGATGACTCACTGGCTGCTGTTCCCCCTGCAGTGATCTAGGAAGGAGTCATCTTTCCTTTTTTTCATTTTTTACATAGTTTTTATGCAGATTCTAACATTTCCCATTTTCAACGGGCGCAATAATATATATTATCTCTGCTTTTGTATCAACAGCTCACACACATTCACCCAACATTTCTCTTTGTTAACTGTTTAGATTTTTTTGCCAAGTACCCGTCCCACCATACACACACCCACTAACACTTCATCTTTCAAAAGACTTTAATTAATCTAAAAGCTGCTGTGTGTGGAATGTAACATCTTGAGAATGAGGAGCATGGGGAGAGACAAAGAGAGAGAGAGAGAGGCTGAGAAAGACTCATGCAGAAGGGGGGAGGGGGCTGACTTACTTATCATGAAAACAGAAGACAATGAGGACAGTACAGACCACCCAGGACATTTATGATGTGATGATGGAGTTGAAACAAGCTTTCGACCACATTTTTCTTTTTCACAGTTCTCAGTTTATGGCCAGACCTTGTGCGCCTGAGGAGACTTCCAGATAACGAGTCAGGTCATGGAGCTGTCAGTTATATTTCACTCCACATAGCTCCTGACGTCCCAAACCACACATTACTACACTAAAGCGTTTGCCTAAAAAGGAATAATTAAACCCATCATGATTATGAAATTTTGGCATATCATCAATTGTACATATCATTTCCGGCTGCTTGAAGTGGACTGGCTATGCCATAATTGCCCCTGTGTGTGTGTGGTGCCCTGTGATGTACTGTCTCACACCCTGTGTTCCCAGGCTCCCATTTCTATCCATCTTGACCCTGTCAAAGATAAAGGCATTAATGAAGATGAATGAATGAAATTTTATATTATTATGTTTTCTGTTCTGTATATGCCTCTTTAAAATATAAAAAGTAGAGTAATAATGCCACATACACAGCCAGGTAACAACACTGAAAATAATAAATTACATTTTAAAGCAGAAGTAATGGCCCCCATCAGGAGAAGCAGAAGGACAATTAATGACTGGGTGAATGAGTGAATATAAAACCACAAATGGCTACTGAACATTACACTGCTCTATGTAAATAAATGTAAAGTGATTTATATTTCCGTACTCATATATGAAATCTTATCGCATTTTAGTGAGCGTAGAAATGAACTCCAATACTACTGAACATAGCAAAACAAGTATTTACAAATAACTCATGCTGTGTGTCAGAGCCTAATGATTGAATATAACCTTGTAGCGATTTGATTATTTAACTAAACTTTAACTGAGAAATTTGATTGCTTTCTAACAATTAATATCACCACATGAGCACAAATAATAGCCATCAGCCTATTATGTAATATTTGTGACAGTCCTAGTAATAAAAGTAAAAGCTTTATCTCTAGGACTCATCATTTGGACACTAGCATATTGCAGTATATTGTGTTTTTTGTTGTTGTTGTTGATGGATTTTTTTTTTTTTTTTTTGTAAGTGCACTGTATTGTCTCCACTGTGCTTTCATATGTGACTCCAAAATGTCAAACAAACAAAAAAAAAAATCCCAAAGGAGTGGTCTAGGATTGCAGTACATTTATATAAGATCTATCTTTTTTTTCTCTTTCTCTCTCCATCAGTGCTGTTCAACTTGATTCCTGTGGGTCTGAGAATAGTCGCTATCCAGAGCACAAAGACGGGCCTCTACGTTGCCATGAACAGTGAGGGCTACCTCTACACTTCCGTAAGTTATAAACGTGTTTAAAAACAGCCGTTAGGAGTTTTCAGCAATGCGTAATTCTGCTGCTGTTATACAGAGTTATAACATTAACACTGCTGTGTTTCAGCCTAGATTTAGTTCATGTTAAATCAGTCCGTACAGGATTTTGCAGACTTTTTTTGTGATTGTTGTGGCCAGAAATGCTTGATTTTGGTGCAGTGTGTGCTGCAGTGTGGGTGCCTTGCCTCCGTCGACACACTCGCTTCATCCCCCTCTTCAGCCATTATCTTCTAGAACTGAGCCGCTAAAAAAGTGAGCAGTTTTTGCGTCTGAATTCAGACCACTACAGCGTATCGTGAGACTCACGACCTCATTATATATCATATAAACTAATGATTCAAACTACATATATTCATGATTAAATATTCAATATTTAACTATAACGGAGGAGCTGGAGCTGTGATTAAAAATAACTTGAGTAAGAGCACACTGTAAAACCGGATAAGTTCATTTAACTCAAAAAATTCGAGGAAACTAATTACCTCAAAATTTTTAATTTGATAAATCAATTTCTTTAAGCCAAATACACTTAAATATAACAAAAATTTAACTCAAACTTTGTAATTTAAACTTATTTTTTGTTATATTTAAGTGTATTTGGCTTAAAGAAATTGATTTATCAACTTAAAAAGTTTAAGGTAATTACTTTCCTCAAATTTTTTGAGTTGAATTATGGCCAGTTAAACCTACTCTTAAAAATACTGTTTTGTTTTCAAAAAGTTATTCAAGTAAATGTAACAAAGTAAATATAGCGCATTAGTACCCACCTCTGGTCATTATTTATTCATTTCAGAAAAGTTTGTGTACCTTCAGGTAGTAGACTGTTCATTCATTCTTGCTGTGAATCATGAATTTAAACAGCAACTCATGACTTTAGTGCAAAACTAATATACTTGGTTTGAACTCAACAGTAGTTAAATCAAGCCTAGTAAGAAAGAATTGCATTCACTCATTTTTTATCTTGGAGACTTTTTCTCTTTCTATTTTACTCATTAGGAATTTGTCATTAATGTCACTGAAACTGCAGATACATTGTTCTACATAATAGTAGTATTATATATTTAAAAGGGTATTACATGTGCAAGTATAAAAAGATTTGGCAGAAACTGTAATTGGCTATAAATTTAAATAAATAATTATTGAAGCAATATGATATTTTTATTAATAAAATTTAGCAGCCCAAAGCCTACAAAACACTAATAAACAGTGACAACACAAGGATGTGTTAAGCAGATGTTATTGAGGAGGACAATTCACACAGTCTTACAAATCTATGACTATACCTTCAGGGAAAACTTTGTTGTTGTATTTTTTTTATCAGTAACATCATATATTGTTATACTGTGTTTCCCACAGGTGTGCAACATACACTTTCAGGCTCTAGTATATTTTAAGTATTTCAACAGGTACCTTAGGTACAATGGATATTACAAATACATTGATTCACAGTGATTCTCAGTCTCTCATTACCTGCATAAGCATGACTGTTATGGGTTGTGCTACTTCCCTCTCTCTCTTTCCCTCTTCCCCCCCACCCCCTTGGCCCCAAGCTCAAACTGCATTCATGTCATAGCCACAATGGAAACAAGTCGTGTTGTTGTGTCTGAACTGTTAATAAATAAAGAGTGATTTTTAAGGATTGGAATATACTTGGTATCAGAGAGAATGTCAAAATGTATCTAGAGACAGATGAGAAGTTTTTGTCTAATAACCTAGAAAACTACTGCATGTGAATTCATTTTGAGAGGAGAGTTCAAGTGAGAATGGAAGATAATGGCAGCCAAGAAAGATCTGAGTGCTCAAAGACAACTTGAAACATATTCCCTTATGTGCTCTTTCTCGGTCACTGAAGACAGAAGTGGGTTAAATCCATACTCACTTCAAAGGAGAAATAAACGCCTGTATGAACTACATTTAGAGCTGCTGTGCAGAGATGATACATACAAACTATTGATATCCTGCACAGACATAAACTTACACAGACTCAGTTAAATTCAGCTAAGTGAGAATGTTGCAATAACCATAAGAGGATGTTACCTTGATCTGTCATGCATCATATGCAGGACATACAGAAAGGCTACAAAGGCTCAAAGTGTGTAAAAGGTTCTGAATAGCATCCACAGTTTCCAAAAAGGTTCAAAGAAGATCCTTTTTACCAAGAATGAACTAGCACAAAGTTAAACATATAACAGCCAAAGAACCCTTGATGAATTTTTATTTATCTTCTTGAATACTGCCAGCCAGATGTGTTTTTTTTTTTTTGTTGTTGATTAAGTAGTTGATAAGTAGGAGGGTATGGTGGCTTAGTGGTTGCACGTTTGCCTTGCACTTCCAGGGTTGTGGGTTTGATTCCCGCCTCTGCCCCATGTGTGCAGAGTTTGCATGTTCTCCCTGTGCTTTTGGGAGTTTCCTCCGTGCACTCATTTCCTTCCCCATTTCATCCAAAGACCTGCGTTGTAGTCTGATTGGCATCCCTAATTGTCCTTAGTGTCTTTCGTATGTGAATGTGTGTGTGAATGTGCCCTGCAATGGATTGGCACCCCATCCAGGGTGTCCCCTGCCTTGCGACCCTGTGTAGGATAAGCGGTACAGCAAATGGATGGGTGAATATTCGAAACGTTTGTTTAAATCTACTCTCATTGGAAAAAGCCAAACTCTTTATAACTCTAATTAGTCCCTTGTAACTCACCTTATATTTATGTTTTACAGGTAATACTATCACTGACTATTTTAACTACAGGCCTAACTGCTTTACTCCTCAAGTGTATCTGCCTTTAATAAAGCTTTCATTTAGAGTACTATTAGCATCTAAGAGCTACCAGTTAATAACTTCCACAAACATACATGTTTAATTGCTATTTGGTTTGTTGCAATAAACTGTAATAAAACCTAAGAAATTCCAGGTGTTACAATTTTTTTTGATTGCCTTCTCACAGGCTTTGATGCACACAAAGGCATCAGGCACACAACTGACTATACTAGGTGTGAAACTCAAGCCCATGTTCATAACTACACTCTTAATAATATAGGTTCTTCAATGGTTCTTTACAGCACACAAGCATCTTCTTGTCAAGAATCATTTTTCATTGTATAGGGTTGAGCTAGGGTTGTATAGGGTTCTTGAGTTGAGCTATATGGTTCTTTGGAGATTAAAGAAGTTCTTTAAGGTTCATTATAGGTTCTTTGGAGTAGTGTATTGGTTCTTCATGGTATCATGCTTTGACAGGTTAAAGTGGACCCTATAAGGTTATTTGTGGGACTGGAAAAGGTTCTCTTGGCATCACTCTTAAGAACCTTACTTTGGTTCCTTAAAGCACTAACTAAGGGTTTTTAGAGAACGTATGATAACTGCAGTGAAGAACCATTTCTGGGTTCTTTAAAGCACCAGTAAATAGATGGTTCTCTAAAGAGCTTGAGTGTAAAATGTTCTTTGTGCAACTTTAAAAGGTTCTCCTATGGCATCAGGCTGAAAAACCCTTTTTGTTTCTAATTGGAACCTTTATTTTTAAGAGTGCAATCTAAAGTTCTTGAGAGAAATGATTTATTTATTTATTTATTTATTTATTTATTTATTTATTTATTATTAATGATAGCAAGGTGGTCATTGTATTTCAGTGTGTGGGAGCTGTGTGGGGGGAAATGTGAGGAAATTTTGTGGAAAATTTTTTTTTGCCTTTTTTTTTTTTTCAGTGCTCTGTACTCTTCCGGAGCAGCAGATGAGCTCTTTTCTTTTGATTGTTTATTGGTATGTGGTAATCACTATTTCAGATTTAGTGCACAGTCATTTAGCATCATGGCAGGGGAAAGAGTAGAAAATAAGGGGGGGGGGCATGAAGGATGAAAGTGTGAATTGGAGTGCAGGTAAAACAAGGTGAACTCTTTTGCTCACAGATGGAGAAAGGAGGACAGTTACTTTCTTTGTGGGGGTTTTCTCCATTTTTTTCCCCCTAGCTGCTGTGGTCCTTTCCCATAGTGAAAAATGGGTCGTCGTCTTCTACAGAGAAGAAAGTAGCTTGTTTATAGCTCCTCATCCTCATCTTTCCTTCTGGGTATATTGTAATTAATTACATGATCTGGCGCAATGTCAGGACATGCTCTATGTGTGTGTGAGCAGACACCAACTTTTACTTGAATGTATTTAACTTAATGCTCATCAATAATTCATGGTTTTTGTGGTAGACATGCTGTAACTGCAGACTGCACAGAGACCACACACAAACAACTTCACTCTCTCCCACTCTCTGTACACATACAGTAAAGGTGGATGACAAGTAAAAAAAAATGAACATGAAGCGTCTCAATAAGGTTTTGGGCTGCCATAAGTCACCAGAACAGCTTTAAAATGTCTTGGCAACAATTTGACAATGCTCCGGAGCTGTACTGGACGGATGTCCACCATTCTGAATAAAGCTATTTCCTCAGCTGGTGTTTTAATGATGCCGATGGTCATTTTGTCTCTCTGCCAAAGAAATATGTCACTTTTTCATTCTTTTCTTTCTGCATACTCTGCAACTTTCTCTCTCTCTTCGTTTCCGTAGTTCGCTTTGTACAGCATTAAAGTGAAGACAATGATGTGAGATATGCCTAATGCTATTAAGTGCCCAAATTATAATTAAGTTATAAATAAATTATAATTATAATTACGGGGTTAAAGCATGTGGGCACTTTCTTTGAAGAAGAGCTAGGGTGAGACAAAATTATATACCCAGAGGAAAAAGGAATAAAGGAAAAAACAACATAATAAGCTGTTGGTTCACAACAACTTCCATGCACCTTGGGATCCATTCTACACATCTTTGGAAATGTTCTGGAGGGAATAAAAGCTTCTTTCAAAATATTTTCTCTCAGTTGGTGTTTGAGTGTTATCTAGTGTTATCTATTGCACCAAAATCTCCCTTCGGTGTTCAATTCTGGTGATTGTACAGGCCATAGCATGTGATTTACATTAGTTTTATACTTGTTAAACCATTCAGTGTGCCTTTGTGCCCTGTGGATGAGGCAGGGTCATCCTGGAAAAGACCACACCCATCAGGATAGAAATGATTCATGATAGGAAAAAAGTGATCAGTCAAAATAATATCATATTGATTTGCAGTGACGTTTAACTCTGGACACAAACCATGCCAGCAAAATCACTCCAACAGCATAACAGGGCATAATTTCACCAATCTCACTGGTCTATATACTGTACATGCTGTATATGATCAGTACTGTATGTATGTAGATATGAATAATGATGTGAAGCTCGGTGTCACTGGTGTGTGCTTGCAGGCTGGTGTTACCTGTAAGAGGCTGTTGGAAATTGCTTTTGATAAAAATAGTCCCAGTCCCTGTAACCTGACCCATTTTATTAACTTTGCTCTGAGTAGAACTCCTCATAGACCATGAACTCAGAGAAAAAGAGAAGGGAAGGTGAGATGGAAGCTCTGGACCTGGGGTGTCCAAATTTTTTCAAAGGGGGCCAAATTAGACCATATTAAAATGCATATATTGGGGTCAAATATTGTTTAAGGATTATGCAAAGTATTAATATTTACAACATGAAAATGGGGGCACGGTGGAATAGTGGTTAGCACATTTACCTCTCACCTCCAGGGTTGGATGTTTGATTCCCAACTCCGCACAATGTGCGTGGGGTTTGCATGTTCTCCCTGTGCTTCCAGGGTTTCCTCCAGGTACTCTGGTTTCCTCCCCAGTCCAAGGACATGTGTTGTAGGTTGATTGACATTACCAAATTGTGTGTGAATGGGTGTGAATGGGTTCAAAAGAGACCAAAAACAACTGGTGATACATTAGGCAAGCATACAAAAATTCTATAAAAATGTAATCACCATGGTAGCCTACTACCAAACAATTTGACTTTCCTATAATTGAAAAAGTAATAGCAAATGATTTGTGCAAATGAGCCTGTAATTTGTCATTATTGTAACTGGCCACTATTTTATCCCAGAATGAAAATGACTTTCAGATTAATTACTGGTTTGGCAAGGTTCATGGAGGATGTTGTGAAAAAAAACCTGCAACTCAGAGTATGTAAAAACAGCATGTATAATCAATATCATTACTAACATGTAAAGCAGATGTGCTTGTGCTCTGCCCACAACATCTGGTCTAATGATTGCCTTACTCTAAAATGACTGCAAAATTCTGATTATGATTTACTTTATAACACTGTAAAACTTCAATGTGACTGAGAACTGTGGACAATAATTTGCAGTCATTGTGTGTGTGTGTGTGTGTGTGTGTGTGTGTGTGTGTGTGTGTATAACAGTGACTGTAAATTATTGCCCACGGTTCTCAGTCACATACAGTCTCACACACACACACACACACACACACACACATGTATTTATGTACTACTAGATAGTTCACAGGGGGGCACAGTGGCTTAGTAGTTAGCATGTTTGCCTTGTACCTCCATGTTTGGGGGTTCGAACCCTGCCTCTGCCCTGTGTGTTCCTTGTTCTCCTTGTGTTTTGGGGGTTTCCTCCCCAAGTCCAAAGACATGTGTTGTAGGCTGATTGGCATTTCCACATGTCTGTGGTGTGTGAATGTGTGTATGATTGTGCCCTGGGATGGGCTGACCCCACCCCCTTCCCCCGTCCAGGGTGTCCCCCACTTCATGAGTCCCGTGTTCCCTGAGATAGGCTCCCCGGAACCCTGAGAAGGATAAGCGGTACAGAAAATGGATGGATGGATAGTTCACAGGTTAAATGCATTTCTGCATTTTGCTTTGAATAGTTTCTGTGTATGTGATGAAACAAGACCAGAATGCCGGATAAGGACATCCACTTCATAAAGCCAAAATCCAGATCTCAAAACTGGGACCCATGAAGCAAAGGACGAATGCACAGATTTAGTAAGGCTTCTCCATGATTGAGTTGACAACATGAGCAATTACACAGGAGCGAAGTAACACAGCTAATTATACTGTTCATACCAAAGTGGTAACTTTTCACTCCCGGAAAGTCTGACTTTTCCAGGTTAGAATTTCATTCCAATATTTCAACAGTAAAAAATACAGTATATTATACTGTATATAAACTGATCTACTGTGTACAATGAGATTCGGATAAAACAAATATGATTATTCAGACGAGACATATTAATTAATTTCGAGATTCAAATTATAATGTATTAGAAAATAATAGTGCTTATTTCAAGCATTTATATCTAGAAAGAAGCCAACTTATCTGGCAATAGAATAAGACTATTTGAAGCTTGCAGTACAAATAGGCTTAATAATCGTATATTTGTTTATCATGATTTTAATATTCACTTAATTCAATTATATTGAAGATATTTTCACTTCCAACAAAACAAGAAATTGTAGTGTGTATGCTCAGACTTTTAAACAGATTTTCTTTTTTCTTCTAATATGCTTTATGATCACGAAATACATGAGGACAGTTGAATGAGTGAATGGTTACTTGTTTATTTGTGATTAATTGGTTTAACGAATTGTATCAGATTTTTTTATTCAAGGTTTTTTTTGTCAGTGCTGTCAGTAGTGAAATACTTCAGACTATATCATACATTTGGTTAAAAATACAAACACAATTTTTTTTTAACTACTTGACAGTTTTTTTTTTTTATTTCATGTCCAGATTACTGATTGTGTCTACGTTTTCTGACCTTAAACAGCTGAGGGTGACTGAATGTTCTGAGTTGGGAAAAAGGAAGGTCTTATTGAAGAAAAAAAAATGAGTTCATTTAGAGGTAATGAAGTTGCAGTAACTTTAATGCCAGAAAGGATAAAAGCATGTGCTCAGTATGTACTCAGTATTTGGGTAATGGCAGGAAGGGTAGAGTTCTGACTGTTAGCTAACTGTTGTTTTCTACAACTTTAGCCATTATGTTTCGAGATGACCACAGTTTGCTTGTCTGCAGAATTCAAGTACCACAACATTTGAATACATCCAATGAATAAATCTAAAACTAAAAGGTTTAGTGTATCAATGATCTCCCTCTGTCCCCCCAGATGGTAGCCTAGATAACCCCTTTTTATTACACAAATATTTATGGTAAGCAAGATCATAGATAGGGTGGCGTGATGGTACAGCAGGTAATGTGGACTTTCTCATATTTCGTGGGCGTTTCCTCTGGATTCTAGGGTTTCCTCCAACTTCCCAAAAAACATCCCTGTAATTAGACTGGCTCTGCTAAATTACTCCTAGGTGTGAATAAATGTGTGAATGTGTGTGTGTGTGTGTGTGTGTGTGTGTGTGTGCGCGTGTGTATATGTGTGTGTGTCCTCCTCCCACCCGGTGTTCCTGGAATAATCTCCAGATCCACTGCGACCCTGAGCAGGATAACGCAGTTACGGAAGATGAATGAATGCAGACCACAGATAACATTGAAATCTTTGTGGAGTCCTCAGGGACAGTCTAGTGGAAAACATGGCTTGTGAATCGTGCAGTGAGAATATGGTTTACCATGAATTTGAACCTCGCTGAGCGTCTGTGGTTACATCATTCTCTAGCAGGAAAATGTGCGACTTGCATTTTTTAACCAAAATGGGAGAAACTTATTTATCAGCAGTTTTTTAGTATAATACTTCTGGGTGAAACTATCAGCCAAAATACAGTAATTGGGTGCATTTTATATCTTTCCCTCTTACTTGTTCGCTCTCTCTCTCTCTCTCTCTCTCTCTCTCTCTCTCTCTCTCTCTCTCTCTCTCTCTCTCTCTTTCTCACCTGCTTTTTCTCCATCTCTTACTATCTTAGTCTCTCTCATTTAGATGCAGGAGGTGCAGGTTGCACGATAGGGATCACCTTAGGTCACATGACCAGCCAGAGTTAGTTATGAGGAAGAAAGAGAGAGAGAGAGAGAGAGAGAGACAGACAGACAGGCAGACAGAGAGAGAGAGAGAGAGAGAGAGAGAGAGAGAAGATTCCTAAGTATGCTGCATTGTCATTGCTGCAACTTGGGTACAGCATCAGTCACATCACAGTTCATGCACACACACACACACACACACACACACACAAACACACAGAGCTCCTCATGAATCCGTTCCTGCACATTTCTTTCAGATGATGCAGTATTTACAGTGTGAGTAATGTATTGTGCTGGAGATTAGTCCCAGTGCAGTTAGCAGTTTAAGAGATGTAATGTGCATTCAAACACCACTGTGTGTACTGGCTCGATTCAGCCATGACAGTGACAGTCGAGTTGGAGACTTATCAGCTAGCCGGACTGCACATCAATAATCACAGACTATGTGTAAAGTGTGTGTGTGTGTGGGGGTGTGTGTGTATTCATGCAGCTTTGGAAAAGGACACATACCTGACTTTGACAGCTTTAGGCAAGTGTCTCCTCTGTTGTGTGTCATTTGTGTGCACGTGGTAGGGAGAGTGGTCAGGCTCGCACACACACACACACACACACACACACACACACACACAAACACACATTCGCAAATAAGGTGATAAGGTAAAGTGTGTTGCTGCTGATATTCAACAATTGCAAATGACCTCATACACCAATATATATAAGAACACCCCCGAATACGCATACACACATACACACATACACGCACACACACACACACACATGGACAGACAAACACACACACACACACACACACACTGTTGTGACCTTCTCTTTTCAAAATCATACATTCGTCTTTCTGTTTGCTAGGTCAGCACTCCTCTTTATCTACCCACACACACACCCTTGTTTTTTTCTTCCTTTCTCTAAACCTTTGCAGAAATGAGAGCAGAAAAATGAAAAGTCTTCTGTAGGGGTAAACAGAAGAAAAACTTAAAGTACAGAGTACAGGAACGACAAAGAGGGTGAGACAGAGGGAGAAAGTGAGCAAGAAAAGGAGGGAGGGGGAAGCTGCACGCTTGCTCTCTTTGGAAAATCCCCAAACTCCCTGTAGGTTCCGCTAGTCAAGGTGAAAGGCAGAGGACACACATGCGCACACACTCCTCTCCTGCTGTTTCTGGGTCAGAGATGCAGAAACATGCAGGTGTTCATTCAGGCCTGCTGCATTCTCCATCCTGACCTGAGGTCAGTCATAACATTCTCAATCATACACACAGCTGAGCTTAAAGCCGTCATCCATTAACGAGAGAAGAAAATATCATTTCTTCTTCTTTTTTAAAATAATAGTGTACAATAAATAATGTACAATTATCTAGTATATAGCTAGCATACATGGTCGTCAGGGAAAATCATTTGCATTGAGAAATTTCGACCTTTTAATCTAAATTAGATTCTGAAAACAAAAGGTTCTCCTGCTTGTATATTTGCTCTCTCTTTTTTTTTAATATACACTGCCAGTCAAAGGTTTTTGAACAGTTGGAGTTTATTATGCTTTATTACAGTTTAATCGCTATTATTGCTACAGACCAAACAACATGCTACAGAAGCGCAACTAAATAACAAAAGCTAAATCTTTATAGAACTTATTAACTGTTCACTCTCAGATACTAATGGGTCTCTAAATGAATGCTATATTAAAGGTAAGAACACTTGATGGTTGAAGCTGTTACGCTTATAGCTAAAATACCCATAGACACATAGCATTAACTGTAAAATATACTGCAAATATGAGGTATGTCTAATTCGAGTGATCAATATTTTGGTGTTGTCTATTTAAAATGAAGGGTATTAAAAAATAATTTTAAAATATGGGGATTCCAACACCTGACTGGCAGTGTATCTCAGTTG
Organism: Ictalurus furcatus; assembly: GCF_023375685.1. Classification (NCBI taxonomy): domain Eukaryota; kingdom Metazoa; phylum Chordata; class Actinopteri; order Siluriformes; family Ictaluridae; genus Ictalurus; species Ictalurus furcatus. The sequence goes on from NC_071261.1 coordinate 24,363,984, forward strand.
CAGCCTATGGTGTTGCAGTCTGTTTACACTCTGAAATGAAAAATGAACAACATACTTGGAAATACTTGTTAGCATTTTAATTCATACTTTATAATATACACATATACCTATCAGCCATAATATTAAAACCAATGGTAGGTGAAGAGAATAACACTGACGCTCTCATTACAATGCACATATCAAGGGGAGGGATATATTAGGCAGCAAGTGAACAGTCAGTTCTCAAAGTTGATGAGTTGGAAGCATGTAAAATGGGCAAGCGTAGTAGTGTGATGCTCTGGGCAATGTTCTCCTGGGAAAGCTTGAGTACTAGCATTCATGTGGATGTTACTTCGACACGTACCACCTACCTAAACATTGTTGCAGACCAAGTACACTCCTTCATGGTAACGGTATTCCCTAATGGCAGTGGTCTCGTTCAGTAACCCTGCCACACTGAAAAAATTGTTCAGGAATGGTCTGAGGAACCTGACAAAGAGCTCAAGGTGTTGACTTGACCTCCAAATAGCTGTTTTGGCTGCACAATTCAGCTACGCCATATTAGACAGGTAGTTTTAATGTCATGGCTGATTGGTGTATATGTAACGTGGCCTACATGTGTGAAACATGTTACTGACAAGTTGACAGTGAGACCAATGGGAATAAAAACAAAGATAAAAATATTTATTTATTGGTTTTGACAATTTTTTTTAAAAACCTGCTGCTCATCATGCAACATCACAGAGATGAGCTGTATGCACTTAGAGGAAAGTGTTAACTGTCCTCTTCTGTACACATGAGCTGAAACATGTCCATGATTGGCTTGTGCTGCTTTAACTGACAAGGGAGAGATACCAAAAGTGAATCGTGTAAACCTTACTGTAACTCCAAATTAATTGGTACGCATGCAATGACATTATTTTTGGCATCCACACCAGATTATTTGCTGGTAATAAACGGCTTAAGGTGAATTATGTTGGACTTTTGTGGAACCACGTGCAACAGCACTAATGGTCATAAGATAAATACACAGAATGAAGAAGCGAGGCTGGGGCTGATTTCTTTCTAGCCCAGACTGTAGCTTTATGTAGACTCTCAATGACTACGTTTACATGGACAGCAGTAATCTAATTATTGGCCTTATTCTGAGTAAGACAATATTGTGATTAAGGTGTTTACATGAGCTGCTTTTAGAATATTCCTTTCATGTTCAGGTTTTACATGTTATAGAACATAGATTGATTAACGGCACACGTCATTACGTCCCCACGCCACACTGTCCGACGTTCCCTCCAGAATTTCACGTATCACTATACAGTTCGTCGTCCTTATGGTACCGTATACAGTTTTAGGTGTTTCTATTTTTAATTTTAAGAAAGCTTCAAGTGCAGTTAATTATTTGTCATGCTATATGTGCAAATAGACGACTACTTGAAGCTGTGGGTTGCGTCCAAAACCGCGTACTTACCTGCTATGTAGCAGTTCAGATACGTGTATTTCACTTCCTACTATATATATGTATTTTGCCTACTATATAGTAGGTAAGTACGCGGTTTCGGACACAGCCGTGCTCTCTTGTTTGCCGTCAAACACTTAACCACGGCTGTGTGTGTACGTGTCCTGTCGCAAAATGCGGTGAAAACTCCCACACGATGTTAATAATGTGATTAAGGTGTGTACATGTCTGTAATGCACGTCGATAATGCGACTATAAAAGGAATACTCCACATGTCTTCGATTTGTGTTTACTTCGAGTATGACTTAAAGTCGGATTAAGGTAATCAATAATTGCTGTTTACATCGTAGTTTCTTAATCAGAGTATCGTCTTAATCGGGTTAATATCGGATTATTGTTGTTCATGTAAACGTACTGACCGAGACACCTTCTTGCTTTGATCTCCTTTTTTCAACCCACATTGGTGATTGAGAAATGATTCTCCTTTTCTTTCCTTTGCTTTCCCTTTTTTTGCTCTCTCTTCTTGATTATTCCATTAGGCCCATAGTCCTGTCTATCAAAGAGTTTGACAGCAATCTCATCCTCATGTCAGAGCCTTGTAGCCCTGCTTTAACTGGCACATGAAAATTGGTGCAACCCCCCATCTGCACTTTATTGCATCAGTTAATATACAGTTCCTACACCAAGCGACCAGAATCCAATTAGTGGAAACCTCAGCTGTGAGTGGAAAGTGAAGCAGAAAATGATTGACAGTGGAAAGGTGTGTGTGTGTGTGTGTGTGTGTGTGTGTGTGTGTGTGTGTGTGTGTGAGAGAGAGAGAGAGAGAGAGAGAGAGAGAGAGAGAGAGAGAGAATAAAGGCTCTGGTTTAGTTCTGTAATACTGGCTTATGGCTCATCAGTAGTCTGATGACTCAGTGAACAGTGTGTTAGAGAGTGCCACCTACTGCCCATAGATGCTAATGCAATTACATTTGGCAGGAATGAAACAAATTTAGAAAGAAAAAGTATTACATCTAGGAAAACACAGTACTGTGCAAGTTTTAGGCACCCTATCCTTTTTAGTACAAACTTTGTTATAGATTTTTATTTTATGACTTCTACATTATCGAGTCAGTACAAAAACATTTTAGAATCCCAAACATTAGTTTTCCAGAACAAAATTAAATGTTACAGAAAAATGTTTGTATGTTAGTAAAGAAAGCAGCGTATTACGTAAGAGACTTTTCAGATTAAAAAAAAAAACATAATGAAGGCTGCTGGGTTTTGTTGCAAAAATAAGAAGCGAGCGCGACAGTGAAAGTCTCCAGAAGAACCGTGACTGGGTCTGCAAGATGCTCAATAAAACTTACAGCTCATTTCCTTATAAAACTACACTCATTCTACCTGAGACTACTATTTTTTATGTAATTTTTTTGTCACACCAAATATTGACTTTGTTTCATTTATTACTGTTTACTGCTCTTTATAGTTTTTTTTTTTTAATGTAGAAACATTTTTATTTTTATTTTTATTTTTTAAATGTAGAAACATTTACTTTCACTATTTTGAAGGCACCTTTGGTCTACAGTACTGTAGATGAATGAGAGAAAGCCTGGGGATGAAGATAAGCATGAGCACATGGTAGTTTTTCACTTTTGGTTTATGTGAACTGTGAGCAGAACTTAGCTCAAGTACGATCATTTGGAAGAAACATAAATCAATTCTAACACAATCTTTGCCAAATCCATTGAACTATTTAATGTGATAAACCACATTAGACAGCTATTCACAAGCTACAATAAATTATTTAATCACTAAATCAAAATGTATTAATTTTCCAGTATTTATTGTATCTGGTATCTTGGCATCAGAAGATACTTTGATATCATTTTAATGGCAAAACTGACCGTGAATACTGAAACCTAAGCCCTTAGAACAGAAACAAGTATAAACATGTCACTGATATCAACTTTGAGAACCCCATATCATCCCAATTACACCTATTAGCTTAGAGTCTTATTATTTTATAACGTATTATATTATAAAGCACTACTGATGTCGCACAGCCTCCCCTGTGGATGTAGATGTAGAAAGCGAGACAGTGATAGAGAGAAACGATAGCAGCAGGACACCAGGGGCAGAAACAGGATGACGAATGAACCAAATCAAAGCGTGGGATGGGGTCCAAAAGGAACAAATAAATGAAATAAGTAGAAGGATGCAGATTTTGCTGTCATGCTGCATTGTATTGAAGCATTCCTCCTTTTTACTCCTACTGAGCTTGGTGTGTTTGCTTGGTACCCCTCTGAGAACTGCTGAAGATCTCTCTCTCTCTCTCTCTCTCTCTCTCTCTCTCTCTCTCTCTCTCTTTTTCTTGTTTTCTTGTGTATATAATCTTCCTGTTCCATCATACTTGCATACACATTGTTGAGAAGATCTTTGTTACTGATGGTCTTTGAGGGGAGCTTGGGCTTTAACAGGCCATGCTGGACCCTTTAGTGTTTAATGAGAAAGGAAGAGGGAGATCAGGAACTCTGGCACTTATTCAGAGGCTCCTAATTACTGCCTAATAGAGAGGACCATCTTGTGTGATGTTAAAGTACTGTACATTCCAGTGACGTGCTGTCAGGTTCATGGCTGGGGAGGCATTGACTCTTTCAAAGTCAGATTTACAAATATACGAATTCAACAGAGTAGCATAAATTCAATATTCAACTGGCTGCTTGCACATTGACTACTGGTTATGTTTCATATCCCATATCAGCATTCTTTACACACACATAGGTAAGGTACATATTTGGCCAAAGAAGAACCTTAAATTTATAGCGGCTCAGAGAGAGTGCATTTGCTCTGCACCCTCCGTGTGTTCTTAATTTGCCATCACAATTCCACAAGTCATACTCATTCAATACAAATGAAAGTATATACAGTCCACAACAAAAAGACAAATGTAGTTTTATTCTTTAAAATAACTTACTTTTTTCTTATCTTGTTTTATGTATATTTTTATTTATTATTAAAAAAGGGCTGGTCTTTTATTTTTGTTGTGGACTGCACAGCAGTGTATGCATGGTCTTACCTTTACTCGTCTGTCTTACTCACATCATCAAATCCCAAAAACGCCTCCCTCACTTCACAGGCCACCTCACTTTTAGCAACATAACGCAAAATGACAGAGATCTGGGCTTTGTTTGTGACATCCGTTGTCTCGTCTACTTCAACAGCAGCAAATTGGGCTGCATTAATCTCCTTTTTTATATCATTTCTAATCACATCACTTATTGCTTCAATTAAATCGTTCTGAATTCTGTTTGATAAGCCAGAAAACACAGTGAATGTCTCTAAATGTCTAGCTAACCTATCATCTTTCTCAGCAAAAGCATGTAATAGTTCTACATAGCTGCCACGATTAGAAGAGGTCATACTCTCATCGTTAGCACGAAATGCTAATTGCTGTTTGGCTAGGAAGCAAGTTGCTTTAATGAGGTCTTTTAAAAGAGGTTTTCCTTTAATGAGGTCTTTTAAAGAGGTTTTCCTTTACTTTAGCATTGTGGACGCTAATATTTAGTCTCCGCTGTTCGGAATGTGAGTAGTTGAACTTTCATGTCTGCGGAGACTTCTTGGTATATTTTTCAAGTAACAAAATCCCGTTGTAGTCCAGACGTTGTCAATCGTTGGGAACAAAAGGCAGGGAAAGCAGAAAAGGCGGTTTCTCGGAGCACAACCACACAGCCAGTCTTTTCGGGTGTACCACTCCGTTTGAAAAGAGCGTGTTATCTTCTGTCCCGTTGTTTGAAGCAAATCTTTTAGCTCCGGCATCGTCTTCCATTATTTATCACTTCCAGTTTTGATTGAAAGTCCAGTTTTGAGAAATGTTTTAGCTTATATATATATAATCTTCCATTTTTGAGTCAGGGCAAAAAATTCAAATAAACAGACTGATGTGGTGCACTTGTCTTTCTCTACTTGGCTTTTTTAGCTAGCATATTACTCACAATGCCATTTGTTTGTAATACGTGAAGAAGAACAATAGCAGAACAAGCCCGTATGCTCACACACGCCTCATGCAGTGAGGCAGAGGTACTGGCTGCCTCCCCTCCTGCTTTTTCACTGCAGCATTATGTCAGATCTGCAAGACTAATAAGTTATACACATACGTGAAATGCATGACCTAGACTATGGAATGTGAGGACATATAATAAAAGTGTGTACAAACATTACATTGGTGACATACAGAGAGATCAATTGCACGTGCTCAAGTTGAGCAAAAAAAAAATGAGCAGCTCAATCCAGTTTGTGAGGGATTGCGCAATCCGAGAGGAGGCTCAGCTCGTCACTGCCTCCCTTCGTGTCTTTCCTCCGTATTTGAACAGGAAAATTCAGCAATATTGACTATAAAAATCATTGGAATGATTGGTATCATACAATAATTACATTTCTATCACAGATCAGTGGACAAATATTTATTTATTTATTTTTTATCAGTTTTTGTTTTTTACATTTCATGATGACACATGATGTGATGATACATGATGCCTCCCCTGACCGCACGTCAATGGTACATTCTACACACACAACACTCTCACACATTTATTCATTCTCTCTCTCTCTCTCTCTCTCTCTCTCTCTCTCTCTCTCACACACACACACACACACACACACTGTGTGTGTTAATGAAGAAAGTTTTCAATTTTAATTTCTATTTGTATTTATTTTTAGTATTATTTTTGTTCCTTCCTCCCTTTTCTAATGTTTGTGGTTTTCCTTATTGTTGTTTATCTATTGTCAAAATATATGATGTAAATGTTTCAGTCTACTGGGGCATGGTGGCTTAGTGGATAGCATGTTTGCCTCGCACCTTTGTGGTTAGGTGCTCAAATCCCACCTCTGCCCTGTGTGTGCAGAGTTTGCATGTTCTCCCTGTGCTTCGGGGGTTTCCTCTGGGTACTCTGGTTTCCTCCCCCAGTCCAAAGACATGTGTTGTAGGCTGACTGGCATTTCCATACTGTCTGTAATGTGTGCATGTGTGTGTGATTATGTCCTGTGATGGTTTGGCACCCTGTCTAGGGTGTCCCCCTGCATTGTGCCACGAGTTCCCTGGGATAGGTTCCAGGCTCGCTGCGACTCTGTGTAGGATAAGTGGTATGGATGGGTTTCAGTCTGGTTTTCAAAAAGAGGGTTTTAAAAATCTATCTATCTATCTATCTATCTATCCAACTATCTATCTATCTCTACTTTCTATCACACTCTCTCTCCCTATCTTTCTTTCCCTCTCTCTCCCTCTCTCTCTCTCTCTCTCTCTCTCTCACACACACACACACACACACTCTCTCTCTCTCTCTTGCTCTCTCGCTCGCTCTCTCTCTCTGTCTGTCTCTCTCTTGCCCATTTTTTGCCTGTCCTCTGTGGGCCATCAGTTTACTTCAGTTATTGTAATTCCTTAATTACTAAATTAAAGCTGGGAGAAGGCTTGGACGCAAGCCCTTAATGTTTGCTTCCAGAAGTGTTGTACACCAAGGACAAGATTTAATTGATGGACAGATAAGTGTCTGAAATGTGCACTTTGACCAAAGTGGATTAATGTAGAGAATATATAAATCTGTTAAGTACACAGATATGTATATCTAATTTGCTTATAATGTAAGCAAATTATGAAGTGTGTGTGTGTGTGTGTGTGTGTGTGTGTGTGTGTGTGTGTGTAATTCTAGTTAATGAAGCATCATTTGCATCTTTTGCTTTGAAGAACAATTCTCACCAATATTTTAAATGAAAAGAAATTATGATTGTGTGATTTAATAAGTCAAAAGTGCTCATATCAATTGAATAACATATTACTCCCCCAGCTGACAGTGCACATGTTTCAAACAATTGAAACAGAAAGAGAGAAAAAGAAAAGAAGAAGAAGAAGAAGAAGAGAACTCCTTATTCAGCTTCTCAGCTCGCCAGTCACACCAAGGATCACAATCAATCTTGGAAATTGGTTTGTTCCCTGACAAGGTTACAAAATGACAGCAGGGGGTTGGAGGATGGAGGGAGTGCATGCAAGAGAGGGAGAAAAAAGTGAAGGATGGATGAAGAGAATAAGAAGGAAAGAGAGAGAGAGAGGCGAGCATGCTAAGAGGGAGGAAGAAGGATGGGGAGAGTGAGATGTTAGTCTTTGCTTACTGACAGGCTCCGATCTCCCACAGGGATTTACAGATTGAAGGTGTTCAGTACTTTGTGGCCATAGAGGGACGATTAGTCCTGTGCAGTGCTGCTGGACCAAAACCATCTGAGTGACTGTGCTGGAATGCAATACTTCATGTAGAAAGAGTAGTGGAGAGAGAGCGTGAGAGTGAGTCTCACACATGTCTATATGCTTCTGTGTTTATGTATAGAAAATGCTGTGATGCAAGAGGAGGCAAAACTGACAATAATGATCACATCACATCTTATTGTACACACTTGTACATGCCATGGAAGGACTGGAAGAGTCAAGTTCACATTTCCGGTGTGTTAAACTTCACAATATGTGTTCAAAATCACAATAAACATTTTTCTCAGAAACCCGAGTCTTACAAAAGTACAGTATGCCCTTTAAACACAAAAATGGCACCACAAAAAGGACAAAAACATTCTTTGCTTGCGTAATTATCCAAATCACTCCACAACACAATCGTGTAAGTGTAAGTTACAGTCTTCTCCCACTATTGCAATTCTCTCCGCTCATACCGAATTTTATGAGTGACGGGTCGACAAGTTTCAGAAACAATGCCTACCTTGCTTTCTCAGCATCTTGTTCCATCCCATCATTTCTGTTTACTTCTTTAAAAAAAGGACAACAAAGTCAGCTGCCTTTTTTCTTTCCCCATATATATGATGTGTGAGCATATGTGACTACATCAGTGCTCTTGCATTCAAGTGCTGTCACATTTTACAGCGGCATTTACATTCAGCACAGTGAGACAGCAGCTTGTCCTTCAGGATTCTCTAACTGTTATTCCTATATTTAGTATAGTAGGTATTTATATCAGTTATATATGAAATAGATATTTCTCACCCTTGTATTTGCTTATGTATGACAAGGCATTCACAGCTTACTAGAAGGGGATTTCAATTATTTTTACAGATCTGATGAAAATCATTGACATTCATGTTCAGGTGCTCTTGCAGACAGCAAATGTAAAATACTGCCATTACGAGTGTGTTGAAATAACCAGAAATGCAGAAGCAGTATTAAGAAGAATGCAGAAGTGATTCTGCAAAGAGCCAATTGGTAATCAATTGGTTTGTGTGTGTGTGTGTGGGTGTGTGTGGGTGGGTATTTTTTGTCTTACAGGAACACTTCACGCCAGAGTGTAAGTTCAAAGAGTGCGTGTTTGAAAACTACTACGTGACGTACTCGTCCATCCTATACAGGCAGACGCAGTCTGGGCGAGCCTGGTACATTGGCATCAACCGTGATGGGCAGGTCATGAAGGGCAATCGTGTCAAAAAGACAAAAGGAGCCGCCCACTTCCTGCCAAAACTCATTGAAGGTGTGCTAAAATGTTTACTAGTATTAAACTGTATAGCCTTTATTTAAAAAAAAAGTCTCTATGTTTTACTATGATTTTATTAAGGATTATACAGTATGCTTGTACATACTTGTACAGTATGTTTTCAATTTCATGCAAACCTTCTAGATCTATGATGCAAAACTTACAATGGTCTTGGCCCCAGATGCACTGATATCTTTTGTCCACTTTTCTGTCTACTATCTTCAGAATCTGGAAGGTTGCAATCTGATTGGCTCTCTGCTCTTCCATGAACATATAGTTCTGTACACTGGTTTCCAAACAAACTAGAACCGTTTGATTATTGTGACATAGTGAGCTTTTTGGAGAAATATACTGTATTATCAGTGAACCGAAAATTTTCTTTAAAAATTCTCTGAGAGTTTTGTTTGAAACAGTAAAAGTGGATGGCAGTTTGCCGTGTCATTCAATAAACTTCTTCCTGTAAAAGTACTTGGCCGTGTTTAATGAAATAAGTAGTGAAATGTTCTGAATGTCTACAATTACCATTTCCATGAGTTTTACTCTACTGTTTCATGGTAACTGTGATAAACGCTAAACTAACGATTTTATTATTGTGCTTTATGAAAATTATGCTCATTACATTTTAACTATGATATAATAGTAACTACTCTTAACCATGACATGAAATGGCTTTGCTGCCATTTATTTTTATCAATAGAAATACTATCACAGGCAACCCATGGAACACGCCTATTCCTATTGGTAAATATATTAAAAAGAAATTGGGCTTATGAGAGAGTATACTGTATGTTCTAACCTCTCTGTCTCTCTGTGTCTGTAGTGGCAATGTACAGGGAGCCTTCGTTGCATGACATCGGTGAGCAGAGTCCACCATGGAAAACAGCCAAAACTTCAGACTCTCCTGTCAACAACGATGACAAGAATGACCCTTTGCCTCCTAAAACTAGCGCCTCCTAGCGACCGGAGGATATAAGACTGGAGCATATGCCAATATACAAAGGGAAATGGCATGGGAATGATAAAAACAGTCAATGCAGTCATATTATTGATGCCATTACCCATGATTCAGGAGCTCAATGAACCCTGCCTGATGGACTCCTCTTCTTCTGCTACCGCCTTCCTGTTTGAACCTGGGAATTTTTTGAGCAATAAGAACCCTGAGTTATTCGGGGTGTATGTTTTAAGAGAGAAATGAGCTGTGATACCATTCAGCACACTTTTTTTTTTTTTTTTTTGCCTTTTGTCTGACCAATGTCAGTTTCAAACACTGTCATATGACACTGGAAGATCCTGACATTTGGCTGTATTGTTTTGGAAGCATCTGTTTGTGTTGTTGTGTGCATCCTGTGCAGTCTTTCTCCTGTATCTCTAAGCCGAGTGTAATCTCCTCCTTGCCTCCTAGGCTGTTTGATTAGTTTGTGACATAGAGTCAATTTTCCACTCCACAGCACAGGAAAAACCCACCATGTACTCCAGGGTACCATTGAGACACTTGCATGCCTGTGTGAGGCTCACACACAAACACACCCACACACACACATATATATAAAGAATAAAATTTGATTTAAAAAGAAAAAAGAAAAAGAACACACACACAGGAGTAATACATTCTCCCCTTTCTGTATGATAATGCTATAAAGATTTCCACCCCAAGGAGCTAAAAAGCTTTCTCTGCCCATATACAATAGCCCCAAAACTGATGAAAGTGTGTGTATGTGTGAGAGGTGACTCGTAACTGTGGAAACTGAAGTACATTATCACTTTCTTTTGCTTTGATTGGTTTTTGTCAGGATGCCCTGAGAGTAATATTCCTGCTGCTCTCCTTATTCCTCTTCCATTTCATCTTGTCTTTTCTTTTCTTTTCTTTTCTTTTCTCGAAAGCTGTTTAAGGCTGTTTAATTTGCTAAGCAATCAGTTTGGCGCTTTCTTCAAGTCCATGGTCTTGTAATCAATATTTGACCACATTTGACCAAAGGCAATTATTGGAAAACCAAGCATAAATTGTCTTTCGTCTTCCAGTATTATATAACATTCTCAGCAGTATCACGTTCATTTGATTCAGATTTTTTCCAAGTAACAGTTTCATCTTTCAGCTCTAATAATAATAATAATTTTCTCTAATAATAATGTCTCTAATAATTTTGTGTATGCTACCTTACAGGGCTTTTAAACCATAAAAATGATCTACTCCCCCTGCCCATGAAAGTCAGTTCCTAATCAGAAAGGTATTTCCTAATTAGAGAGAACTTCTTATTGATCTTGGTGATAGAGTTCTGGAGCAACTGAAATAACAATAAGTCAGGATCCAGCACCCTCAAATAATGTGCAACATGGAAGGCAAATAGAGCACACCGAGGTTACGTGCTGATTGTAGAGATGAAGAGAGAATAGCAATGTTGCTGTTTAGATCAATGCAATAATCTTCTCTAACTGCATTAGGGAGGTATAGTGATGGAAAGATGATGGAAAGATAACAGATAACAGTTAACAGACTGCTTCATCAGTCTTAGGAATCACTGGCGTTTATTTATTGCACTGAAAAACTGGTTAACTCTAAAATCGAATAACACTGAAACAACGAATACAAACTTGCTTTAGAATTTGTAACCATGAATTTATTTATAGCTCTAAATGCCTTACAATACAACATTATAGTACAGGGGGAAAAACCCTCTGTACACTCTGAAGGGCTAATTTCATCCATAAAGTTCAGCTATTCTCCAAATAGCTGTGGTTTGTCACATATTCTCTTCATAATCCAACAATAGGCCAAAACAATTTCCTAATAATGAATAAAAGATGAGTAGGGACAAAAAAAAAGTATGTGGATGTTTTCATAACTGAAGGAAAAAAGGAAGATGCCTTGGAGGTTAAACCTGATTAAGACCTAGTGGCCTGGTCTAATTAATGACTTCAATTACGCTACTAAATTGTTCTTTTAGTCTCTCATACCCCCTCATGCCACATTGTCTCATGTGCCCAAGGCAGAGCTTGAGATTTGCATACGCTTTCACAAATCAGACCATTTAAAGACCAAGGCTGGTTTCTACCACAGCCAGTTACAGAGGAGATTTACAGATGTTTTTAGGCTATGTAACTAGCTGAGATTCATTTATACTAATTATGCTACAAATATTAACGCTGTGGGAGAATTTCAGAATGGTTGAGATTACTTAATATTAAACAAGGAGCTGTATTTCTTAGCATGTTTTACTCTGGAGAAAGTTTCCGATAAACTAGCTAGCTGCTCAATGATTGCTATTGAAAGCCACTTTTATTCATGAGATCACTTTAACTGTATGTCTGCATGTTTTACATGATTTTCTCAGCTTTCTTCTAGCAAGATAAGCTTGAGGACGAAACATCTGAAGTGGTGGTTAAAAGAGAGGGGAGAACTTGTTGTATATTGTGAAGTTCTTCATTTTGTTCCTATGCCTGGCTACTGTTGAAGTAACTTGTATAGACAAACATTTAAAAGGTTTTGTGTTAGAATATGCATACAGCAAAAGCCTACACCAATTATCACTTTATTTGATACACTGAGTGCTTTCATTTGATACACTAACTGCCAAATTCAAGTCATAGCTAAATAGTTATGTGGAATTGAATTCAGAGTTGAATTGGTGCTGATGGCGGTATATTTTGTATAATTGTTGTTCATTTATATCTATATCAGTTTAATTGTGTCAGAAACTGAGTGGGAAGGGGATGCGGTTGTGAGTAAAATCCTTTTAATAAAATTTTACAAATTTACAGTCACATTTATGGTCAGAAATTAGAAGCTAGAAATCATTACCCAAAACAAGACTACAGGGCAAACTGGAACAAAGTTTTTTTTTTTTTTTTTTAAAAAAGGAAACCTTGCAAAAGAAAATCAGTAAACAAAATGGTATATTCAGAGATAGTGAACATAAATGAAAGACAGGTGTGATCAGTAAATAGGTGAGTGAGAGCCATGTAATGTGTGGACTGGAGTCTGTTGTGACAGTCTGTTGTAATCAATCTACTTAAAGTGAAGTTGGCATACCCAATTTAAAGTTAAAATCAAAGTACACAGGTCAGTACAGAACAACACACTAGAAGGAAGCAAATGTAAATTGAACAAATCTGAGGGATCATTCTTGGTACTGTAGATGGAGACAAAGTTCATTAATAGGATCTTTTTTTACTGGTAAACTGTAAATACTCTGAAAGCCAGGCAATATAACAAACACAGTGAATGTAATGTTAACATATTTCAAAGGGCAGTAGAAGCAAAGATTCCCAACTGGTGACTAAAAGGCTGTGTGGTCAAACCCCAGAACTGTCAAAGAGCCACCTTTGGACCATTAAACAAAACTCTTAACTTTCAGATCCTCAGCTCTGTGATTGACTTGGTTTTCAGTTTACAAGTTTGTCAAAAGTAAAAATTAAAATGCAAGAATTAAGTATTCATTGTTAACAAAAGTGACAAAATATTATGGCTTTCATTTTCATTTCATTAAATTTAACATTAACAATTAAATATAAGTTATTGTTTGTATACAATGTGATGCTTTGTGAAGTAATAATTTAAAACAACATAATTTTTTGGAAATAAATTTTTGAAAAAAAAAAAAATAGAATAACTACACAACTCGCAATTTGTTTCAGCCAATGTATGACTTCAGTGTCATCAACAAAAGTGTGATGACTTGAATCTAAACCTATATATTGATCTAAAACTTTCAAATAACACCCAATACTCCAATTTTAATCTCTTCCTTCAAATTCTCCTGGGGACAAAAAAAAAGATCAATACGGCTTTCAGATCATTTAACAGATCAGATTATGATAAAATGATGCTGTGCCATCTGCAATACTCCACTACCTGCTGAAAAAACCTTAGGACTAATATACTTATTGCTATTTGCACTGCTTCAGGTACAGGCTTACATTGATCACATTGAGACAGCTGTGTATATGAAATCTACCTAAAATGTAGAATGAGATCATTTAGGCAATATATGCAGCAATGTAGTGCTACCCAGCTTCTTCTTATTTGTAGATTTTACATTTTAAAATATTTTTTATTCAGTATTTTTGCTTCAACGATGTGTATTATCATTTATCGTGAGTTAGTATTAGTTTCTGAAAGTTACTTTGCAGTGATGCTTATCCAAAAAACATATCCATGTGGAAGGAAATGTTTTCTTGCTTATTTATTTATGAGGTTGTGATGTGTGGTGATTGAATTCTTTGCAATATCTAAACTCTTCTCTGCTTTATCAGAATTCTGTGTATTTCTGATTTATTGGAATTCCTTCATAACTCAGACATCGCATCAAAGAATTATTAATGTGTGTGTGTGTGTGTGTGTGTGTGTGTGTGTGTGTGTGTGTGTGTGCGTTCACGCACATGTGTTCCATGTCTTCCCTCTACTGTTTTCCTTCTGTTTCTATGTCAGTAAGAAATGAGTGTATTAATAGGGTGTGTATAACACAGTTGATTCCTGGTATATTTTATGTGCGTGTGTCCATATGAGTGTGTGTGTGAAAGAGAGGAAAGTTAAAGAGAGAGATAAATGAGGCATGTAGAGTTTCTGAAAGACAAATCTATACACTGTATCCTGGATAGACAGGCTCTGCCAAGCAGATTAAATGAAGTGTATTCAGAGGAAACATGCCCAATCTGAGTGATGCTTGGTGGAGGAGTGTTGCTTATTGTGAAGGGGTGTGTGTGTGTGTGTGTCGGTTTGAGGTGTAGCCCAAGCCCTGCATCTGCAATGCAGCAGAAAAGACAAAAAAAAAAAAAAAAAGAAAGAAAGAAAATCCCGCCTTCCTCACATGGTCCAACTAAACGGTGATTCCCTCTGAGCAGTGGCTCTCCTCTCAGGCGCTAAAGTAATTATTATACTCTCCTGTTTTCCCCTTGCAGAAACTTTACTCTTTCCCGCTCCTTGATGTTCGGTTGCGGTTATGTGGATGTGGAGGAGTACACACCCAAGTGTCTCCATTGTTTCCAGATTTTAAAGTGATTTTTTTACGTGAAAATCTGTCACAATGTATCATCATTCTAGAATGGTGATGAATTTAAAGCCACTCTAAACATTATACAAGGTGGATTTTATGATTAAACCCTCTCAGAGTAATTCATTTGAGTGAGCAGACTGGTCAAAGTGTGAAATTAGTTTTTCTGAGTTAGTGTTGAAGACGTGTGAAAGACGAGTGTTGTGTCATAAAATATATGGGCCAATCAGGTTCCGATATGCAAATACTGGACATGAAACACAATTTTATCAGGAATAGGAGAAGTGGGTGAAGTGCATGTAGGGTTTGGGACATTAAGAATCAAGATTTCTTGATGTGGGTAAAAGTCTATGTGCTTTTGTGCCTTTTATGTTGTTTAATAATTTGTTTGTAATCACCACATTAAGTAATGTATGATTCAGTATCAGAAGAAAGTATTGGATTTCAAATTCTAAAGCCATTAGAGTGTTTACTGGCCTTTTTTGGGTCTCCATTTGCCATGTCACTGATAAGCACTTTTTTCTTTTCTTACTTATTTGATGCAGGTCTGATAAGGACTGGATTAATACTGACATGTTGATGTAAGCATAGGCCTCTGCATCGTGACTAATATTGCAAAGTCTGTGATTCATTCCTGTCTGGAAACATGTGAAATGGGACTGTAGTCTAAAACCTGCAGTCTAATGAATGAACCAGGACTTTCTGAACAGCTGCCCACACTTCTCAAAAGATGACCAAGCTCATGACCTTTCACCTTTGTCAGTTATGTACCTGGAACTCCTGCAGCAATATGGACTGCTTGTTTTGTTTATTACTCTCCGTATTAAAACCTGCACACCTTATAGCCATGTGTGTGACCTACTCTGATCGGACAGATTACTGTAAAGAAGTCTTCCAAAATGGATTTTAAAAAGTTCACCACATTGTTTTTTTGTTTTTTTCTTGTCTTCCAAAACCAAGACAGTTCAACAGTCTTCCAATGACACTATTTTTTATAACAGAAAAGTACAATCCAAGTGGAATCGTGTGAGGATTGGTTTCACAAAAACATCAGAATGCCAAAAAAACATGGCACCAAAAACATAACCATGGACCGTTAGAAGAGGTTTTTAAGGACACATGATTGAAGACTTTGATGACTGAAGCAAAATGACATGATTGAAGAACCATAAAAGCAACCATACTCTAAAAGCATGCATGAACCGGCATTTACTGGACACATAAAAAAAAAAAAGATCCCTATTTAATAAGTCAGAGTGACCCCATCCATTATATCTTCCCCCCATCCATCCTCAGCCCTGCATTTGCAATAGAATCTGTATCTATTTCTATAATAACTTACACAAAGTCTGAGGGAGACATATTATTGGATATTATTGAATAAAACTAATATATTTGTATGATTGTAAAAATGGTGTCCTAGAGATTTATTTGTGCTTTTCTGTGCTGTTGGAGTCATTCTGCTATCATTAGTGATGTCTTTATATTCCAATCAGGTATCTAGTATGAAAAGAAATGGTTATGGTCTATGATCCTTCAGTTGGATGTGGACCAAGGGGAAAAAAAAAGGGGATTAAAGCAAGTCATAAATTAGAATAAATGAATAGCACAGGAAAGCTGGATGTGTGCATGCGCAGATGTTATGTACAGTACTGTGCAAAAGTTTTAGGCACCCTATTTTTTAAAATAAAAACTTTGTTATGGATTTTTTATTTTATAACTTGTACATTATCGAGTCAGTACAAAAACATTTTGTACAAGAACAAAATTAAATGTTACAAAAAAGGGTTTGTATGTCAGTAAAGAAAGCAGCAGATTAAGTGGTAAGAGACATTTTTAAAACAAAAAACACAGTGAAGGCTGCTGGGTTTTGCTGCAAAATTAAGAAGCGAGTGCGACAGTCAAAAGCTCCAGAAGAACCTTGTCTGGTTCTGCAACATACTCAATAAAACTTACAGCTCATTTCCTTATAAAACTGCACAAATTCTACCTGAGACTACTATTTTTTTAAGCAAAGGGTCGTCACACCAAATATTGCCTTTGTTTCATTTGTTTACTGCTCTTTACAGTATTTTTTTTACACTATATATTTTTTTAATATAGAAACATTTAATTTCATTATTTTTGAAGGCATGTTTGCTTTACAGCATTTCTTTGCATGTGCCTAAGACTTTTGCACAATACTGTACATGAATCATATTCCCTTGATATATGATAAATCGCTTAGAGAGTAAACTAACAAAATCAAGTCAGCCGCCATACTCATTTAGTAGTCTTGCGATATAAAACTCAATTTGTAACGTTATACACTTAAAAAGATTATTTACATTTATAAACAGCTTTGTCTGCCTTTAAGAAGAAAATTGCATCACATTTCAATGTCTGCTGGGAAAGGTTCTACTTATTAAGTTTACAGTTATGTTGATTTAAATGCCTTGAGCTAACAGCGCCCTAAATATGATGCTAGCGATTCACCCACAGAGAAGTGGAGAGTGTGGATAAGGGTATGTTCAAAACAATTATGAACCACAGCCTTATTTTCTCCTGCTCTCTCACTTAAGTATCCATCGAACTGTGACCACACTTTAACAGCAGTATTAATCTCATGACTAAAAGATAAGAATAATATTTTAGTGCAATTGCCAAGAAAACCTGTCAATAATTCATGTTAATGACACAGAACAACACACTAGAAGGATAATAATAATAATAATAATAATAATAATAATAATAATAATAATAGATGGTTCACTATTAAATTGTACTGGTCTATTCTTAGTCTTGTTTGATATGTATCTGATTATTATTTATTTATTCATATTTTTCATTTAAGTGTTTTGATCTAAACAGACATGTTTCCTTCATGTACAACAGCTAACATTATTCAATAATAATATTCAATTTGAATGATTAAATGTTACTTCAAATATCATTATTATTAAAGCAGAAAGGTCACACATGTGAAGCTTACACGTGGTGTTTTTATTTTCACGTGTGATTTGTACACGATTCCTCTCACGTGTGGTTTGATTCCTTTTCACATGTAATCACATAAAGTCACATGTTTACTCAAGTTCACATATGCAATTTCACATTCACAGTAGAACATGGTGAAATACACTATATGGCCAGAAGTATGTGGATATCTAACCATCACACCCATATGTGTTCCTTTCGCAAACTGCTGCCACAAAGTTGGAAGCACACAATTGAATAGAAAGTATTTGTATGCTGTAGCATTATGATTTCCCTTCACTGGAACTAAGAGGCCTAAACCTTTCCAGCGTGACAATGCCCCTGTGCACAAATCGAGCTCCATGAAGACATGGTGTGCCAAGGTTGGAGTGGAAGAACTCCAGATACTACCAAGAGAAGATTGGCAGTTCTCCCAACACCCACACTCTCTTCAAAACCTTTTCTTCTCTTCTCTGTCCCCCTCCTCCCCCTTCCTCTTCTCTGTCCCCCTCCTTCCCCTACCTCTCTCACTGCAGACGACTTTTCCACTTTCTTTTCCAACAAGGTTACATCAATCAGGAACCAGTTCTCAACCCCAGACATGCATAGACCGGCTCCTCCTCCATGTGACTCCCAACTGACTTCCTTCTCTCCCCTCTCAGAGACTGATGTCTCTAAACTTCTCCTCACTAGCCATCCCACAACCTGTCCTCTTGACCCTATCCCTTGTCACCTTCTTCAGTTCATCTCTCCCACACTATTACCTGCACTCACATACATCTTTAACACATCCCTCTCTACTGGCACATACCCTACCTCATTTAAGCAGGCCCGGGTTACTCCACTGCTTAAAAAACCATCACTTAACCCTGCTGTGGTTGACAACTACAGACCTGTTTCCCTGCTCCCTTTTCTTTCCAAAACTCTTGAAAGAGCTGTTTTTAATCAGCTCTCCAATTTTCTCACACAGAACAACCTCCTGGACACCAAGCAGTCTGGCTTCAAGAGCAATCACTCCACAGAGACTGCTCTGCTTTCCATCAATGAAGCCTTACAACTAGCAAGAGCAACCTCTAGATCATCTGACCTCATCCTACTCGACCTCTCTGCTGCTTTCGAAACTGTGAACCATCAGATCATCCTGTCAACTCTCTCCAGTCTGAGCATCACCAGAACGGTTCTGTGCTGGGTGGAATCCTATTTCTCAGACAGATCCTTCAAGGTATCATGGAGGGGAGGTATTTTTGAAACTCAGCAACTCACAACTGGCGTTCCACAGGGGACAGTTCTGGGTCCACTGCTCTTTTCTATCTACACTACATCTCTGGGGCAGATGATTGAGCCTCATGGCTTCTCATACCATTGCTATGCTGACGACACCCAGCTCAATTTGTCCTTCCAGCCTGACGATGCATCCGTCCCTGCACATATCTCTGCTTGCCTGTCGGACATCTCGGTCTGGATGAGGGAACACCACATTAAGCTCAACCTGGCAAAATCTGAGCTTCTCGTCATCCCAGCCTGTCCCTCAATCAACCACAACCTCTCTGTACAGCTCGGCTCAACCACACTCAAGCCAACCAGGATGGCCAGGAACCTTGGGGTGATTCTCGATGACAGTTTGACCTTTACAGACCACATCTCAACTACTGCACGGTCCTGTAGGTTCATCCTGTACACCATCAAGAAAATCAGACCCTACCTCACTGAACAGGCTACACAACTACTAGTGAGGCTCTTGTTATCTCAAAACTGGACTACTGCAACTCACTACTCTCGGGCCTCCCAGCCAGCTCCATCAAACCCCTTCAGATGTTTTGGAATGCAGCAGCACACCTCGTCTTCGACCAGACCAAGATAACCCATGTCACACCCCTCTTCATCTCCCTCCACACAGTAAAATCCCTAGTGTTGAATTAACACCCAGAGTGTTCATTTGAGTCCAATGGACTTATATAAACACTGTAGGGTGTAAATTCAACAATGTGGGTGTTAAATCAACCCTGGTGATTTTTCTGTGCACTGGCTTCCTGTAGCAAATTCAAGGCCTTGATGCTCACATACAAGACCTTGTCTGGAACAGCACCCTCGTACCTCAACTCTCTCCTGAAGGTTTACGTTCCCTCATGCAATCTGCGATTAATCAACGACCGACACTTAGTAGTACCTACTCAGCGTGGCTCAAGGTCCCTTTCAAGAACCTTCAAAGTAACTGTTCCTCAGTGGTGGAATGAACTTCCAACCTCAATCTGGACTGCAGAATCTGTCACCATCTTCAAAAAACAGCTAAAGACCCACCTCTTCTGTGAACATCTAACCAACCCATTAAAAAAAAAAAAAAAAAAAAAAAAAAAAAACCACTTACACCGCTACTCTGCACACTTTGCTTCTTCTGGAACTCAATTAATGGATCTTGTATGTTAGCACTACTTGTATTGTTCTCTGCTTGATACCGCTTTGCTTGTATTTCCTCATTTCTAAGTCGCTTTGGATAAAAGCGTCTGCTAAATGAATAAATGTAAATGTAAATGTAAGAACTCAAGTGACCTGCACAGAGCCCTGACCTCAACCCCACTGAACACGTTTGGTATGAACTGTAAAGCTAACTGCACCCTAGGCCTTGTGGCTGAATGAGCAAATCCCCACAGCCACGCTCCAAAATCTAGTGGAAATCCTTCCCAGAAGAGTGGAGGTTATTATAACAGCAAGATGGAATAAATCTGGAATAACACATATGAGTGTTTTAGTTAGGTGTCCACAAACAAACCTTTTGGCCATACAGTGCACATATTTTTCACGTGATCACATATTAGTCACATAATCACAAGTTAAAACATATGATCACATGTAAACACACCCTCTAGGGCTCTTTAGTGTTCCAAAGAGGGACAAGCTGAAAATCCTAGAGTTCTAATTTTAACCTTTTCCTCCTATAGTATAGTACAGAAACTAAATTATACGCGTGTGTGTGTGTGTGTGTGCTGTTGGGATGTAGTGGGGAGTGTAAACTGTAACCCGAGCGCTTCAGTGCAGCAGCGCAGCGGCTGATAAAGTCGAGCTCAGTCCCGAAAAGGAAACGCACATTCCTCAAACTGCACACCGTGTATATGAACATATTACAGAGGTTTGGACGTGTGCGTCAGGATGAAGGCCTCGGAATGGCTCGTGTTTACCTGCTGCCTGTTCAGTCTGTGCGTAATTGGAGGTAAGACGACACCAAAGGCTCAAAAACGGCACTAATATACCGCTAAGATGCGGGACCCCGTGATCAGTGTGTATGTGTGTGTGTGTGTGAGAGAGAGAGAGAGAGAGAGAGAGAGATTAAGTTTTGCGCGTTTTGTGCGTAAATATGGATTTCCATCTACCCCCACTCTAAAGTTTCACACTAAAGTGTCATTATTTCTTTCTTTCTTTCGGAACAGTGTTAACTATAGTTTAATGCTAGACACTTATCCAGCACTAAAATTAAGCACTTTAATAATACTAAAGTTGCTGAGATTATTTTATTGTACAGAAATGAAATTTCAGATTAAAAAAAAAAGATTCTTCCATTCTGTTTTACAGTGGTTTTATAGTCTACTACCCAAACTGCTTATTTAACTATATACCATCATAGCTCACAGTTTTGGTTTAGAGCTAACTTAACTTTTGACATTATTTAATAAAACTGTATAAAATGCTGCAACCTTGGACAGGATAAAACAGTTACTGAGGATGAATGAATGAATATAAAAATAAGAATAACACTAAGGGTAACCCTTTAATGAGAGGACAGTGTGTACTGGTTAAATGGGTTAACTCCTGTGATCATTAATGAACTCGTTTTGATCATTAAGTTGTCCTTTGACTTAATGACTGGATGGAATCGAAGTTATATGTTTCCTTATGTTCCCGTCATGATTTTTTAATGCTTTATGGTTCGAAATTGTCTTCATAGACTAGCTCAATAACCACTCAAAACTGTTGTACCTTGAAGCGGATACTGATTATTAGCAAGAGGCTGGCTCGAGACGGCTTGTTTTCATATGTTGTGGTTTTCCCCCTTATATCTACACATGGTGTGCACCAGCTTGAGTGTCAGTGTTCATTTTACATAAGTTTACAGTTCATTCCAAGCAACTGCAGGTTAAATGGGTATGTGGCCTGTACATCCCAAAAAAATATAGGTTGTCGAAAATATTCGTCATGTGCCAGGATTGAGTACCAGGTCGTCTTGCCGGCTGCTAATGGCAGTGTGGCGTGGGGTGATGTTATCATTTGTTCTTGTCAGAGTGGATCCTGGAGGGCTGTGGCTCAGAGAGATTTGATGGATGTGGCAGCGGTGAAGCTGCCGCTTATAAATGCTCCTAACCTTCAGAAACAGCGAAACAGGAGTAATGCATAAAAACACCAGGCTCATCAACTTTATGGAGCAAAAATCAAGTCTCCTTCAAAATTGTGCATCATGGAGAGCGTATGTTTTTAATGAAGGCCACAGGCCTTTCCTGCGCTCGTCTCATCCAGCTAGATCTGTATATTATTGGTTATTGCTTTTTACGCTTGGGTTCTATTTGTCTTGCTCTGTCTTTTTTTAGAATAAATGGTGTTCAGGGGTGGAAAACAGAATCAAAAAGAGTTATTTATTTATTTATTTATTTATTATTTTTGGTTAAACAGCCCTGTGCTTTCTCCCACAGAGACCTCAGATGCAGAGAATCAGCTACTGAAGCAGCTTTTCTCCTCTTACAATGTCAAAGTGCGGCCATCAAAAACACCAGAGAGCAAAGTAGTTGTGAGGATTGGCATGACCCTGTCATCTTTCGTCAGTCTGGTATGGTCCCATGTTTCACACACACACACACACACACACACCCACACACATACACACACACACACACACACACACACACACACACACTGTCTGAGAAAAAAGCTACATTCTGGTAGAATGTAAAACAGAATTGTGCTTTTGTGCTTTAGTGGCCAAATACACTTGCACATACAAGGAATTTGACTTGATTCAGCTCAGAGTGTACCCATGTAAACATTACAGCAATATTGTCTACCATAAAAGTGTGGCGCTTAATATTCAGTCATGTACCTTAAATGCATTTAGGAAACAACACAACATCCTTCAAAAGTACAAAAGAAGCTCTCTTCGAGGGGTGACTTTATGTAGCCTGAGTCTTAATCATTTCCTGAAGCAAATCATTGATAAAGATGAAGAAAGTATTCGGCTAACATTTCAGCTATGAGCTGTGGCATTCTCTTGCTGCTTGAAAAGATGTTATTTGAGTCTGACAAAAGTGTCTTCATTATTCCTCGATGAAGTTTTTAAAATGTGAAGTGACTGCATGTTGTGCCAGCATTAGAGTTATATAACTGTTTTTATGCAGCACTGCACTTTTGTCACTGTTTCCACATCCCAGAGACATTGTCTAGCATCCATTAAAGCTAATTAATATGACTATTAAAACAATAATTCCTACCAACAGCCACACCACATCTTCAGTTCACTTGCGTAGTGAAGCAGGTGGTCAGCTTCAGAAAAGAGTATCATACACCACAGCATTGGTATTTTGCTCCAACGAGAGATATGTACCAATGAATGAAAAAGACAATAGCAGGAAAATTTAATCTGCTCACCCTGGTTATAAATGCAATGCTTATGGTGAGAGCTGTGAAACTTCTGAATCATTTTCTGGGGCTTTGTGGAACTTATCTGCTCTTTTGAATTTAATGTATCTGCTCTTTACTTCTCCTAAAAAAGTAGTGCCTGTGTATATATATATATATAAAAAAAAAAAAAAAGTTAAAGTGTGAATAACCAAATCTTCTTTTTATTTCCCTCTGTAAGCTTTTTTCATCAAGCCCATGGTGAGCAAGTGTCCTCCTGAGTGTGAATATTACAGGGATATTAAATATCATTTCCTGTCTTGATTGAATATCATGATACTGCAGCATATCAGAACTGTATACTTGCTAACTGCTTCTCACATGGCTAGTAGAAAACCTCGAGCATATCTCAACACTATAGCACCTGTTATGACACTTATCACCAAAGCCTTAGACCTGCTTCATACTTTATAGTAGTTTGACTTAATTATACAGTACACATTACATTCTAACGTCTATCTGGTTTGCATCACTGAATGGAGGTACTGTGTTTGAGAGGAAGTGTCTAAAGCTCAACATTCTTATCCATTACGATTTTTTAAGCCGCTGTGTCTGTAAATGAGTTTGGCCCAGCTGTTGATGTCAGTGTGTATCTGTATTTGTGTGTATATGACACAAACTATTTGCACCCACTGTGTTAGCCAGGTCACAGTATCCTCTACTTCCTGTGCATGGATTTTAATAGGCAATCTCAGATAACACACAAACACACACACACACACACACACACACACACACACACACAAATAAATACATACACATAGAGGGAGACACAACCGTCTCAGTCTGTCTCACTCTTTCTATCTCTCTTCCTCTTTCACATGCACAGAGTAAAAGTAGTATTCCACAACTTAAATATAACTCAAAATGCATTTATGTCAAATATAACTAGTCTATGTTGAATATAATTAATAAATCAGCATTTATAATAACCTGGGAAACATGTATGAATATGTATTGTATATCTCTATATACTGTACAGTATAGTGTATAATAGGGGTGTAACATTGCAGCGTATTGTATCATTCAATTTGAGGCTTTTGATTCGATATGTCTGTGCATGAAACAAAAAAAATACCACTTATAATACCTGAAACCCACACTACCTCCTCTGAAAAAGTAGCTTCATAATTATCTTGAATAAGGTTACAGGGATTAAAAATGGCTTCATCTAAGCATGCTGTTTTTCTCAACCTAATATTCGATCATACTACATACTAGCTTTTGCTATTACTATTGCATCTGCGCAAACATCACATAGACAGAAACATGAAGACTCTCTCTCTCTCTCTCTCTCTCTCTCTCTCTCTCCCCCTCTCTGCTTTATGGCAGCATTTCCTGGCTGATTCAATCCATGTTAAAGAAATCAGCAGCTTATTAGGAAGTTCATAGCTGCAGATATGAGCCACTACTTGCTAGTGGAGAATGCACGATTCAAAAACTGCATGGCTTCAGACTTTATGACTTAACAGTCACACCAGTTATTTTTTCTTCAGTTTTTACACCACAAATTAACCCTTTACTGCATGGTGTTGCCATATAGCAACAATTAATTTATCTAAAAAAAATTTTGATAGTCAATAATACAAAACTACTCTTTTCCTATGCACCTGGAAAAAGGGGGCTTTAACGTTGACATAACAAAAAAGAAATTACATTGTCACATGACCAGGAAGTGCTTTTTGAACTTCCTTCTCTGCAATTACATGGCATGGTGAAGGTCATCATTAGCGGGCTCTCAAAATTTGATTTAATTTTTCAATATTTAGGCAAAATTACTTAAAGGAAAAAATTGTAACACTAAAAAAGTTTTTTTGTTTATATTTTGAGTATTCTGTTAAATGGTAAAATGTCATTGTTGCCGTATGGCAACAACATATGATAATGAACTGTGGTATATGTGCATTCATGAATTGAAACATAGCAAAAAGGACACTAGGCTTCTCTAATAGTATATTTAAAAAATTTAAAGTAAGAAAAACTTGTCATTTCAGACATTTTGCAATTACACCTTATTTTCAAAATTTTATGTTTTAAGAAAAAGAATTAAAATGATTTTTTCACCCAAAACATGTTTGGATCTTCTGTTTCCCCAGCCCCCACATATCTTTCCTGTGCTGGGGGTCAAACCAGCTGTCTCTCAAACATTCCTCTGCTGGTTTTAAATAGCAGCTCCTGCATGTGTGCCGCCATGCCCTCAGTGCTCAAACAATCCCACTGGGTCACACGGCAGTATGGGGGAGAATGAGCTGTTCCCATCCCTCAGAGCCCGTTTCATGCTAATCACAGCTACATACCCACCTGTTGTACTAAATGATTGGCCTTATGTGAGCAGAGCCTCAATATCCCAACCTTCGACATACATACGAGGATCCTTAAGTTCTCTACAAGGACACTTGAACTAGTACACAGTGGTATCTCAGTGGTTAAGACTTCTGGGCTACTGCTCAGAAGGTTGTGAGTTCAAATCCCAGTACTGCCAACCTGCCACTATTGGGCCTTTGAGCAAAGGCCCTTAACCCTCAACTGCTCACTTGTATAAATGTAATAAATGTAATTTCCTTGTGGATAAGGGATTCTGCCACATGCTGTAAATGTCATACATATATGTATTAGGGCTGTATGATGTTAAATAAAAAACAAAAATCATGATTGTTTAGCTCAATATAGGAATCAGGATTATTTATTGCAATTATTTAGCTGATTTAAGAATTAAATAGTTTTATTACGCGTTATACCACAGTTCTGTTTAATTCTGTATTCTGATTAGTCAGAAGGTGTTGATCAATAACTCTATAACAGCAGCTCTGACAGTAATTCAGCTGTAATTTACATCACATGTTTTTTTGAATGTGCTTGTTGTTGCTTGTTTCTGTCATAACAGCTCATTCATGGGTACTTGTCAAGAGGATTTATAATAATAATAATAATAATAATAATAATAATAATAATAATAATAATAAATGCATTGCCAATCATGCTGTTTTATAACCAAGAAAAACATATAATCATTGGTGAAGCTTTCTGTAAGGTGATGTTTATTTATCTTTTGTGGAAATTGTCTGCAGCGTCTTTATAACTTTTATAACTTTATGACCATCAATAGGTTTTCCTCCATGAGAAAGACTTCAGGACAGAGGACTTTTCACATTACCGTTTCTTGATAACATGACAAGCCGCATTTTTGGGTTTGCTGTGTTTTGGAGCTGGTGAAGCAATGACTAACTATTGCTACTCTAGCATAAGTGATAAGTGTTTCCCAGATGTTCCACAACATTAAATGTAACTATAAATGGATAGAAAGCAGTTCTTTCATCAATAATAAATGTAATAATTGGCCTATTGCTGCAGGGTAAGTGAAATAAAAACTCCAGGACATGCTATTATAAGCAAATAATCAAGTTCGGGGTGGTAACACAGCCAATTAGCTCACTTTAGCTAAGCTCACTAATAGCATAGTTTAATTAGGTGACAAAGACAAAAAAATATGATAGCTATTCAAATTAGCCATAATACCCATATAATCTTTAAAATGTGTGTAATAACTTCACAAATGATTTGTACTTATTTGCCATTAATTAACAGATTTCTTCTCATGTCGTCCCCTTTTCCCACCACAGAACATGAAAGATGAAGAGATGAACACCATCGTTATCATGAACCTGGTGAGTGCTGTTACTGCAGAGATGTGGGGAGGGGAACAATATTTAACCAGCTCATCATTTTAAATTTAGAAAGGCTTATTTGTACATTTAGTGAAATGCCAGCCTCAGGAGCACGGCAGCTTACTGAGCCCAAATGCCAACACAACACACATGCATCCATTATGCATGAGCTATGAACACTAGAAACAATAAAGAACAAATTATGCAAAATGAACCATTATTATTCAAATGTCCCGGATATTATTCACAGACAACTGCACAGAAAAATTGCATCTGGTATAATTAATGGTGCAGAGAGGAAAATTTGAAATAACGTGATGAAATGATGAACTGGTTTGATTTCTCATTTCCCAGGCGTCTCGCTTTGTTTCTTACATGTTTTAGCCTCGTTTGCCTCCACCTTTTTTTGTTCCAAACTCTGTGTTCGTTTTGATATGATCCAATAAAAAGAGTAAAACTGCTGGATAACATTCAGGTCTGATATCTTTGACAGGAGTGGAACGATCACCGTTTGTCTTGGAATCCCAAAGACCATGATGGGATTGACATACTGCGAATTCCCGCAGCAAAAATGTGGCTCCCGGACATCGTTCTAATTAACAAGTGAGTGTGTGTTACCATGAAGTGGACAAGCAATGAGAAATTCAGTTGTACAAAGTCAATACACTGTCTTTTTTCCACTCTTTCACTTTGTCGACTACTGTTACTTACACATTTGGAAACATTTCTATTAATGTAACACACTACAGGTGGAAATCATTTTTCAGATTTTTGGATAAAATATGAATCTATAGCATGTCTACTATTTAACTGTAGTAATAGTAATGTAACCACTCAGCATTAATATGTTTATTTCACTTTTTCCCTCCACTTTATCCGAAAGGTAGCAATGGAAGAAGTCTTTAAGCTCCGCCCACTTTTCACAATGACATTATGACATCCATCCATCCATTTTCCATACCCCTTATCCTACACAGGGACGCGGGGAGTCTGGAGCCTATCCCAGGGAACTTGGGGCACAAGGCATGGGACAGGGTGCCAACCCATCACAGGGCACAATCGCACACACATTCACTCACTACAGACAATTTGGAAATGCCAATCAGCCTCCAACGGATGTCTTTGGACTGGGGGAGGAATGCACAGGGAGAACATGCAAACTCCATGCACACAGGGTGGAGGTGGGATTCGAACCCCCAACCCTGGAAGTGCGAGGCAAATGTAGTCACATTATATCATATACTGTACATTTATTTTTAAATACTTTTTTTCTTTGTTCAGATCCAAGAATCCCAATTTCTAGATGACTTACAGTCATGAAAATTTACATGTGAATTCCTATCCCTGTTGATAAGCTTTCTCAAAATGTTGATAATTGTTGGATTTATGATCAATTTTAGACTGAAAAATAGCATAAAATGTCCAACAAACTGTTCTCTAAAGCTCTTTTTCTGAAAAGGGTTCACTGTTAAGTTAACATTTTAATTCCACAATCATACAAACATGAGATTGTTTGCATTATTTATCCACATTTAATCAGATGAAGCCTCATTGCATAACTAATTGCAAATTTAGGAAAATTGCATTGTAAAGCTAGCAGCAATCCACTGCATGTGATATGTATTGTTTTCAAAACTGACTCAATTTGCATGTATTGTCTTGCCTTAACACTAAATTAAGCTCAGCATCTTGCATGGCATCTTACTCATTCAGGAAATATAGATGCAATATAATATTTTATGACAGGAACTGATATACTGTAGTGTATATCAAACATAATAAGACAAATAAAGCTAATTTATATCAAGCTGTACATGCAATTATAACATTTAATAATATTAATTCAGGTGTGTAGGGCAATATTTTTCCATCACAGTGACCCCTGAACATTAGTGCTAGCATACTAGATGTTACATCAGCTAAATATCATACCCCCAGTGAGTTGAGTCAGGTATGATGGAGGATGGATGAAACTGCTGTATTGAAAAACTGTACTGCAGAACAGGAACACACTTGGGCAGAACTGGACCGTTAGCTGAACTGTTAATCATTAGGGGCAGAGATCATATTCTTAAAAAATAAATAAATAACCTTTTAAAATGTACTTATAAGTAGACTGTTTGCATGCATTTTCTTTTCTTGCTTGTAAGGCTAATTGCTTAAAAATTGGACAAAAAGCTGGATTTATCATAAATCTTGCCTCGGGTGTTATCACTGTTTGCAGGACCACCAGACTGATAAAATATTTTAAAAAAACTTCTCTATCTAACACTAGTTTGGTGTCACTAGCCAAGGGATGGCACAACTAAGCTCTCATTGTAGGGGTTTAGCTGCTACAGAGTCATGCAAAGTACGTTATCTTTCCTTATGCTCTGCTATATCATGTTCAGCTAACTTGGAGCTCAAATACATTTATACATATACATCATATACGTAGACATTTACAAACCTTCCTGCTCAGCATGAGAGGATGCTAGTGTTTCAGTTTCAACCCATTTAGTGGTTTAAAAAATTCTGCATATATCCATTTTTCCTCACACTGACTGTGTGATCTAGCGTCTGGCAGAATTGAGACTGTCAGACAATAAGACACGAGTATTTCCATGTATTTTCCTGTAAACTCTGTCTGATTGGTCTCACCTCTCTTCACTGAAAATATAAAATAACAGGCAGTATTCTTTTACTGATGTTCAGTTATTTAGTGACAAATGGCCCCAAGTGGAGAATTATCTTTGAAGCAAAAAATCTTTGAAGCTACAGCTCAGAATGGCCAGGCCAGGTTGTGCACATGGTGTAGAATAGCGTTTCATATATTTATTGGTCAATTTATTATGATTTATGGTCCAAATAATGTGATTAAAACATGTTGAAATCCCATTAAAGTACCTCACATTTTAATTGTTGGTAGTAGTCCAAAGACAGCTGTCCACCACTTCATTTTAGGGTGATGGCAAGTGTGTTAGTCCTCAAAATAACTCAATTAATGACAATAACTTTGCAAGCCATAAGTTATTAGAGAGCCAGGCATTGAGGGTTTTTTTTTTTTTTCCATTTTTATTTTGTACTCCAGGACATTTTATTTGAAATAGTACCTAGAAACAAGCAAGAGTGCAGTTGTACTGTGTACTGGATGATATTCAGTATAACCGCATGATTGCGAGTGCAATATTGCTTTTCTACAACAGTTCTATAAACATGAAATTAATGTAGAGTAAGTGACATTTCAGATAAATATGGACAAAAGTTCTGTTTATTTTTGCTCTGCTAATGGAAATAGAGCCCAAAGGAGCCACACTCGCTTTATAGCCCCACCCCAACCCCCGCTAGCTCACATTGATTTGTACATCCCCGTTAAAGGTGCTTCTGGGGACGTATCAGAGTGACATGTCTCACTTGCAGGTCCAGATGAATTATGTCTTTGTGTATTACATGCTGGTATTATAGTTTCACTACATTGATGCATGAAACAGGAAAATGATACATAATCATGGATTCTACATAATACTGTGAAACTGAATATTACATACCATTACAAAAATTCATATTAAATTCTAGTTTTATGCCAGAATGCTCCTTTAAGAACTTTGTTCAGTGGTCCAACAGTGGTTTTAATAGTGATCCAAAGATTTGAACTAGAATCTTTAAAGGGAGATTTGAACTAGAATCTTACTTGCTCAGAACAACTGAACCACCCCTGTCCTACTATAGACATAGCTATCTACATACATCCATATGTAGATCTATCTATACATCTGTATTGGACAAAATCAAGTAAGAATCGCAGCTCTTTTTATACATAGTCAGCCCATTTCAGAGGATATTGGACAATATGCTGCTTAACTGTTTCTTTCTTTGCTAGCAATTTGTGATTAGTTCACATGCTAGGGATTTTTATGAGTGCTGTTGGAAATTGCTTACTTATTTTTTTTTACTGATGTGTGAACTACAGCCAGCTGTGAAAGGATAGTACAGACACATCTTAACTGCTAATATCCAACTAAATACCGCAAAACTGTATGCAGTGGGACGATGAGTTGACACACACTGTTGTAAGTGAATATTTCCGTAATATAAAAAGTAGAATATTATTTGAACAAACAAGCTTTAGTGAAAATGCCCTAGGAACAAGCTAGAATTGCTGCATTAAAGCTTTGTCAGAGAATCAGCACGGATGGCATAAGGGTATAATAGAATGTATATATAAAATTGTATATAAATATAATATATGTATATAAATATATTTGTATATAAAAATGACTGTAGTCCTATATAGCTTAAGCTTAATTCAGGGATGCTGCAGACTTGAAGCACACAGCAGACACAGGGCACGTCCTATCAACCTTCATAGAATTCTGCACTTTTTATAAATCAAATACACATTCGGAGGGGCGGGGGGGGGGGGGGGCAGGTCGTTGGCAGGGGGGTATGGGAGGGACTAGGCACGGTGGCTTAGTGGTTAGCATGTTTGCCTCGCACCTCTGGTGTTGGGGATTCAATTCCTGCCATAAGTGTTTACATGTTCAGCCCATGCTTCTGGGGTTTCCACTGGATACTCCAGTTTTCTCCCCCAGTCCAAAGACATGCTCTGTAGGCTGATTGGCATTTCCAAATTGTCCGTAGCGTGTGAATGGATGTGTGAGTGTGTGTGTGATTGTACCTTGTGATGGGTTGGCACTCCGTTCAGGAAGTCCCCCGCCTTGTGCTGGGATAGGCTCCAGGCTCCGTGTGACCTCAGTAGGATAAGCGATACAGAAAATTGAAGGATGGAAATACACATTCAGTTTAAACCTTGAATAAGAGCATGGTGTCCATACCTGATATGTATTTTTGGGGTACTTTTGGGGATACCACATTCCTGGTTCAGCCAAAATACAACCTTCAAATTAAAGCAGGACCACTAAATACTATTTCATGTCATATCCATGAGCCAAAACCACAAAAATCGTGACACTGTGACTTGTCTCATTACATGAACACTGTATTATATCACCATTTGCATGAAATACAGGAACAACTACATTGTGTTTTACAATCCTACAATCTACACCAGCAGGTCTGATGATAAGCCAAAGTTATTTGCTGTTAACATGGTGTCAACACTTCAAGAAAACAAGGTGATTGTATGTGGTTAACTCCTTCATGCAGAAAGTGTGGGCTGCTTCATTAGTGACCTTGTGAGCCTGCAGGTTGATGGTCAGTGGTCCACTACATTAGCTCAGGTTTAATATCCAATATGTGTTATCCAATATACCAATATGTGTCTCTCAGCATGTTCTATAAAGATGACTCAGCTAAATCATGTAGCGTTTAAACTTTGTAAGTGATATTCCTGTAGGAAAATGATCCATAATATTGATACTGAATGCAAAGCAATTGTGCATTGTTAATCTAAATCAAGAATATGCAAATGTTGGTCTCCAATATTTATTTGAAAGTATTTACATCAGCTTGTTCCTTCTCCATGTGTGTGTGCAGTAACGATGGTGTGTTCGAAGTGGCTCTACGCGTTCATGTTCAGGTATACAGTAATGGCAGAGTGACATGGACCCCTCCTGCCCTTTTCCGCAGCTCTTGTGCTGTAAAGGTAAGACAAAAATGTCACAACTTATTAAATATACAAAGCAGTCTAAAGACATGCGCTGTAGGCTGATTGGCATCTCTAAATTGTCCGTAGTAGGTGAATGGGCGTGTGAGCGTGTGTGCGATCGTGCCCTGCAATGTGTTTTCATGTTGTCCAGGGTGTCCCCCACCTTGTGCCCCATGTCCCCTGGTATAGGCTTTAGGCTCCCCGTGACCCTGTGTAGGATAATCGATACGGAAAATGGATGGATGGATGGATAGATTATTTTTTTGGTGCGTTGTTATAATTAAAGAGGCAACGGAAAAGAACATAGCACATTGTAGACAAACACAGTAGTAAATGACAATAGAATAAAAGACATGGCTTGCAGTCAAAAGATAGAGTACTGAACAGATGAAGTGTCACAAATTGACATGAAGAAATAAATACATAAGCATCACAGACTCAAGAACACAGAAACCAAAGCCATGGAGTTTCTGGTACTAAGTCCTATGGACTTAAATTGACATACATTGTATGAATGTGTAAATACTTATGGCCTAGGGTTAGAGATGGTTAGAGTAGCCAAAATCCTGACTCAGTAAAAGCACTAACGTATTGTCTTCCACAATATTAAACTGTACATGTTTAAAATGTGCGACATAGCGTTCTTTAATAAATAAAAGAAGTAGCATTGGCAAACTGCTGTGAAATAAAAGCATTTCAGGGTGTGCTTTTATTGAAAAATAATCAACTTCACGATGGTAACAATAACTTTAAGTGTTTGTTCCAGGCTTGTATATTTGTCTCCTCCATTTTCATCACATAAATCTGAGCTGTTTTTTCCTAAATTACTCACTCTCTCCTTTGTTCTCTCTCAGACACTCATTACTGCTTATTCTCTCTTTTTCTCTCTCCTTTTATCGTTCTCTTTTTCTCGCTCAAACACACACGATATTTCTTAAAATGTACCTTCCTTTATTTATATATTTGTTATTCATACACACATTATACTGAGATACTGACCCTCTTTACTCCATTCTCATGCTCTCATTTTTGTATCTGTTTTCCCCATAAATCCTTCATTTCATTTTGCAGGTGACATACTTTCCATTTGACTGGCAGAATTGCACCATGGTGTTCAAGTCATTCACTTATGACTCCTCTGAAATGGATCTTCAGTATGCCCTTGACGAGAAAGGCAACGAGATACGAGAGATCATCTATGACACTGGTTTCAGTGGTATGAATGCACACAAGCAGCTCAGACAAGCCTTGGCAGACTCTGAGACAGAGAACTGACAAAAGATCTGCATTTTTCATTATAGAAAGCATTGGATGAATGAACTAAATACACACATGAACACACTTTTAATTGGTTGCCTTGTCCACAGAGAGCGGTGAATGGCATATTCGTCACAAGCCTTCCAGGAAGAATGTAAAGAAAGATGACCTATATGAAGACATCACCTTCTACCTGATCATCGAGCGCAAACCTATGTACTATGTATTCAACATCATCCTGCCCTGCATCCTCATTACGATCATCGCCATCTTCAACTTCTACCTGCCACCCGATGCTGGTGAGGCACGTCAACTCAAATCTGCCACATTCTTGAAGTTTACAGTAATAGCTTAATACTTCTTTTGGAATTATCTATTGGAGCGGTATTTTAGAGGTAGGTCAGTGTTACCATTCATCATTTGAAAATGTTATTGTCTTCCAATTTGAGGGATGTTTTGACCCACTAGTTCTAGCCAGAACTCTCTCTTTACTCAACATGCTGGGAAAACACAAAGATCAGTGTCAAAGCATCATCCACAACATCACCTAATGGGGTTTCACAGACCACCTCACATATACGATCAAGTTTTAACTAGTCGTGTCTACTCATTTTAAACATGAACTTGACCTGAACGGATTTTTGTATATAAACACTCTGACAATACAAGTCCCATCCCCAGCCTTGGGTTGGACAATGTTCTAACATTGTGTGTGTACCTTTCCCCCAAGCTAGGGATCCGTCTTCATTTGAAAAGACACATTGAGTGTAGTTTAGCCTGTATGAACTGCCTAGACATTCATACTAATATGAGTTTCTTTAATTATTCAAGTCACCATGATGATTTCTAACTTTAAACGAAATACTTAATTACTACTTTATCAGATCAGTCGGCCAGTGGTGTCATTGTGAGCTGCAAGGAGAAATTTTAGAAACTAAAATGCTACTAAATACAATTGCAGTTGTTTAATTAAACTTACACTGACCTAGACATAACACACACAAATAAATCAGGAATATTTAGCTAAACCTTTTATCAAATAGCAAACTGCTACAAAAGCAACCGTCAATTTTTAGCCCGTCATCACCCCAAACTATTCAAATGGGCAATTATTCAGGAGCAGACTAGTTCAAAATATAATCCAAATACTACTATTGATTCTAAAATGGATAAAAGATGAATCATGCTGCAGTACAACCTGAGGCTGGAAATCAATGACCAGGTTCATCATCATTCACTCTGCCACTAATCCAGATGGAGGCACAAACACTGTGTGTTAGACTAAAAATGTTTTTATGAGTAATGGAAAACAAAACTGGTTATTTGATATAATGTGGTGCAGTATATATGTTTAGTTTTTTTGATATTTGTTTTTGAGTATATGATATGTAGACTGTCCTGTGTGAGAGAATGTTGCATTCAATTCACTGGTTTAAAACTCTGACTCAGCCAGAGGTGCTTTACCAGAGCATTCTCCTGTGTGGCCTCTAACAGCAGCATTACAGCTCATTCCATGACCACTAGGTTCATTTTTTATCTTAGTAAAATCCACTCCATAAATCAATGTTACATTCAGTTGCCCAGACTGACCTCACTGACCTCTGTGCCTCGGGGAAGAAGCGGCACATTAGAGAGTGTTTGTTTTTCCATATTATTATGTGGGTCAGGTACTGTATGTAAAGAAACAGCTTTATGAATGAAATGACTATTGGACTGGGATGGGTATATATGGGATGAGGTAAAGATATTCTTGAAGTATACATATACTGATTTCTTTTGTTTTTTGGTGTATGTCTCATACTAAATAGTTTTGGATCTTCAAATGAAATACAACATAAAACAATCACAACCTGAGTAAACAATATTTTTATTTTTAAAAATTGTTTTGATTGAAGCGAGAAAAGTTTTCCAACACCTATCACCCATGTGAAAAACTAATTGCCCCCTTAAACTTAAAATCTGGTTGTGCCACCTTTAGCTGCAATAACTGCAACCAAACGCTTCCGATAACTGGAGATCAGTCTTTCCCTTACTTCTAGGACTAAGACTTACTACTCTGCTTTGGATCATTGACTACGTTTACATGGACAGCAGTAATCTAATTATTGACCTTACTCTGAGTAAGATAATAATGTGATTAAGGTGTTTACATGAGTCGCTTTTAGAATACTCCTGTCATGTTCCCGTTTTACATGTTATAGAACATAATTAGATTAACAGCCCGCGCCATTACGTCACCCCACCACACCGTCCGACATCCCACCAGAATTTCACGTATCAACATACAGTTCATCTTCGTTATGGTACCATATACAGTTTTGGGTGTTTTTATTTAATTTTTTTACGAACGCTTTAAGTGCAGTTAATTATTTGTCATGCTGTACGTGCAAATAGACAACTGCTTGAAGCCATGGTCTACGTCCCAAACCAAGTACTTACCGTATATATAGTAGACAAGATACATGTATTTTTCCCCACTACAGGCCTATAGTAGGCAAGTATGCGGTTTGGGACGTAGCCGAACTCTCTTGTTCGCTGTAAAACGTAAAACTGCCGTGTATGATCGTATCCTGTCGCAAAATGCGGTGAAAACTCTCACACAACGTTCATAATGTGATTAAGGTGTTTACAAGTCTGTGATACATGTCCATAATGTGACTAAAACAGGAGTACTCTACCTGTCTTAATTCGATTATTGCTTATTTCGAGTATGACCTTAATTAGATTAAGGTAATTAAAAATTGCTGTTTACATGGTAGTTTCTTAATAAAAGTATGGTCTTTATCGGGTTAACAGTGGATTATTGTTGTCCATGTAAACGCACTGATTGTCTTGCTGCATAATCCAGTTGCGCCTGAGTTTCAACTTACGGACTGAAGACCAGACATTCTCCATTAGAACTGGCATGCTCTCTGCCATTTTCTGGCAGAGAGCATGTTTCCCTCAATAATTGCAAATTGCCTAGACCCTGAAGCAGAAAAGCATCCCCACTGCATCACACTTCCACCACCATGCTTGACCGCATATATGATGGAATTCTGTGTTTGGTTTATGCCAGATGTAAGAACAGAACATTCTCCCAAAAGGTTTGAGGATCATCAAGGTGTGTTTTGGCTTCTGGGTTAGCAGTGGTTTTCACCTCGCCACTCTTCCATGGATGTCATTTTTTGCCCAGTGTCTTTCTGATAGTGGAGTCATGAACAATGACCTTTATT
Organism: Ictalurus furcatus; assembly: GCF_023375685.1. Taxonomy (NCBI): domain Eukaryota; kingdom Metazoa; phylum Chordata; class Actinopteri; order Siluriformes; family Ictaluridae; genus Ictalurus; species Ictalurus furcatus. The sequence goes on from NC_071261.1 coordinate 24,401,239, forward strand.
GATGCAAGAGAGGACTGTAGTTCCTTTGATGTTGTCCTTGGCTCTCTTGCTGGATGAGTTGTCACTGTGCTCTTGAGGGATTTTGGATGTCAGCCACTTCTGGGAAGGTTCACTACTGTGCTGAGTTTTTCCATTTGGAGATAATGGCTCTCACTGTGGTCCTTTGGAGTCCCAGAGCCTTTGAAATAGCTTTATAACCTTCCCAGACTGATGTATTTAAATCACCTACTTCCTCATCATTTCTGGAATTTCTTTCAATTTTGGCATAGTGTGTTACTGGGTAAGACTTTTTAACCAACTTCATGCTGTTGAAAAAGTTCTATTCAAGTCAAATCAGGCCTGGTTGCATCTAGTCCAGCTGAACCCCATTATGAATGCAGTTTCACAGATTTGGGGAATTAGTACCTATGGGGGCAAATACATTTTCACACAGGCCCAGTTGGTATTGAATCAATCTTTTGTTTAAATAAATAACATTATTATTTAAAAACTGTATTTTGTGTTTACTCGAGTTACTTTTGTTTTATCTTCGCTTTTGCTTTAATTTCTGAAACAATTTAGTATGAGAGACAAAAACAGAAGAAAACATATGTCAATGCCTAAGACCTTATTACCACTTAATCATGCCATTCTTCCTCCTCTTATCCTTTTTCCATTTATCTCTGCTCAGGAGAGAAGATGGGTTTGTCCATCAACGTGCTGCTGACCCTTACTGTCTTTCTGCTCCTGCTTGCTGATAAAGTCCCCGAGACATCTCTGGGTGTCCCCATCATCGTCAACTACCTGATGTTCACCATGATCCTGGTGACGTGTTCTGTTATTCTCAGTGTTGTGGTGTTGAATCTGCACCACCGCTCACCAAGCACCCACCATATGCCCTTGTTGGTGCGCAAGGTTAGCCAACCATTCACCTCACTACACTAATCTGCTGAGTTATTCTGTATGCAGAGTCAGATAAGAAGATATTCAATTCTTCTTCACCAGATGTCTTTAGCAAACAGTCCTTAATAAGTAAAAACCTGATATGTAATTTGATATTTCTGCTGAATACCAGCTGTTCAAGCATTGAATCTTAAACACATCTGGCTCTAGTTTTTAGAAGCTTCTCCTTGGAAAGCTGGACTAGTTAAAGAAGTAAAAAAAAAAAAAATCGGATTTGGAGTTAAAGTCATAGGTTTAATACTCATGACTCAATAGGTGAGCTTATAGAGTTATTTTTCTGAACTTCTGAGCTGATTTGAGCTCTATAATGCAGCTGTATAATTGCCATAGCAGACCCAATTTGCCATATAGACATAAAGGTCTATTGCAAAGTGGTAAGATTTAAGTGTGAGTATTAGTAAAGGAGATGCTGTCCTTGCAGCCTGCTTTGGTCACATTTGCTGGGTTCATGACTTTCTTGAAAAATACACATTCAGCACTTTTTCTTTTTTTACTCTGACTTAAACACACATACAGGCACACACACATTAAGGACATTAAAACACACTACAGAGATCCAGAAACAAAGTATTTTAGAACAGCTCAGAGATTCACACCTCCACATTATTGAAAGCCCATTAGAGAAAAGATGAGACACGCCATTGGGCCACCATGTTTCTTCTACCACTTACAAACTGGGGCAAGAGGTATTCTGGAGCAATAGAAACAGGGTAATCAATAGTGACTAGGTAAGAACAGTGGATGTAGAAGTAAGGAATGTGATACTGCAACACTAATCACTCCATGAGACCTGTGACTCTTTCACTATATTTTCAGTATCTGTAAAGGTACATGGACCTTCCAAAGTACATCAAGCAGAGACTAGCAGGGGGTTGCAATACATAACTGATTGAAACAATTTTGTTAGTTATTATTATTCAGAATCAAATCACTTTTTTCAGTTTATCTATATGGCCTGTATTCATAAAGCAGCTTATAGTAGCTGGGCTGGTAAAAATGTAGGGTCCATGTAAGTTGTGTTCAATCGTTTTTCATTTCAAAGCATTTCTTTTTTCCTTGTAATACACTAAAATAGGAAATTAATTGATTTTTTTTCCACGGAATTATTTTTAAAAAGGAATTGTTGAATTGTTTTTAATTGTTTCTACTAGCAAATCTAGAATTCAAATATTCATGAATTAAAATATTAAAAAAAAAAAAAAGAAAGAAAGAAAGAAAGAAAGAAACCATGGCATTTCTGTGTGAACAGAATCGACCTTGAAGTACAAATAAACTATTCTCTGGTTAAGATGTGTACTCTGGATTTTGTTTTCATAAAGGATATGATAAAAATGGGGTCAACAAATATGTAAATGTTATATTATGGTTAAATTGCAGCATTTGCAAAAGCATCACCATTTTGTTATTTTAAAAAGCACATAGTGATCCATATTAACAGTACATCAGGCATGAACAACAAACATTAGTCTATTTTTCTTGCTTTCCAGTAATTGCTGATAAACATGTGGGTTATTCATGAATCTTTCAATACTTTTAACTCCAAAATGTATATGAAATAATATGAGCGCTTCCTGTAATATTTATTGTTTTAAACTCATGTACAGTTTTGAACATCTCAATTGCATAGTTTTTTTTATTATTATTATTATTTCAAAAAGAAACCTATATGAAGGAAATGAACACAAATTCAGTTACCTTGTATTCTTTACATCCTTTCTATGTATGTGGTCTAAGTAGTCAGACTGAAACAGAAGAGACACTGTATGAATAGGACAATTTTGTGTGTTTTCTGTCGTGTCTGGAAGCCTCCAGTGTCTGTAGCTTAAATAGTTGGCAGCTGTACAATGCCGCACTACTTTTTTTATTACCATTCAAGGTTATTCAAGGAAAAAGTCCAAACACAGGGTCTTAAATTACAGTCTTAAGTCGCTTTCACCCTGGTTATATTTATAGCACCGACTCTGTCACAAACGTGAACATGAATGTGTGCTCTTTAAAATTTTCTCTGAACAATGCATGACAACTTTCATGCATGATACATGGGTCATTTAGAAGTCTGTACGAGGCAGAAAACCTTCTAGAGCTCACATGTCTTTCATTTGTCTTTCACTGACAGTGTTTGTTGTTATATTTCATCACATAGTCAACCTTTTTTACATGCTGACCCCTCGTTTCTTGTCAACACTTTTAGAGTACAATTATACACTCCAGTAAACTTTGAAAGTTCAAACCAGATGTTGCTTGATTGCAAGCAAGCATCTCATATATGCTGTTTATTGCTAAGAATTTCAGTCACTTCAGCTAACTGCTATAATTAAACACTTAGTAATTATGGGAAAGTTTATGGACACTATTAACAGTGGTCTATTAAATAGTTTCACATTTGAGCCAAATGGGAATTCCATCTTAATATCATAACTGCTTCCATTGTGGTCCGTTTTCTGCAGATTTTCATCCACATGCTGCCCCCGTATCTGGGTCTCCTAAGGCCGAAAGTGGAGACACCGCTATCTCTGGAGCGCCCACACAAGAAGGAGAACCTCAAAAGCATCAGCCGGGCAGCAGACGAATACTTCATCCGCAAGCCCAACACCTGTGTGCTCTTTCCTAAGCCCAACAGGTAACTTCAACATGCACTCACCATGAAGACCAGCGTCACAAGGGGGAGGTAGTGAATGTGTGAAGCCATGGCTGATTATATGCAAAATGCAACAATTTAACAAACAGCTTTTCTGTATAGTAGGGGTCACCAACAGGCAGGCCTCAGTCTGGTTCTGGACACAGCAGGGTATTTCAGCAGAATGAACTGAGCACTCGTAAAATACCGTAGCAGAGCAGATCAATGTATGTAAAAAAAAAAAAAAACTGGCCATAGTTCAGCAACTCCTGTTTTGTAAACTTGAACCATTTTGGCTTCTGTACAATGAAAACAGAATGTTGAAAGGCAACTGGACCAAGTAATAAGTGTTTATTCTTCAAAAGAGTTCAGAACAGATGCCTGATCTCATCAGAGTCTATGGCACTCGTCAAAAAGTAAAATCACCAGTGTGAAACAAAATACAGAATAAACACTTAAAAATGTGTCTTACTTGCAGACATGAACTAATCACAAAGCATTTATCATTATTTAGTCATGTTAGTTGCTTATCTGGATATGTAAAAAAGGAATTTTATGTAACTAATCCTTTACAGTTTTTTTAAAGTAATGAGACGCTAATGAAAATGCATAACAATTCTCATATGCAAAATGTCAATACTTGGCTACGATCTCAAATGGGCTTCTGCTATTCCATCCATCCATCAATTTTCCATACCGCTTATTGTACGCAAAGACGCGAGGAACCATGGAGCCTATCACAAGGAATTTATATGCTTTATCTAAGGCGGAGGTGCCAACACATCACAGGGCACGTTCACACACACATTCACACACTACAGACAATTTAGAGATGCCAGTCAGCCTACAACGCATGTCTTTGAACTGGGGGAGCAAACAAGAGTAAACAGAGGAAACCCCCTAGGCATTGGTGAGCATGCTAACTCTGCGTACACAGGGTGGAGGTAGGATTTGAGCCCGAACTCTGGAGGTACAAGGCAAACGTGCTAACCACTAAACCACCATGCCCCTGACTTTTGCTATTATGTTGTACAAATAATAGAAAGTATATGACTGAAGTATCACAGAAGTACATCTATTTCTGCAAAATCAATGTACAAGTGTGAGTAAGTCTGAAAGATGATACATTTTACAGATCTTATACATATAGACAGCCTCACATTATTATGCAGTAGAGTTGGGCCATATAAAATACTATAAATATTTTAGAATAATACCATGTTATTTAATGTTCATTATTTTATACCGTTAGCGTAAGTAATTATATTCATTGTACAAATACACTTCATAATCTACGTTTACTTCCCACAAGGAATTTGCTCTTCTGAGCGGTTAATAAGTTCAAATATTAAAATGTTTTTAGAGGTATACTTTTTTTTATGTATATATACACAAGTTGCCATGCGTGATAAATCACAAATATGTCTGCCCAAGGTCTGCTCTGATTGGACACTCAATGCCAGAAAGATAAAAGACACAAAGAGACTATCTGTAGTCTCAGGCAATCATGCTGGAATGTGAAGAAAAAAAAACAATTAACAATCAGTGCATGTTGATACACATTAGCTCAAGACATGTGAGAGTTAGAGAGTGAAGGAAACAGGAAGAAAAAGTGGAAGAGAGAAGAAGGAGAAAAATGAGAAGGAAAAGAGAGGTGGGAGAATATCTAAGTGATTTGATGAGGCGGCAGTACTTCACACCTTTTAATTGGTTTTAAGACGTGTCTTGGCATCACAAGCACCATGTCGTACTCAAATTGGTTTTGATTAGTCTTTTGTGCCTGCTGATCCACAGCTCAGGATCTAAAGTGGGACAGATGGCAGGAAGATATAAGGCAAGGGAATTGAACCTATCAGCTTAAACATATCAGGGTTAAGGCATGAGAATTATGAATTATTGCCATTGCTGCTTGTGTGTCTTAAATCTGTGCAGCAGTATGGTTGTAGTGTGGTTTCTCTCCTGTTGAGTGTACTCTATGTAATATTGCTATCTATCATGAAGCAGGTAAAAAAAAAAAGAACATACTTTCCTGGATATCCTTAAAAGTTTTCAGGACCCCTATTATATTGTCTAGAGATTGCAATTTTGATTTTTGCCGATACTACAGTCATCCAGGCTAGGAGCCAGGGAGCAAAATTGGCTGTGCTCTATGGGTGGGAGGGGTGGAATACTCTCTTTCAGTTGGCTGGCTTTACATGTATGTTGTAGCCTTCACACTAAAAATACTTTAGGAAGTATGTTTTCGCCTTCATCCTCCCTGGTTGGTAACATGAGAGAGGTCTTATGATAGAGGGTTACTGGCTGGTAAATGGGAATTGGCCAGAATGGAAGGAAAATGGGAGGGAAAAAAGTTATAAGGACATTCTTTTGGAGAGTTTAGTAAATGATTTTTAAAAAAAAATAAATAAAAAAAAAAGTAAATGAGTAAAATGATGTCCTTTCTGACATCACCCTCTGAACATTCCAAGAACATTTTCCTGCTTTTATAGAAACATTTACACTATATACGACCAACACACAACCAAGTATGTACATTGTTGAATGTTCTTTCAACTCAAAACATTTTAATAAGTTAAATAGAGTTGAATTCCATTGAATGTTTCTGTGTAACTATCTAAGAGAGCAGAATTGCACATATTATTGTGACGTCCCATTATTTTGGGTGTTTTCTACTGTTCCGTGCAATATTGCAGTATCTTCTTTCAATGGTGTAGCTTTTGTCAGATGAACTTTATTTAATGGAAGGAGTCTCCAGTGTCAGCACTTTGTAACAGTTGGTAACTTTTCCTCAACACCAAAGTGACGAGTTCTATTTTTGTATTATAAACTTGTATTGTATTATAAACCTCTTACTTTTATAGCACAAGTGATAACAGCAACTACTTTAAATGTATTTATAAACTAATAAAAAAAAGTATGAGGTGTCATTCTTTGATTAATAACAAATGTAATTGTTGATCATTTGCTGTGGCATTAGAGGAAAAACCACTTTGGGATGTGCTGTTATAGGAAAATAATTAACTTCCAATAACAGCACATGCTGTTGTGGTTAATTCATTATGTAAAACATGTCCATTTTGATTTTTTTTTCTTCCCATCATTACAATCAAAACTTTCTACTTACCTATACATTATCGATCCAATAGGTGGATCAGAACAAAAATGTCTGCTAAGCTCTCTTTTAAATCGATATTCATGTTTTAAGAGGATTTGGGGTTTGAATGAGATGCCTGCACTCAGGTTGCTATATGTGTATGCATGACTTTGTGTAGGTAAATATAGAAAACTTATACCACCTGAACAAAGTAGGCACTTAATCAAATGAATGGGCTTCCCTCTGTAATAAGTAATACTGCTTAGGTCTCTTGTGCATGCTGGGAGTCTACAGCAACTGCAGCATTCCCCAAAATACTCAACCAGCCCATAGAAAGGGATTGAGAAATATGTGTAGAAGGAAATGAAGGGCTACTCTGCCTCCCAGTGGCAGGATGGTGAAATTATGGCACTGCGAGGGCCATCAGATTAACTTGATAAGCTGCTGCTATAAAAGGTCAGGTGTGGGATGGATGGAGAGGAGCTGAGAAAGTGAGAGGATTTCATAATGAAACAGATGTTAAAGGACACTCCATGGAATGGAGACACAGCACAGCTGTTGTGAGAGCCAGATAATCAGCATATATGGAATGTAGCAGGTGGTCGAGCAGCCCCCGGGCACCAAAGAACAAAGATGATAGAGAGAGAGAGAGAGATGTGAAAGGAAAGAGAGACTTGCTGTCCTTACTAGCAGAAGTCACCTTGGAAGTGGTGTTTGGGGAAGCTGCCATTCTATAATTTGGCCATTATATAATTTATAATTTATAAGGGTAATCAGATAATATACAAACACATATATAGGTAAGCACACAATAACCCAGTGTCATTATTGTCTTTCTATGTCCCTGTCAGTTTCAACTTAAAAAATAATCTTGTTCATTTGAAATTAAGTGGAAAATGACTCTCTTGACTCTTTAAAGGAGCCGACCGTAGTGTTTAGATCTGGGGCTGAAAAAAAATTCCTCAGGATGCCAAAATGAACAAACCAGGGCAATGCATAACTAAATTAAAAATTTTAAATAATTTACATTGTGACTATTATTAAAATTGATGTTTTGGTACTACTATTACAAACAGCAGTAGTGTGGCCGTGTGCTAATGAAACTGAAGTTACACACAAATTAATTCAATAATGGAACTGTGTCCCAGGTACCAGCCAGACGGCCTGTGCACTGACCTGCGGAAGTTCATTGAAGGCCCCAGTCACTACCTGACTCTGCCCCCTGAGCTGAAATCGGCCGTGGAGGCGATCTGCTACATCGCTGGGCAGCTACAAGCTGAGAAAGACTATGAAGCTGTAAGAGACTCTTGCATTTACATGCTTTTTAGTGTTAGCCATTAAAATAGTACCCATATGTAGTTTATCTGTCAGTTAGTAAATATTCTAAATCAGTCATCTGAAGCTGTCCAGAATTGGTTTTATAATCAGAGATAAGGAGATGAGTGCATTTAAATCATCATAATTCCAACAACCTGGTGCCTAGCTGTCATCACGCCTTATTCAGTGCATATATTTCACCATTGCTGTTGGTGCTGACCTTTGAACCTGGTTAACCTATTTAAGGTCCAGTGATGCTCCTCTTAAGTTATGTTCCACTAAATAAGGGTTCAAAAGATTACCACCGAGTACCACCTCAAAAATCCTACACAGGCAATATGCTTAGTAATTATAATAATAATAATAATAATAATAATAATAATAATAATATAATTTATAGCTATATTTATATAGTGCTTTTCTAGACACTCACAGTGCTTTATATAGTATGGGGGGGGTGTCTGTCACTAGTGTGTAGGATGATGTGACGGCAGCCATGGTGCGCCAGAACGCCCACCACACACCAGCTATTATTGGAGAGGAGAGAGTGATGTAGCCAATTCAGGGATGGGGATTATTAGGGGCCATGATAGAAGGGTCAATGGGGGAATTTGACCAGGACACCGTGGTTATACCCCCACTCTTTTACAATAGTAAAAGGTTGAACCATTTCTTACATATTAAAGCATATCATTCAGTATTCAGTACTTAAGTAGGAACTACAGAGTAGTTAGCAAAATGTATGTAATTTGCAAGCATCATTTAAAGGTTAACCTTGGTTGCTCAGTGGAAAAGCACAAGGAATAAGAAAGTATATAATACTACAAAAACAGCAGAAAATTTTGCATCCAGACGCACAGTCTCTAATATTAGCATATTATGCTTCAAGCTGTTGGAGTTGAGCAGTTTGAAGCATTAAAGTAGCTTCAAAGTGATGCTTTTTTTAAAAGAAATATAGTTCCACATCTTATAAAGGCAGGAAATGGCATATAAAATGATTGATATGTGCAGTTACTATATGCATTTTTTGTGAAAACAGAAAATATGTGTTGATCTAGAAGAAAAAAAAGTTTCAGCAGAGAAGAGCAGTGTAAATCTGTGCACAGTTGACTAACGTCTTAAATATTTTGAAGTTCTTTGCTCGTCTTAAATTTTCTAAGACCTTTTCATTGACCTTACTGCTGTGTTTGCTGTGAATATGCTTTCCTTCTTTTAAGTTTTCTACACCTTCCTCTTTCCATGCCCTTACCATTTATTGATTATTGACTTGTCTTTCATGCTCTCATTTTTTTCTTGCCTTTCATTCTCAGTTAAAGGAAGACTGGCAGTATGTGGCCATGGTGGTCGATCGACTCTTCCTCTGGATCTTTGTTATCTTCACCACTGTTGGAACATTGGTCATTTTTGCGTACGCAAGTTTTAATGCTACTCCCACTGACCCCTTCATGAGTCCTTGATCCTACCGGTCATCGCTTCGGACCTTTCAAACTCCACGGCACTAGGCAGTGTATTACTTACATACTGCTGGCTATAGACATTTATTCACTTGGCAGATGCTTTTATAGTAAGTGAAGTGATCTGCAAGGGAGGCAGTGTACCGTCTGGATGTTAAAGAAGCTGACAGTGACACATAATAATATCACTACATGCCAAGAACAATAAGAGAGCAATGTAAGTAACTGTAAGCAACACAGGTTTTAGACTCACTTCAGTGCTTTTATGTTGTTTACTGATAATGTGTATTGGATTATTGTTTCAGCCGTATAAGGAATTGTTTCTGTAGAAATGTATATTGTTTTGATAAATTTATGAGCTTGAGGTGTTAAATAAAGATATTGTGTAAATCACCAAGAAAGCACCATCTATTAGAATCTGTATGTTATATATATATATATATATATATATATATATATATATATATATATATATATATATATATATCTTAAATTGAATTCTCAATTTAAAAAAAAAAAACACTGACACATGTACTGAGCTATGCAGTGAGACAGACAGCAGTTGTGTTGCTGTTTAACTTCAAAGTGAGGTCAGGAAAAGTGGTAGGATCGTCCATCTGTTGTTAGAATGTAATATCTGTGGTAATATGTGTGAGCTTCTGATCTTCGGTAATACAGCCGGAAGGTACAGTCAAGCAAGGACACGATGTGATACTTTAACTAATTAGCACTGATGCAGTGAAGAAATAGAATATAATATTACCAGTTGGAAAGATGGTACACCATACTAGCATTCACTGTTGTTAAAGGAATACTGCAGCGTTTGAACTTTCAACCTCTATGTTAGATTTCCATGTATCTCAGGAATCTCAGATTATGTCTTTCAAATCTTCCATCATGCCTTCCAGCCTGTTCTACAATTACTTCTATTAACTTTTAGTTCTGTGCTTAGAAAGTGTGGTTCTCCTCAGAGCGTTTCAGATCGATCTGGGGGGCCTAAATGAACACACGCTAACACATACATGCTCAAATAGACATCCAAGTTTATTCATGCAAACCAAGAGTATTTATACACATTGATAACAAGCAGTGCGTTTCTGCTGGTGCAGGGGCCAGACAGATAGACAAAACACACAGCACACTATGAAAATAAGTCTTTTCAAGAGACAGAAAATACATGTGCCAGCTATAAGAAAGGATGGCAGTTGATCAGCATATAGCACAGAGACACACAAACAGAAACTATAACCCAGTATTCCCCGTATCCAAGGTGTCTTAATACAGTTCATAATATGAGAGTACATAAGAGAATTTCCTTTCACTCTATTAAACTCATCTTTTATATTTTGACACATTTCTCACATTTTTTTTATTTAAAAAACTAACTTATATATATAAACTAAGATGCTGCTGCTGTAATCATAAAGACTGCTCTGTGCTCATCCCAGCCGGACTCTTATTCACTATATGCTCTTAGTATTGCTTGACGTTATTTTTTAACACCTGTATACTGTAATTATTTATACTCCCAACTATCCGATCTCACCCACGTTTCCTTTGAGTCTGTTTCCTATCAAGGTTTCTTCCTCAGGTTATCTCAGGGGTTTTTTTCCTTGCTGTTGGTGCCTCTGACTTGCTTATTAGGGATCTAAATCTAAAGTACATCCGGATTTCTGTAAAGCTGCTTTGTGGCAATATCTATCGTTAAGCTCTCTACAAATAAATATTGAACTGAATATTGAAATGAATTAGCTAGTTAACTACAACAATTAAATTGTAACTATAAAGGTCTTAAGATGAGACAGAAATGAAAGTGTTAGCAAAGATTTTATCTAGTTTTATTCAGCTTTCTAACAATAATAATTGTAATAATAATAGTAATTCAGACAAACAAAAATGTAATTCAGGTTTCTTACACTTTCCTGAAGGTTTTGTGGTATCCATATGCAATCAGAAACTGAGGTACTTTTAGCTATGTTGTTTAAGGCATAATTGCAAATCTTTCCCTAAGGGAAAAAAAATCTCTGAAAGGGCAAATTATATAAATTAATTCTTAACACTGGAGTATTTCATAAAGCAAAACTCATAAACACATTTTGAAAGGCTTAGTACCTGTCACATGGTCACTTTGCTGGTCTCTGATTGGAATAGCCAGAGAAATAAATAAGCTGAAAGCGTCAGTTGCACATTTCTAGGTAAAATATACACATGAATGGTATACATATGGAATGATACAATTTAGTTCAATTTTCAGGGGTTTTTTAGATTATACAATGACCAGATTTCATTTTAATATAACCTACTTTGACCCTTTACTCTTGAACCCAAGCACAACAAAATGAAAGGATTTTTTTTTTTTTTTATCTTTAGAGCAATCAGTTCTGTAAATTACTGAGAAATAACTAGTTGTATAGCCTCAGTTTACAGTTAACACAATTGCCTGGCCAAATGACAGTTTAAGAATGAGTTTCCAATCAAGCCACACCCGCAAGCTTCACAATACAAGGTCTGATGGAAAAGAAGAAGTTAATAAAAGACGTAGCTGCATAAAAGTATAAGACGAAGCCTTTAGTTGGCCTTCAGTTTTTCTGATGCCAATTCTGGGCATCATGTGTTATTTATCCTGCATATGATAAATAATATATACAGTATGAGTTATGCTCCACATTCTGTCCAAATTTCACATTTGTCAGACATATCTTATTTCCAGTACCGGCCACAGAGTTTGATTAAATCAGTGTAATTACCATGTTATGTTGCTCTTTTATGCTTCGCTTGGCTCTGCTATGGAAAATGGCTTGCTGTTACATCCGGTTCAATTCTGGTCTCGGCGTTTACTTGCCAAGCATGTATTGCATGTGAACAGCTCTACTCATTCAACTGGCTCTTATCTGAACTGAATATATCTTGGCTTAATGTCCAAAGGGAATTAACGTGGAAGTGCAGGAAGCTCAGTGCTGTCATCTTCTATGTTCTCTCTGTGCTCCTGTACACGTTATGTGTGGCGTGTGGTAGAAGAATATATCAGGATTCCCAGGCAGGATCAACCCTTGTTTACAGATGTAATATAAAAAAAGACGCTGAGGCTGAGCACAATTATTTATAACCTGTACGGTGTAATATTTGATGGCGGCCTCTAAATTCCTGCTGAGGTCATAGGTTCAGGCTGCGAAGCCACAGGAGTGAGACAGTAGATGTGTTTGAAATTTTACAATTTAATACAGTTTTGTAACTTTTACTAACACATGCTCACTGGATGGTCCACACACATGTAATAATGCTGTTTTCATGTGCAAGTGCGCATTTAACTTGACATATTTCAGTATCTTCCTCACATTTCTCTTTAATGTAATAATGAACATAATGTTAAAGATATAAACCAGTGTCTATAGTTTAATCACTGACAATTAAAACTGTATTTTGGGGGAGAGAAGACATGAAAAATTTTACATAGGAAAACTCTTATGAAATAAAACATGTTTCACATGAGTTTTTATTGATGAGTTTTTATATATATATATATATATATATATATATATATATATATATATATATATATATATATATATATGTATGTATATATATATATATATGTATGTATGTATGTATATAATAAGTTATCACAGGAAAACATGAAGGTTAAACATTTCAATATTTTACGCCCTGAAATACACGGTGCATGAACAATATGCGATCGCTTGTAAAAAAGAATGATTCATGTGGGAAAATCACATCTGCAAAATGAAACCACAATCTACAATGTGAAAAATTTAAACTGGAAAATAAATGGCATAAAATATACTATGAGCAAATGTTTGTGGACACCTGACAACACACCCATACAGTATGTGCTTTCTGAACATCCCTTTCCAGATTTAGTTTCCTTTTTGCTGTTATAATAACCTCCACGCTTTCTGGGAAAGCTTTACGCTAGATTTTGGAGCGTGGCTGTAGGGATTTGCTCATTCAGCCACAAGAGCATCGGTGTGGGGCGAGGGTTGAGGTCAGGGATCTGTGCAGGTCACTCAAGCTCTTCATGGAGCTCACTTTGTGTACAGGTTTGGGCCTCTTAGTTCCACTAAAGGGAAATTGCAATGCTAGAGCATACACAGACATTCTATATACTTGTGTGCGTCCAACTTTGTGGCAACAGTTTGGGGAGGAACCATTTATGGGTGTGATGGTAAGGTGTCCACAAACATTTGGCCACATAGCATATTATATGTGAAAAAATAAACCATATGTCCTACATGTGAAAAATGTGTGAAACATGAAATGTCTACAAAAGCCACATATAAAAAATTTATATGTAAATCGTGATTACTCACATGAAAAGTTTTTTTGTAAGGGAATTGTTTTTGGAGTTCTTACTTGTAATTACAAGTTAAAGGACGTTCATTTGAATTATTAAGGTCAGGAATGCTCAAGTAGAATGTATACATTTGTTTTTATTATTTTATCCAGGGCATTCTATTAAATTAGTTTTAATTTTATTTCTTTTAATTGAATTTTATTTTGACTACTTGATTGTACAGCAGTTTAAGATAATGCATGAAATAAAGGTGCTCAATTAATAAAGGTGTTGTTATTATTATTATTATTATTATTATTATCATTATTATTATTATTAAATCCATTTATGTGTTTTTACATCGCATGATAAAGCTCTGGATGTTTGTTTTTTCTTTTAGATGTGGGTGTGCATGTGCGTGTGTGTGTGCATGCATGCTTGAGTGTCCAATGCTTTGTACTGGTGACACTGGGCAGCCCCGATGAATGCATGTCATACCTCTGGGAGACACAAAGAGCAGATAAAGCCGGGAGCCGAGTGATTGAGAGACAGACGGTGAGGGAGAACGAATGAAAGAAAGAGAATGAAAGCATGAAAGTGTGGCATGTTGAAAGCTTCCTGAGAGACGTGCTGGGTGACTACTTCCTGTCTGTGCGTGAGAGTCTGTGTCCTCTCTGGACCCTGGAGGGGAGAAGCTCCTGCTCTCTGTGTTACTTTGTTCTCACTGCCAAAGTACCCCTATTGTGATAGATTTCCCCTCTTGTTCAATTACTGAACAACACACACACACACACACACAAACCCATTGACAGGTGCCTGCCACTGGTATGTGACCATTCCTTACATCCCATAATTCCCTGTCCTGTCAATCATCCCACAGATCTACACAGCACTGAAACCCAGAGAGGAAAGAAAGGATGGTTTGACTATACCGTGGCTCAGGAAAAAAGCTGCATTTGGTCACAGGAGCTGTGTTCACGCCACTGACACAACTATTTTCTGAACAAACCTCTGATCTGAAGAGCAAGGGCAGAGATCTGGTGTGTATCCGAGAGTGAGCGTGTATGTGACATACTGCACATCACTATCTGGTAGAGGGGCCAATGTGTGACATGAGTCAAACAGGCACAATGGAGCGAGGAATAAAGATTCTGCTTTGGGTTCTTTGGTCCAGTAGCATGTTCGATCACACAGGTAAGACAAATGGGTTTGTGTGCTCTAATCAGTTCTCCTTTGCTTGTTTTTTTGGTGTGTTCCATAATGTTATGAACATACTCTAATTCATTAGTTATTATATGCTCAATTATTTAAATATGATGTATTTTATATTGACTTAAGTACTCAGTTGTTAGTGTGTTAACAGACAGTTTGCAGGTATGGTCTCTGGAAGTCAGTTTTAAACAGATTTCTAAAACAGGAAAGGATTTAACCCCAAGTACCGAAGGGCAACACTATAGTCCTATTTGACCTTGTAATGTACAGGGAATATAAACAGAAACCCATACAGTGCACAGGTGTAGACCGGCTGTAACACTAATGCTGGGTGCCACATGACTCACTTTACTATCATAACAGCGAATGGCATTTGTGCATGAAAGAAAGAGAGAAAACAAAAACAGAAAACAAAAACAGAAGAATTGACAGAAAAATATCATAAAGCAGGGTGAATTAATTTTACTGAGTTTTTGAATTTCTGTATGTCTAAGCTGTCTTTCTATTAATGTAACAAAATACCCAACACCAAACATTTATGAAATCCTTAAGGTGTTGACTATATACATGTGAAGGAAAAGTATTTATATCATATTCTAGAGAAGCATGGCTTACCCTTTGGACAAAACTGACTGAAAATGATTTTAATGACGTATGGCAATTTGGTACACATATGGTTTAGGCCTTTCCTTTCATCCTCAATTAGATTATTGAAATAAAACATTATTTATTTATTTGTAGCATACTTATTCAGGGCATCAATAAATCACATTTCAGTAACAAGTTTTGCAACATATTATAATATTGTATGAACAAAGTAGACTAGGTAGGATAAATAAAATGCATATATTAAGATGTTGAACTGAGTAATTTTCTATCATTAATTTCTTACAGCAATAACAATAGCAGTAGCAAGGTTTATAAAATGGTCCTTTACTTTTCCAAATTCATACCCAATATTTTCTCCAATTCAGTATGAACAGATTAAGAACAGATTAATAATCCCAGTATAAAAAAAACATGACTAAAAAGAAAGTAACATAATTAATTTTATATTTCTTGCAGTATCAGCACGAGTCAGACCTTTAAAAAAATATATAAACATAAGCTGATTACTTGATGTCCCAATATACTTTAATACACCTTATTGTGATACATAGTTCAAAACAAACAACCACACATTTAAATGCATTAAACTTAAATACAGTATTTTGTATTTGGAAATACAGAAATATGTTTTGTGAGAGAGAAATATTTATTTCTAAAGGCAATTCAACCAGTAAACATAATGTGGATTAAAAACATAATGGTGGATTATAGCTAACGTTAACCTCATCAGAACTGTCTAATTGGTTATTTTTCAAATATAT
The DNA here is from genome assembly GCF_023375685.1 of Ictalurus furcatus. Lineage (NCBI taxonomy): Eukaryota > Metazoa > Chordata > Actinopteri > Siluriformes > Ictaluridae > Ictalurus > Ictalurus furcatus. The sequence continues at coordinate 24,417,536 of NC_071261.1, forward strand.
GTCTCAGAAATATTGCCTGTGCATGAGCATATGTGGTCAGATCACGCAATGCAGACCCATTGGTACTATCTAAACAAACGTGACATTTGTATGATCTATTGTAATATTCATCTAAAGTCCTCACTGTAAATGTTTCTTACCATGCCCCACACCACTTAATACACAAACATATTATGTGTGTCTGTGTGTTTAGGGGGTTCTGAGGCAGAGCGGAGGCTGTTGCAGGATCTATTTGAAGATTATAACCTGAAGGTGCGTCCTGCTCGGGTCTGGAATGAGACAGTGATGGTCAGAGTCGGCATGACGCTAGTGCAGCTCATTAGTCTGGTAGGATTTCACACACACATACACACACACACACACACACACAGACACACACACACTGTATTTCGTGTTTCAGGATGCAGGGGGAAGCCAGCTCCCTTGTTAAAATAATTAGCAAAATCAAACAACCAGTACTATTTTCCATATCTCTGGATTACATGTCAATATCGAACATGCAATAACTATGCAATATCACTATTATCAATACTGTATAGTCAATAGTACAGAGCAAGTTGTCTTGATGTTATATGCTAAAAATAAATAAATAAATAAATAAAATCTACCATGAATAGATTTAGACTATAGTGCAAGTGTACTGAAATGATCTTTGGTACTATAAGACTGTATTAAATTTAATCCTGGTACATTGTAACTCAGTTCAAAGTCTACAGAATTATGCTAAGATCACTGACTAACATCTTAGCATCCCACTACATAATGAAGGCATACAGTATAAACCTCCACTCACACTGAAACTGTCTTACAATTCAACCATTGATTACAATTGGACTACTGAACATTTACTGGGCTCAATAATAATCACAGAGGAGAGGAGCTAAAGGAAATAGTCTGATGCAATGCTATTTTCCCCAACATTTCCTCATTGTTGGCTGTGGCACCAATGAAAGGTTTAATAAAGTGCCAGGTCATGTGTGGGCCATTAGTATTCATCTAACAGGATTGAGTGTTCCACTGCTGCAGGATTTAGCCACCGCATGATACTGTCAGTGTGTCTCCTCTCCTGCAGGACGAGAAGAATGGAGAGATGACAACCAATGTATTCATGAACATGGTGAGAGGCACACTCTATTTATCTTCCTCCACCGATTCACTCTGTTTCTGTGCTGTCTTAATTCACTTGTCACTTTGTATAATTAGAATTTATTACATCTCTGTTTTGCTCCGAGCATTTTGCTCCCAACTGCTTTTTTCTTGTGACGTCTCTTATGTTCTCTGGTGTTGTAGTGCTAATTAGTGTGCTATCATTTTTACACTAATGTGTCATTCTTTGTGTGTTTGTGTATGTGTGTGGCTAAATAAAGTTTTGTTTCAAAAAGACGGCTAAATAAAATTTAGTTTTGATTATAAAAAAAAATCAATATACTAGGCTATTTCCTGTTTCCTGATAATAAACCTTCCTATGTAATTCAGTTCTCCAAAACACAGGCTGCTTATAATCTGGATGACATGTGGGGTTGGAATTGGATTTTAGAGAAATCCAATTTCCAGGAACAGTGTTAGAGGCCTGTAACGTTACGTATCACCCATGTTCCTACCCTCATTCTCTGTCTGTCTGTCCCTGCCTCCTTTTGCCTCTCCTTCCTTCCCTCTTCAGGCATGGACTGACTACAGGTTGTCCTGGAATCCAAAAGACTACGACAATATTGATGTTATCCGAATCCCCCCTAACAAAGTATGGCGTCCAGACATTTACCTAATCAACAAGTGAGTGCTCGTTGTACATATTTAAACCATGTTCATATTTAAATATAACAGCTACACATGTGTCTCTATTGTAATATGACGTCCCGCCTGTCATAGCTTCTTATTTAAGCCCATTATATATGTGACCTCTGTGTCCATGCACCCAAAGCATGGAATGCAATGTGTATGCAGTGGAAACAACAGAGTCAAAGGCAGAGCTGCACACTTATGGCTGGAAGTGGGTCAAAAGTTGTATCTGTTGTATATCAGATGTTAAAAAGCACTAAGCGAGAGTGATTTTGTCCATTTTTCAGTAACGATGGGCAGTTTGACGTTGCTCTTTATGTGAATGTGCTGGTTAATAGCGATGGAACGGTTTCCTGGCTGCCTCCAGCTATATACCGCAGCTCCTGCTCCATTGAGGTACAGCTACAACTGTAGCAATAACTGCTTACAAACAGCAATCATTCATCAGCTTAACAATATGAAACAAGCAATCATCTGATAAAAGCTAACGGTAACGCACAGCTCTATTTCTCCAGGTGGCCTATTTCCCATTTGACTGGCAGAATTGCACGATGGTGTTTCGCTCATATACATATGATGCCTCAGAGGTGGATCTACAGTACGGCCTGGATGAGGATGGAAAAGAGATTCATGAGATAGTCATAGATGAAAATGCTTTTACTGGTCAGTCCACTTCCCATGTCCGGGACTTCCTGTCCTTTGTCTGATGTTTTTTCCAGCTGCTCTGTGTCAAAATATGGCTCTCTACAAACTGCAAGGCATTATTGGTGCTGTGCATCCTGTAGAATAAATTGTTTGGATACTAACTTATTGGAGTGCATTACATTTTCTCTGATGTTGATCATCAAGAGTTCTTTAGATAATACCTAGCTTCCTAAAGGTTCTGCTAGGATCTCTCTCTGATGTGTAAATAGTTTGTAGATGGATGGATGGATGGATGGATGAATTGGTGGGCGGATGGATAGATGGATAAATGGATGAATAAATGGATGGATGGATTTGAGTGTTCAAATCCATTCATCTTTCCTCAGAGAATGGAGAGTGGCAGATCTGCCACAAACCCAGCAGGAAGAACATCCAGGAGGACCTCTATGAAGACATCACCTTCTACCTGATCATTGAGAGGAAACCACTTTTCTACATCATCAACATCATCGTGCCCTGCATCCTTACTAGTGTGCTGGCTATATTCGTGTTCTATCTACCACCAGGGGCAGGTGGGTTTGCATAGCATAGTTAAGAATTCACACTTATGCATGGTGGTCTTCAGCCAGTGTAAGTGATTCATTGTTTAGCTTTTACCACTTGTACTTGTAAAAGCCTAAAAATCTATACATATAACTTAAACATTTGGATGCCACTTGAGTCATATTTCTGCTCTATAAGATTGTATGATTAAAGCATACTTCTTTGTTGTTCCCCACAGGAGAGAAAATGACTTTGTCCATCTCTGTCCTTATTGCCCTCACTGTCTTCATGCTCCTGCTGGCTGATAGAGTCCCTGAGACGTCTCTGGGAATCCCAATTATTGTGAACTATGTGATGTTTACAATGATCCTGGTGACCTTCTCGGTCATACTCAGTGTTGTGGTGATAAACCTGCACCACAGGACCCCCAGCACACATTATATGCCCATCTGGGTGCGCAAGGTCAGCCAGCATAGTGATACTGTTAATCATTACTGCAGTAAGGTTTTGTCCTTATTCTCTTTCTTACTGTCTTGATTTATATACTCAAATACTCAATATAAATCTAGAAACATTAAGGGTTCTTCATTTGGGACCCCTTAAATGTCAATTGTAAGAACATTACGAATGAGGGTTTCCCTATTGTAAAGGAATCCACACAAAACCCTTTAATGAAATCAAGAACCCTTTACTATTCAAAGAACATTTCAAAAATGATTTCCCTTAGACTGCAGTTTGTAAGCACAAAATACATACCAAATTCCAATTACATAGACTGTTGTTTTGATCAGATATGTTAAGGCAGTGCTGAGTTAATTTTTGTTAATTTTTTTTAAAACTTATAAAGTTTCTCTGTACTTAAATATTTGGAGAATGATATAAATATTTGGGGAATGATATGTATGAGCTCAGTGACATCATGAAATGAGCACCATGTCTTTGGGCTTAGGACTGCCAAATTTAGAGGATGATGTGATACCCTGAAACCTTTAGCTGCAGAGTCGGCGTGCTAAGCTGCATGCTAACTAACTTAACAAGTTACTGACGAACAAAATCATGCTTGTTATGGTATATTTTTTGAAAGCTTTAACTAATGTCAGATAAATAACTGAAAATATACCAGTTTACACTCCGATACTGAAATCCTACTAATGTCTACCTGTGAAATATGTGAAATATGAGTTAATTTAAGATTAAATGAGAATGATAGTTTTTTTTTTTTCAAACATGTTGAGTTTTTCTTTTTAATCAAACACATTATTAATGAAAGTAGATTATTTTAAAATCACATATTTAGGGTAACCTTGAATCAAACCTTATTCCCAGTGAGAATTTACAGTTTGCTTATTATAGAATTATTGATTATCTCAGGTGTTCATCAACTTCCTGCCTCCCTACCTGGGTGTGCTCAGACCCTGCCCAGAAGAACCTGTACAGAAGGAGGAGCCTAAAGAGGACCCTCCCAATGCTAATGTTGTCTACAACCTCAGGCCCGGAGGAGAATATTTCATCCGAAAGATTAATCCTGAACTGATCGCACCATGGAGGGGAAGGTAATAAGCAGAAAAGAAGATATAATGTCCTCAATTGTCTGCTAATAGGCTGCTATCAAAGCAACCAGGGCTTTTAACACCTCAGCAGTGCCACAGGCTGATTGCCTCCGTGCCACGCCACATTAATGCAGTAATTTGTGCAAATTAACATACTTTACAGAAGGTCAACATTTCTGTATTAGAAAGTCTTTATTTTAATATTTTGAGATACTGGAGTTTTGATTTCCATGAGCTGTAAGCCGTAATCATCAAGATTAAAACGAAAAAAAAAGTGTTGAAATATTTCACTTTATGTGTAATGAATCTAGACTATATGAAAGTTCCACTTTTTGAATTAAATTACAGAAAAAAATGACCTGTATATGTAACTGTAGTTCTATGACTAAGTGCAGGGCTGCCAGGATGGTTTTCTTCAGAACTGGTAGGGTATTCCCATTTCCTTGCTTTTTTGATGAGTACCAACTGCATCACCTCATGACCATGGCCTAAAACTGGCAGTTAATAAAAGGTCCCTGCTACATTATTCTCATCTTCTGGCCTTTCTCAGGTGACCCAGGTGACCCTCCACTCAATTGCAGAACCACAGAAACCCATTCTCCTGCTTTTCAGTCTGGATTTCCAGGGTAGTTTCCTTTGGAATTGGTTGAGGACATGTTTAAAAGTCGGCATGAGTATTCGTAACACCTTCTGATACGTACCTCGCTAAACAATAACCGACAACACTCGTAAATGCTACTGATGCTGTACTTTGTTGAAAATTTGAGTCACTCAAAGTGGTGATACTGCTCCCTGTTGAGGATGAGAATCACTCAAGTGCTCATATGGTTCTTCATTGAGGATGTGAATCACTCACAGTTCTGACACTGTTCCCAATTGAGAACGAAAATTGCTCAGAAATTTGATATTGTTTTCTATTTCTCAAGGCGCTGATACTGTGTTCCACTGAGGGTGACGATTACTAAGATCACTCAAGCACACCACAAAGCGCATGGACCGGCGATAAAGCCGTTCAGTCCAAAATCTGTTAAAGTTAGATGATAAGCTCCATTGCAAGCATTACAAATGTCAGCAAGTGATGCTCAGGATATATCCATCACATTACATTTAAAGCAAGAATTGAATTGACCTATTGACCTCACTTCCTTTAGCCACCAGTTTAACCTGTCTGTGGACAGTGGAGCATCCTTATGATGTTCCCCAAAGCATATAAACAGCATGTCACTGACCTGCCAGCTGGCAGTCACTTCCACATAGTGCTTCAGAGCCTGCCCTGGACACATGGATACTAGAATTAGTCACCCAGTGTGTTCACTCATCTGACAATACAGATTTAACAATAGCAAGTTTATTATTAGCAAAGAAAGAAACGATTACAGCGCTACATCCAGCATCTTTGAATCCACTACCTCAACTCCTCGACAAGGACCTTTTAAAGACTACCCACAGAGGTGATGGCCTTGCTATTTGAACCAAGGGATGTAGAACTCGATGATTTTTGGGAAGACTGAACATAATTCCTTGGTTGCACATGTGATAATGACAGCAGAAATTAATCCAGTACAGCTTTGACATGTTGGCACTAAATGGACACCAAAAACTCTCATCCCAGCTGGTCTTATTTTCACTGTGTGTCATCTCATTTCCTCTCCTGTCACAGTGGACTAAATGTAATAGAATTGGCAGCAGACTGCTTATTAAGGAATGTCCCTGTAGAAAGAGTTCAGCTGTTAAAGTATGAAGCAGATGATTCAGAGCTCTTTATAGATCCTTATAGCATTGTGCAAAAAAAGAAATTGAACCCTCTCTCTCACACACCATCTCTCTGTCTTTTGCCCTAAAGGGATAGTCTGGCAGTAAGATGTCACTCTGTCTGTAGCATGCACTGACACTGCCCTGCTACATTGTGCGTTGAGCTTGTAAACACAGCAATGGGGTCTTCCAGTCATATGGTTGTGGTTATTTCTCTTCTCCTTGCAAAGGCATTCAATTTCAGCCCAGCTAAGCCCAGTCGCCCGCCACTGTCGCCAGCTTCTAAGCTCCTGTTTAGTTTGGGCATTAGGGCTAATCCTGCACAGTACACAAAGGGAGGGTGAAGTGAGGAGGAGCAGATAACTGCGTGAAGGAATGTAGAGAAATACTGAAGTGGCGAAATGTCAATCAAGACATTTTATTTTTTAGTGCTAAGCGCATGTAGTTCAATTAAAATGTTTTTAAGGAGATGACAGTGTTTGTGGAATTCCACGGTGTGTGTGTGTGTGTGTGTGTGTGTGTGTGTGTGTGTGTGAATGGGAGTTCCCATCTGTCTGTGGTACTAAAGAAAGAGTGGAATGTTAGCAGCCATGCCAAGCACTTCAGTAGGTCTCTCTATCATTCTTTCTTTCTCTCACCCTACAGCTCCCTTTTTCATCTCACTCCCACTGTTTCTGTGCCTCTGGATAATAATTCATGCCTTGTTGCTCGGTTCTAATGCGCTCTTCCCCTTAATTTGGTTCCTTGGTTCCCTTATAGCATTTTAACAGGTGCCTTTAAAATGCACACATGCCACATGCACTCTTGGAAGTGGAGCCTATACGTCTGTCACTGAATGATATTTCTGACCATTTTGACCTTGTGGGGATGTTTCGCTGATCCCCACGAGGAAAACTATTTTTTGTTTGTTTTTTAAAATCTTTTTACAAAAACTGAAGCTTTCATTTAAAAAGCCATTTTATACTGTTTCCATTTGGTTAGTGGCGTTAAGGTTAGGGTTAGATTGTGGTGTAGCATAATGTACCTGTGTTACTAATAATGTCAGAGGAAGGATAGTAGAAGTAAATGTGTGTGTGTGTGTGTGTGTGTACGTGTGTGTGTCTGTCTTTCTCTCTGCGGACACATTGTGTCTGTAGACATAATAACTCGTGTCATAAATTCTCCTCTATAGAGTTTCTGTATGAGATTTATACTTGTGGGAGTGGCTTCAGCCTTAAATGGAGGTGATGTGGTGATGTGGTGATGTGGTGATGTGTGCACTGCAGTTTTTGTGTAGCGGTGTCTTTGTGTAGCATCACTGAATGTGTGTATGTGTGTGTGTGTGTGTGTGTGAGAGAGAGAGAGATATGTTCCAGACATGTAGTCAGTATATGAACTCAGCTGTCTTTAGAGAACACAAAACATGAACACTATGAATATACATGTGTGTGTGTGTGTGTGTGTGTGTGTGTGTGTGTGTGTCTGTGTCTGTGTGTGCTCATGTAATTTGGCATTGAAGAGAAAGGTCACAAGTAGACTTACCACTGCAGTAATATTTATAGTGTCTTCTATGTATGTACAGTATGTGTTTGTTCATATATATATTTCTCACGAATCCTGTTTATGTCTCAGCTCAGTTAGCACAATTTTCTAAAGTTTATGGTTCTAAAATCTGTCTACGTTTTCTCCCATCCCATCCAAAGTTTGTTCCCAGCTCACGACCCAGTGGTTCTGGGATAGGCTGCAGAATTGGTGTGAAATGTTAGTGGTTTCTATTGGTTTTGGCTGGCCTTGATAATGGTTAGTAATGTAAATGGTCTGAACTTATATAGCACATTTTAACCTTAGCAGTTCATCCATTCACACACACTCACACACTCACACACCAATGACAGCAGAGCTGCCATGCTAGGCGCTAACCTGCCATTGGGAGCAACTTGGGGTTCAGTGTCTTGCCCAAGGACACTTTGGCATGTGGAGACATGTGGGCCAGGAATCGAACCGCCAACACTGTGATTAGTGGACTATAATAGTATTAGTTTTCAGTATGTTGATATCATTGTAAGTGGGGGTGGGCACAGTGGCTTAGCACATTCGCCTCACACCTCTGGGGTTGTGGGTCTGATTCCTCCCTCTGCCATGCATGTGTGGAGTTTGCATGTTCTCCCTGTGCTTCTGGGGTTTACTTCAGGTACTCCGGTTTCCTCCCCCAGGCATGCGTTGTAGGCTGATTGGCATTTCCATATTGTCCATAGTGTGTGGATGGGTGTGCACTTGTGCACTGCGATGGGTTGGCACCCCATCCAGGGTGTCCTCGCCCCATGCCCCCTGGGATAGACTCCAGGCTCCAGTGGTACAGACAATGGATGGATATCATTGTAAGCAAGTTGACGTGGTAATGGTGGCAATGTGGTAATGGTTTAACGAGTGACCAGGGACTGGCTCTACACGCATGTGATGTTTTCTAATGGCATTCAAAGATATGCTACATGGATGTGGTGGTCTCTGAGGGTGACCTTGTGGCAATAAACATTATAGTCTAATAGTGAAACTATGGTTTAATTGATTGTTGGGCTATTCTGTGAGAAGTGTAATAACTGTGCACTGCAGGCTAAGTCCAGAATGAACACACACACACACACACACACACACACACACACACACACACACACACACACATACAAATACTGATAAAGCACATTAATGATTATTTATGTTCTGTCAAAAGATCAGTTCCATCCTAGACCTGTAACTGACTCCAGAATCAACAGACTCCATTAAAACTATTAAAAGCATTAGATGCCAATATTCAAATTGGAGCATTTTTAACAGACCCCATCAGACCAAAACATATTTCTGATTAAAAATGTTTCCGGGGTGTGTGTGTGTGTGTGTGTGTGTGTGTGTGTGTGTGTTCGCATATATATGCTTTACAGTCACCCCAATAACACGGTGCAGCTGCAGAGGTTTTTTGATAGTGACAGCTACTGTCTGATCCTACCTCCTGATCTTAAATCTGCCATCGCTGCCATCACATACATGGCTGAGCAACTGAAAAAACAAGATGTGGATGATACTGTGAGTACACATACACACATACACAGACACACACACACACACACACACACACACACACAAACTCATTTAAGTTTTATGCAATAACCCTTTTCTTGACATTTCTCTCTCTCTCTCTCTCTCTCTCTCTCTCTCTCTCTCTATCTCTCTCATTAGTTAATATTTAATTTTCTACTTGCTTGTCCCGGCAGATGACTGATGACTGGCAGTACATTGCCATGGTTGTGGACCGTCTCTTTCTCTGGCTTTTCATCATCATCACCACCCTGGGCACCCTCGCCATGTTTTTGGATGCCAGCTTCAATCACACACCTGAGAACCCTTTTCCATAAGTGTATCACACACACCAGGCCAACCTGACTAAAAACACACACACACACACATACACACACACACACACAGACAGAGTCTCTCCACAGCATCTGTGACCACCCATCTGTCTCCAAATACGTTCCAGTATTTGCCTAAAACCTTAGGAACATTTTTTTTTAGTACAAACTGGATATTTTTCAGATTGTAGTTCCTTCATCACATCAGAAGAGGGCACCAGAGTGTGAGTTATGAGTTCTAGTCAGTGCAGTTGTTAGTACTGTACTTATCCTAGTTTTAATCTTGCATGGACTCATGATCAAATAATTTTCTACTTGTAATGCATTCTTTGGATTACGCAGATCACTCACGTCTTTATACAATTCCTGACGTTTCTTCTACTCATTTAATTGTGTCACTGAGGTGGGTGTGTATAGGGAACACGGTTCAGAGGAAATCATATTTTGTACATTATGCAGTGTATGTTTGATTAAAATGTGCAATGCATTGCTGTAGAGAACTTTAATTTGTGAGTAAAACACACTCACCACTTTAATAGGAATACATGTACACCTACTCATTCATGCAATTATCCAATCAGCCAATCATGTGGCAGCTACGCAATGCATAAAACCATACAGATACAGATCAAGAGCTTCAGTTAATGTTCACATCAAACATCAGAATGGGGAAAAGGTGTGATGTCAGTGACTTTGATCGTGGCATGTATGTTGGTACCAGATGGGCTGGTTGGAGTATTTCAGAAACCTGAGGGTTTTTTTTTTTTCCAATCTTCTGTCCAGTTTCAGTGAACATGTGTCCACTGTAGCCTCAGATTCCTGTTGTTAGCCGACAGGAGTAGAACCCAGTGTGGTTTTCTGCTATTGTAAACCATCCATCTGATGTCTTGGTGCGTTGTGCATTCTGAGATGCTTTTCTGTGCAGCGCAGTTACTCAGACCAGCCAATCTGGTTAAAACAACCATGCCATGGGCACTAAGATCCCATTTCCCCCATGCTAATTTTCAAACTGAATATTACCTGAAGCTCTGCATGATTTTAAGTATTGCACTGCTGCCACATTAGCTGACTGGATGAGTGCATGAATGAGCAGGTATACAGTTCATTCATATTAAAGTGAAGTGATGACACAGGATTCACTTCACCAGTTAATCACTAGGTTTAAAAAGTGTGTGTGAGCAGGGAACATGCCAACTCTACATATAATCTAAGAATTAGACATGTACCACATACAGTATCTCATAAAAAGTGGGGCATCCTCAAACGGAAGGTGGAGGAGCACAAGGTCTCTAATAACCACCAGCTCCGTGATGTTGTAATGGAGTAGTGGAAGAGGACTCCAGTGGCAACCTGTGACGATCTGGTGAACTCTATGCCCAAGAGGGTTAAGGCAGTGTTTGAAAATAATGGTGGACACACAAAATATTGACAATTTGGACATTTTCACTTAGGGGTATACTCACTTTTGTTGCCAGCGGTTTAGACATTAATGGCTGTGTGTTGAGTTATTTTGAGGGGACAGCAAATTTACACTGTTATACAAGCTGTACACTCACTACTTTACATTGTAGCAAAGTGTCATTTCTTCAGTGTTGTCACATGAAAAGTTATAATCAAATATTTACAAAAATGCGAGGGGTGTACTCACTTTTGTGAGATACTGTATCTAATTCTAAGATTACATGTGAAACAGACATATTCCACATCTCTCACTCTCCCTCTCTCTCTTTCTCTTGTGCCGTCTCTTCTAATCTCTCTCTCAATCCTGTCTCTATTCCTGTCTCAGACATAACTATGATCAGGAATCCTGTGGCCTTTTTTCAGACAACAGTATACAAACATGAGATTGGAAATAATAAACTAGTCAAGATAAAGTTATTTATATCATTCAATTACAAGGTATTAAAATGATGTGAATGCATGTCTTTATACAGGTATGTCACATATATATTTATTATGTACTTAATATTAATAAAATGAAATGCATCATTGAAAATCATTGATTATTTAATTCACTATAGCTATTCTGGATTTCGCTGAGAACACTTGTGCTTTTAAAATATACATCTTATATGTATCATATCTTACAAATACTTTTTTTTAACCAAATAATTTTGTCAGTGTACATGCTTTGCTACTATAATGTTCTGTAGATTTGCAATTTGCTCAGTATAAACTGTTTCATTGTTATAAGAAGTGGCTTTAAGGGTGGACTAGAACCCAGCATGTTTTACTCCACATGGTTCAGCACCCTTCTAAGCCGGCTTCGAGCAGTTTAACCAGCCTTCTTTCACACTATCTGCTCCCCTCACAAAAGAACCAATCTAGCCATGACTAGAGCAGCGAGGAGAGATTCTGCTCTTCAGGGGTGATTTAGCAGTTCCTGTTATGCTATTGTGGTTTATGCACTGGTGAAGCACAAGACAAATGTGTGATTACGGGAACCAGGAGAGGGAAAACGTTTGAAAAAATGCTTAGCTCTTTTGTGTGTCAAGGTTATTTGGCCCACAGTTTGGGAACTGGCCAATGAGCTGTCAAATAAATCACATAATTGGGCCATAGTATGCGATTCCTGAGACAAGGACTTGTTCCCTCCTTCCTCCTCTGTTCAGCCCACTGATCTCCACTTTTTTCACTCTCAGTGAAAGACTAGACAAATCCTGCCAGAGCTGGAATTTTCTTTCCATCAGAGTACAGAAAACAGAACATGAGTTTGATATTTTTTCAAGTGAAGGAGAGCAGGGTTCAAAACAAAGGGAGTTCACGGAATCCGTGATATCAGAGTCTAATGGTATTTGATCCAACCACGTACCAAACACTTCTTTTATCCACCTTTTTCCTGAGAAACCAATGAGTGCCGCCTGGGTGGATTTTAACTTCCGTTGTACTGTTGTCCTGTTTTGTCTCTATAGGAACCTTTATTAATACTGGCTAAAGAGACCTACTGAATCAATTAAAGAAAAACTTTGAGCGTTAGTAAGAATAAAAATGAGCTCAGGGTCAAGCTGTGCTGTCACTGATTGCAGCAACAACGGCAATAAGCTTTAGAAATTCCTGGAAAATACTTGTTTTGAGCACCAGCAAACCCGAAAGGAATGACTGTGTCCAATGCTACATGCCTTGCATTCTATGCCAAAGACTGAAGTTGAAAGTTGAAGTTAAAATACCACCCAAAGAAGGTATACAGTATGTGTGCTCATCATTGTGTGGACAAAAAGCCCTCTGAACTTCAACCCGATCTGTAGCTAGGATATGAATGCCCACCTGTTAAAAACAGCAAAAGCTAGTTACACAAGCTATATGATTAGCCTGGCTAACTTTCTGACTGGGCTCTACTTCTACTTTCAAAAAACTAAAGTCACCATTTTTCCTGTACAAAACCTGGTCTGTGCAGGTAATTACAGTACATGCTTCTGTGCTTTTGTAATTTTGGAGTTCTTTGCCATCAATGCGAAGTAGTTAATAATATCAGTGTAGCTAACTTCGGGTCATAGCTTCATGTCATCTACCCAGTCATTACACTTTTACCAGTGAGGAACTGTCAAAAGATGCTCGCTGCGACATTGTAAACTGTCAGCACTATGCAGCCATATGCTATTTTTAAAGCCGTTTTCACAAGTTTAACGTCATATTATCAGCTAGGAACATACGCTAAGACCAGAGACCAGAAATGATAAACAGGTTTCCGTGTTCAGGAAAAACGTGTATTGAACACGGTCGCGGTCATCAAATATACTATCGACAAATACTATCAAATATACTAACAAGCTGAGACTAACACAGAGCACTCTGCACCAAAACAATTAGGCACAAGAACAGTTTTTTCCCCCGTGGTCATCTCTCTCAGGAACAGTTAATATGGACTAATCTTTTAAGTGCCGTTATTCGGCTATAGTATTCGGCATGTTACTGCTACTCTGTAACTGACATGTACTGGTTTGCAAGTTTGTTTGTTTTTTTAACATACCTGATGGACATATGCGATACTGTGTGTTGGTTATATTAGTAAAAAAAATTATATTGTTCTATTTGTTTCTCATTTTCCCATACTTTTCTAGTTTAACATATTTCATTATTATATGTTGCACCCCATTGTGTGTTGCAATCTGTACCTACTGGAAGCATCTGTAAGCTGAAACAAATTCCTTGTGTGTGCAAGCACAGTTGGACAGTAAAGCTGTTTCTTCTTCTTCTTCTTCTTCTTCTTCATTTTTTTCAGTGACTGGATGGTTGTGAGCTCAAAACTTAGACCTTCCAATATTGGGACCTCTCTAGGGATATCACACAATTGCTGAACCTGCGCACTGACCCCTTCACTTTTACATATCATTTGTGAATTCAGATTCAGATAGTGTTATATTAGGTTAAGTGGTGCAATATCACAAAATCCCATTTGCCTCCAGTACCCCTTTCCCACCCCATGCCAAGTCATAAATCTTTGTTTATAACAACCCTGAACACTACAGTGTATCATTGGGGTGAATAGAAATGAATTTCCTCCCTTATTTACAACTATTGCCTCCTTTCTCAAGTAATGAGCATGGTCTCCTTACCGGTGAGCTCACTGAGTCGGTGGCGCCAGCTCAGATCACTGTGGCACACAATAGCTCACACTGTTCCAGAACTTGTTGCTCTCTAGCACACACACAGGATGTGAATAAACAGAGTGCTCGGATGTGACACGTCGCACACCACAGGTTGGTGTTTCCTATGGAAATTAAAGTATAGGTACGCTTGTCAAGGTGCTGAGGATATTGTAAGGACTGAACATATTTTCTGCAGCATTCTCATGGTGTTTATTTGCATTTGCTGGCATTTACTTTTAAATTTGTATCAGAAACACAGTGATTTTGTCCAAAGAGTGTACAGAACACATAAGCCACTATCATTATATGCAGTACATGCTTTTATCTAAGGCAACTTACAATTTTGGCAAGATAGAATCCAATCAAGGAGTGAGGGTCTTGCTTCAAAACACAGCACTGGCTCATTGGCAGACCCAGGACTTGAACTTACCAGGGGTGAAATGTAAAGTACTACATGTACTCTTGTTACAGTACTTGCATACATGGTTGATTGTAACTGTACTGTTTTGAGTATAATTAAATCATAGTATTTTACTTTTACTGTTCACCTTAGCTAAATTTCTTTTTTTTTTTTTGTTTTTGATCACTGTTAGAAAGGAAAAGAAAATAGAATGCATTTAACCCCAGAAGACTGTAAGCCAATTAAAAAGACAGTATGTGCAAATGTTAAATAATTCTGCTTCAAAAACCCAATCAAAATAATGTGATAATGATCTGCAAATTATGCAAAGGCAAAACCCATGGAGATATCGGCCTTTCACAGCTCAACATCCAACTTGTGGAAACATGTACAGCTAAGCCATTAGCTAGCTGAGAGAGCTGGACTAGCTAGCCAGATCTTTTCATGTTTTACAGTATGAAAGTTCTGTAATAAACTTAAGATTTGATTTTGATGCTTTGTAGCAAATGTGTTAAGTGCTGCTACAGAATAATAAGGGGCATATTTGTTAGATAGATAACTAGTGTATGTAGCTAGAAACATGTTTGAATTAACATGAACTAGCTAGATAACAAACCTAGCAAGCTACTGAAACCCCAACAGCATTAAACTCACCCCTAGGGTGCTCAGGAACCTTTACACCTGCACCATTGAGAGAATCCTGACGGGAAACATTACAGCCAGGTTTAGGAACAGCATGCAGGACAGACGATCTCTCCAGAGGGTGGTGTGAACAGCTGAACGTATCGTCTGCACTGAGCTCTCTGACCTGCAGTCCATCTACAACAAGCAGTGCTGGACCAAGGCCAGGAAGATAACGAAGGACCTCAGCCATCCCAACAATAGACTATTCTCTGTTATGGTCAGGGAAACATTTCCGTTCCCTGAAGGCAACACAGATGGAATGAGGAGGAGCGTTTTCCCGCAGGTGATTTGGGCCCTCAACCAGGGGAACACCAAGGACTAGAACTGGACTCACAGATACAACATCCACTACCTCATCCTGCCTGTTGTTACATTTTTACATCTTTACATTCACTCACATCATATTTTGCACTCCCTACAATTTACACACCTCATTTGCACATGTACAGTTTTTCTACTCCATTTAGTATATTCTAACTGTAAATTTTTCTTTTACAGTTTTGTAATTTTACTCTTTTTTTCACTATATATAATTGTAATTTTTGTATTATATTCATATATTCTAGTTTTATTCTCCATGATATTATATTTTCTTTATCTGTATTATATATTCTTTTCTTTTTATTCTCTTTTAAATATTGGTGTGGTCATAAAAAAAAGCAAGGTTATGTATGTGACAAATAAAATTTGATTTGATTTGATTTGGCAAAGTTAGCTCGCCAGCTAATCTTATCTTTCTTTATATACACTGTTGATAATTGAGGTGGTGTTCACTTCAGTATAGCTCAATAGTTTGGTTGATTAACATAATTGTTCAAAAATGCATTTCTCATATATATAATATTAAGTCTATTAGTTGTGTCAATTTTGGTCGTATAAAAAGTAATTTTGTAAAGTAACTACTCAGGTTGTTTTTCCTTGGATGTTTTGGTTGCTCTTTTTTGAGTAGAACTCTTTTTTAAGTACAGCTCTTTTTTGAGTTTTACTTTTACTCAAGTGAATTATTGCTACAACAGCACAGCAGTACTTTTACTCAAGTCAGTGTGTTTTGTATTATTTCCACCAAGTTACAACCATACAATCGCTAACCCAAACCCATATCTATATCTAGCTAGAGCCAATCAGCTGTATAGGGCCTAGACCCCAGAAAATGTTAATCGCAAGATAGTTAGAGATCCTGCGCGACCCTGACATGAATTAAACAGTTACTTGAGGATGACTGACTGACTGACTGACCGAATGAATGAATGAATGAATGAATGAAACTGGGGTTTTAAGGTAAAAATCTGTGTGATTGGGGTGCTACACTAAAGGGCATGAGTTTTGTACCTATAGTAGGAGGACTATAATTGTAGAGGAATATTAGCACCCTAAGGTCCACTGTTGTTACTTTGAGAGCACATTTACATTGTCTTTACCTTGAGAATACAAAATTGAAGAAATCATGAAGGACAACCAAAGACATGTAGGTATCAGTCAGGAGACCTTAAGCTCATATAAGCACTCAAACACGGTTACTGATGAAAGTGTGCAGGGGTGGGATAGACCGAAAACTGTGATGTCAAAAGTAAAACAGAAAGCATTCACTTTGTTTGTATAGTTCTTGTAACAACATTGTCATTGACACAAAGCAGCTTCACGGGAATCCAGACATACAGTTATATCCCTAATGAGCAAACCAGAGGCGATACTGGCAAAGAAAAAAACCTCCCATATGTCATGAGGGAAACCATCTTCTTCTGTGTGACACCGGATGGTGAGATTATATATCATTACTGTATACTATTGGAGAAGAATAAAGACAAACGGCACTAATTGATACTTTATATTTGCATTTTCATTGTCTTTTTTTGTCACAATATATCATCTTTGACATAAAACCCAGAAATGTAAGTCTTATTATTCTCCAAACAGCTTCACAAGTGCTGCCTCTTTTGTGTTTGTCTAAAGAGGACTTTCCTGAAGAAGAATGAGTGTGCCTCATGCCAAAAACACACCAGTGAAGCAGTTCAGAGAAAGAATACTGGGTCCTAACAAAGACTTTTGATTTTTGTTACTTTTGGGTGACTCCACGATTGTACTGCCCCACTTGATATTAAAAATATGTATGTAGTGTAAAGATAAGCGATTTAAAACACAGGTACAGTGTCATTCCAAATGTTTCAGAATAATACTGTTCATTCTGTGCTAAAAACACAACCCTGTTCCTTTCAACCCTTTTATTCATTTAACAGTCAAATGTAACCATTGTCCACAAATAAACACTGTAACACATTTTTGAATGTTTAAATGCATGTTTTCTTAGATAAGTTGTAAAATTAATTCGTTCATTCTATGTCTTAGGTCAGGGTGCTGGGAACTCTGGGAACGACATATTAGGGCACCATGCACACACACACACACATTCACACACTCTTTTCCACTACAGTCTTCACGTTTAACAGTCCATCCAGGATTTTGTGATTTTGCAATGAACACAAAATCAAGCTAACTCTGCAATATTCAGAGGAGCTTGCAGTTTTTCAAAATGACCACAGATTTTCTGCAGATTTGGGCCAACATGCGTCATGTGATGTCATCACAATGCAAATTCAGTCAAAGCCCTCTTTGATTCACATGTCGAACATGAGTACAATTAAAAGGTCTCATTTACCAACAAGCTGTGAAAGACAACAAAACAGCTAAATCCTGTACAGGTTGGTTTAATGGCTATTTTCAATACACATGCAGTCTGAGGGGCGTACCGCGGCTTAGTGTTCAGCACGTTCACCTTCAGGGTTGGGGGTTCGATTCCCACCACTGCCCTGTGTGTGCGGAGTTTGCATGTTCTCCCCGTGCTGCAGGGGTTTCCTCTGGGTACGCCAGTTTCCTACCCAGAACAAAGACATGCATGGTAGGCTAATTGGTATGTCTAAAGTGTCCATAATGTGTGAATGTGTATGTGATTGTGCCCTGCGATGGATTGGGAGCCTGTCCAGAGTGTAATACCCCCCATCCCCCCACCCCCCGTGCCCATGCTCCCTGGGATAGGCTCCAGATTCCCCGAGACCCTGTAGGATAAGCGGTAGAGAAAATGGATGTATGGATAAGAGGTGTGAGGAAACCAGAAAACCCAGAGAAAACCCATGTAGACAAAGGGAAAACATGCATAACTCCACACAGACAGTAACCTGAGCTCAAGATTAAACTGGGAACCATGGACCTCTGAGGCGACAACGCTGCACCCTCAATGTTTAAAAAAAAAAAAAAAAAAAAAGTAAAAAGTAAACTTTTTAAAAGCTAAATGGCACCATAATCGCAGAATCACCCATATCGTAATGAAGGAGCATGAGCAAAACTTTTTCTTTTCTTTCTTTTTTTTTTTTTTTTTGGAAGCGAGGAACGTTAAACCCTGCCAGTTAAACCTCAGAGACACACAGCTGAGTGGGCATTAGTTTTCTCCGTCTATCCTTGGCATTTTTAAACACTCTGGCACTTATATGTGCTAATATTTCAAGCCTTGGGAAAAGAAAACAACTTTGGGGCGCAACCACACTCCGTCCGTCTCATCCAGTCTGATCTGGATACAGGTTCTGGATTAAAAAAAAAAAAATACCTCCAACGATTGGTCGTGACGTCACAGCATCCCGTTTAGCCCAGGGGTAGATGTAGGCAGGCGCGCGCTCCAAGTCGCACTTCGTCTCCAGCACTCATTGAGTTTTCCTGTTAGTTCGCTGGTGTCCGAAAATAACCAAAGATACGTCTCTTATAGACTTTGTCAGCTACACCTTTTATTATTATTATTATTATTATTATTATTATTATTGTTATTATTATTATTCCTTCAAGGACACGTGCACGGCTGGAAAAGTAAAGTAAACTTCCTTTAAACTCAAACATGGCGAACGCAGGAGTGCAGCTGCTCGGGTTTTCCCTGTCTCTGGTGGGCATCGTGGGGCTCATCATTGGCACGGTGCTGCCGCAGTGGAAAATGTCAGCCCATGTAGGAGACAGCATCATCACGGCAGTGGCTACTTACCAGGGCCTGTGGATGTCCTGCGCTTTCCAGAGCACTGGCCAACTCCAGTGCAAAATCTACGACTCCGTCCTGCAGCTGGACAGTAAGTGTAAACAAATGAAATAAACTAGAATACATTTTCCATTGCTCGGCATTAATGCTGCCTTCAAGTGCTCCTCGGATTGTGTTAGTTCATTCATTCATTCATTCAGTCAGTCATCTTCCAAAGCGCTTTATCCTGGTCAGGTGAATGCTGGACTCGAGACGGATTGGGATACCATAATGAGAAATCATAATTGTGCACAATCTGTTTGGATTATTTGGTACGTTATTTTCCTCTGATGTAAGAATGCGTATAATTTTATATTTTATATAATTTGATGCTGAGCTAGTGTTTGCTGATTGCAAAAGTTATATTATTTAAAATGAAACTATAAAATGTCAAACTAACTACTGACCACTTAAACTGTGCTTTCGGTCAAGGTCAATTCAATGGCAAGTCGGAATTTTTTTTATATCAGTTAATCTTCTCCAACTAATAAACACGTCTTGAAGTAGGCTATTATGTGGAACTTTGAAGTCTGAACGCGGCATCATTTAGTGCGGTACCGTTAACTGCGTTTTGTAGCGTCATGGCTGCGTTAGAAAAACGCAGTGAAGTGTTCAGTAGAAAATAGTCAATAGGTTAGGGGTAGTTAGAAAACTACGTTGTTAACGTCAAAATTCCGTGAAAATAGGCTACATATAAATACCGTGGACGAAATATTGGACGAGCAATACATCAGCGTTTACAAGAAAGATAACGCTCTGAAAACAGTTAAATAATAAAGAATAGAAACAAACATAAACAGACTGTGTGTGGTTGTGAGGTGATTGAGCTAAGCGCACCTGTATTGTGTGTGAACACCTGTAGTTTTAATGTACTATTTAATATACTACTGCTGGCGGTTTCTTCTTGCTACATTGCTACATTATGTGGCGTGTCATTTCCCTCAGGGTCAAGCGTTCAGCTCTCTCTATGAAAGCTTTGTATCAGCATACACTGAGCTTATTGTTGGGGTCTGGAAGCACTGGGAGGTGCAAAAGTACATTGTTACCATAGCTGGTACTCAGATACCTTTGGGAAAAATAAGGACAAAATGCATATAAACAGGTATTGTTATCTAAACTGTAACCTCATCAAATCCAACTTGATAGACTACTGGTAGAGCATCTTTTCCAGCTGGTAACTTTTTCCATCTTCCTTCCCTGCTGAAAAAAACAACAACAATAGAAACAATCACAGAAATTATAATGGTTTTCACTACAAATACGATTACAAACCACCAGCTAACCATTAAAACCATTACTATTATTGGTCCTTAATGGTATCCACTAGATATAACATGCGACCAATAGAAGGCAACAAATTACCAGTAGAGACCCACTGGGACCATTACAGTTTCCATTAAAACCGATACAATTAACGTTATAATCATTAAACCATTACAAATTCTATCAGGTTTTCTATTGGGGGGGGGGGGGTCTAAAGTTGATCAATACATTATTAAGACTATACATTATAATTTGCTTTCTGTTGTGTTACTGTCTTTAAAAAATTACTTGTCTATGTTGTTGCATTATTAGCTTTAATTGAGAAACACATTCTTTCTAGCTGGTCAGACTAAGCTGGATTTTTCAACAGAGTAGTCAAATTTAGAAAGTAGGTCTGAATATTTTGTATGAATAATTTCCAGGACTTCTGTGTTTTAATTTAAATAGAATAATCTATTCTTCATTGGCAGGCTTGTGTAATATTATTTTACTGGTTACAACTGGCAACAACAACCTCTACATACAAAATTCTCCTAGGGGAGCAGCACAGCAATGCCTAAGCTGGATAAATGGGTTTTGATCACATTAAAGTAGTGGAGCCCTGGAAACAGAAGGCTATTGCTTTGTTAATAAGATTGCAGCACAACACCACTCTCCTCAAACAATGGTAGCCAGTCCCCTCAATCCTGTCCAATTCCTCTCCAATCTTATATATTTACTCCCTCTCTCATCGATATCCATATGGCTTGGTCAAATGGGCAGATGTTGAACTGGAATGTCGGGGTGATGTCCTGATCAAACCGGTTTCGGCTGCACCTGACAGCAGGTTGAGTTAAGACAGAGGGAAGAGGGAGAATAAGATTGTGGGAGTAGGGAGGGCAGTTACTGGATTCCAGACTCAAGTATTTTCAATGCCTGGCAAGAGAGCTTTTACTGTGCTGTAATGAATGATGCTAGAGGAGTCATTCTTTCACTTCGTTACACCCTTCCCCACCTCCCCTTGTTTTTCGTGTGAATATGCAGGGATTTACTGGTACAGACTGGTTCTGGTTGGGTAAAACCCCCTCACACACACATGCACACACACATACACACACATTCTCTGTCTTCCTTTTTTCCATCCTGGATGCTACTTAGTAAATGTACTAATTATAACTTTTATTGTTCTGCTCTTCAGAAAGCACAACATATTGTGTAGATGGTTCCCATGAAATATTAATAACATACACAAGTATCCAAATTATCATGATGCATTTTCACTCATTCTCTCACTTTCAGTAAACACTTTATCTTTGCCAGGGTCATGGGAGATCTGGAGCCTATCCTGGGAAAACTCTGGGAACACGTGAAGGGATCGCTGGGCACCATGCGCACACATACATTCATATACTTATTTATCATAACTAATGCACCTACTAGTATGATTTTAAATTGGGACATGGTGGCAGAACATGCCAAACTCGACACAGTTTGTCAACACTACATACTGAACCACTGATCCACCCTATAATCAACTTTGGATTCTTGAAATGAGTTAATTTATTACAGTTGATATTTTCCTGTGTTAAATTCCACTATTTATGATGGTGAGGATTTCAGTGATAAAGAATTTGCAGTAGTTTTGCTTGTATGATTGTAACGTGTATTGTGTGTGTGCGTGTGTGTGTGTGCGTGTTAGGTTCTCTCCAGGCAACCCGCGCACTAATGATAGTTGGCATAATTGTGTCGATTGCTGGACTGGGAGTCGCCTGCATAGGCATGAAGTGCACCACATGTGGAGAGGACAATAAAGTGCGTAAAGCCCGCACTGCTATGATGGGAGGCATCATACTGCTTATTGGGGGTGAGTGTGTTTAATATGCCTATTTTAATAAGGATCATGTAACTTCAAAGCACAAATATGAAGGAAAAAAAACAACAACTAGAGATTACAGTGTGTATTATTGGACTTTGAACAAAATCTTTAAAGCATGTCCAGGACTGAGTTTGATCTTCTGCCAAAAGCCCTGCCACTTAGTACAAAGCTATGAGTTCACATAGGAACAGTCATAGAAGCTTGTAATAAAGGCCTTCATTATGAAGATTGATGGTGTTTAGAAGCTGTGACGAGTTATGAAGTAAAACTGCTTGATGTGTGCATACGTGCAGTTTGTTGTATGACACTTTGCTTTTTGTTCTGGTCACGCAGCTCTCAGTGCAATTGTTGCATGCTCTTGGTTCGCCCACAACGTGATCCGTGCTTTCTACAACCCATATACTCCGGTCAACACCAAGTAGGTTGATTCACAGAATCTTAGAGGAGGTTTTTTATTTTTTATTTCAATAGTGGAGATCATTAATGATCATTCGTGTGTTTAGTACTGTGCAGAAGTCTTAAGCACATGTAAATAACTTCTACAAATAAGTTATGTTACACAGAAAAGTTTCTAAATATAAATTTAGAGCAGTAAATAGTAAAAAACTAAATTATATCAGTATTTGATGTGAACACCCTTTGAATGAAAAAAACAAACAAAAAAACACAGTTCTCCAAGGTGTCGTTTTATAAGGAAATTAGCTGATAGGTTGTTCCAAGTGTCTTGTGGAGAACTTGCAACAGTTCTTCTGCAGACTTTCTGCAGGTCTCAGGCAGCCTCCATGATGCTGAGATCATGGCTCTGTTATGGAATTCCTTATTCCTTGCTGAAGAATTAAAAAAAAAATTCCTGTTTCCACATTTAAAATTTAATACAACAATGCTGAAGGCAGTCAATGACAATCTAACATAAAATGTACAACACAAAGTATTAACATTTTTTGTTAATCCTGCAATGGGATCAAGTCAAATGCTAGAATTAGAAAATTGAATCAAGAAATTATATATATATATATATATATATATATATATATATATATATATATATATATATATATATATATACACACACACATTCACCTTGTATATACTCAAGACTTCTGCAGGTGTGTATAAAATGTGTGGATTTACAGAAGTAGTTATTTCTCTCTTTTCTTTTCCCCTCTTTTACCAGGTTTGAGTTTGGCGCAGCCATTTTCATCGCATGGGCCGGATCTTTTCTCGATGCTCTTGGCGGAGCTTTATTGGTGGCCTCTTGCCCTCAAAGCAAACAGGTGTCCAAGTACCATAAAAACTCTGCTCGCGCCTCCAGCAGCACCAAGGAGTATGTCTGATTGCTTACAGATGACCAGACAGGAACTGTATATGATAAAGGACCCCTGTAAAAGGAAAATGGGACTGAGCCCGATGGAAAACTGAAGTAGGTGGAAACCATGGTTAATCCATAGAGTGAGAACGACAGAAGGTGCTGAATATAATATGCCGTCTTCAGCATTATAACATACAACAGTTGCTGAAAAACAAGAGTTTACATAATAGCCCATGGTGCAAAGGAACAGTAAAGAATTACTAGCTCTTTGAGTTTGTTATAATAGGAAACAATAGGCTTCTAGCACTCTATCCGAATCCAATCACACTTCTTTCGAAAGATTAGTGTTGAATGTATATGCTGGTGAGCTATCATCATCACCACTAGAGGAGCCCTTTAGTTGTGTAAAGTGCACAACTGTCCAGAAAACTGAATAACAAGGACCAAAACCTTTCATCACTGTCCAAGAGGAGAAGCTGTGTATTCCCCCTGGCCAACCTGGGAGTTTGAGTTTTAATTTTAGCTTTATTGAAAACAACGGTTTTTGCTAAAAAATAAATAAAGAAATAAAAACATGGCCAACAAAGTACATATTCCAGTACACACCCAATAATAAACTGTGTGAACAGCATTCAAAAGTTAAACAAATGCCATTTTGCTATTTCTTTTGGACGGAATTTTGGTATTTGAGCTATATTTGTCTGTCTAGATTTGGTAATAGAGAAATTAATGTATTTAGTGGTGCTTTCTCTAAAGCTACAGTATTGCAGCCTCGATGGCTGATGTTTTTACAGTATTAATTGCTTCATCTCTGGGAAGTGTGTCTCAATTCAACCTCCATTTTAATATGTAATGATTTTACTTACCACTGGCACCTTGACAATTTTGTTTAACTACAAGAATGGTGTTGAGTAAACACACAAAAAACCCCACAGATCTTAGCAAATATAGCATGGCTAACAAATCACTGACAAAATAGTATGCATACAAACATAAAAATAGCAATATAAGATCTAGTGGTGACTTGCCTATTTATAGGTGTATTGGGCCTCTATCTGGAAGGGTTTTTTATGATACACTAGCTGGGTTGGAGCACATGTATGCTCCATAATGTCTGAGTTTCATTGTAGGATGTTTTCTTATTTCACAATTCCAGTTCTGTCAACCAGATACTAGGCACATTTTTATATTTTTTCTACTCTAACACTCCTGAAGCTGCTCATAAAGGACTTGAATCGGGTGTGTTAGAGCATGACCATCTCAAAAACACACCAAACATGGGGACCCCATGACTACAATATGAAAACAACCACTGATTTAAGAAGATCTAGTGTGTGAATCTCTGTTAGATCAGAACAAGGGACCAGTTTAAGATGCACTCTCTGCTTTATCCATCACTCACACTACAGTGCTGTGAAAAAGTATTTGCCTGATTTCTTTTTCTCTGTGTGTGTGTGTGTGTGTGTGTGTGTGTGTGTGTGTGTGTGTCTCATACTAAATTGTTTCAGAAATTAAAACAAAATCTAGGATAAAACACGGGCAACCTGAGTAAATACAAAATGCAGTTTCTAAATAATAATGTTATTTATTGAAGCAATAAAGTTTTCCAATACCAATTGGGCCTGTGTGAAAATATATTTGCCCCTTAGTTACTAATTCCCCAAATCTATGAAACTGCATTTATAATGGGGTTCAGCTGGACTAGACTCAACCAGGCCTGATTACTGCACCCTGTTCAATCAAAGCAACACTTAAATAGAACTTTTTCTATCATGAAGTTGGTTAAAAGGTCTTACCTATAACACACTATGCCAAAATTGAAAGAAATTCCAGAAATGATGAGGAAGAAGGTGATTGAAATACATCAGTCTGGGAAGGGATAGAAGCTGTTTCAAATGCTCTGGGACTCCAAATAACCACAGTGAGAGCCATTATCTCCAAATAGAAAAACTCGGCACAGTAGTGAACCTTCCCGGAAGTGTCCAACCTTCCAAAATTCCTCCAAGAGCACAGCAACGACTCATCCAGGAAGTCACAAAAGAGCTAAGGACAAAATCAAAAGGAAATAGAGTCCTCTCTTCAATCAATAAAGGTTCATGACTCCACTATCAGAAAGACACTGGGCATAAATGGCCTCCATGGAAGAGTGGTGAGGTGAAAACCACTGCTAACCCAGAAGAACATTAAGGCTCCTCTGAATTTTCCCAAAACACAGCTTGATGATCCTCAAATATTTTGGGAGAATGTTCTGTGGATTGATGAGTTGCAAGTGGAACTGTTTGGAAGACAGGGATCCCGTTACACCTGGCGTAAACCAAACACAGAATTCCACAAAAAGAACGTCATACCTACGGTCAAGCATGGTGGTGGCAGTGTGATGCTGTGGGTATGCTTTGCCACTTAATAATAGGTTTTGGATAACTTTTTTTGCTTCGGTTTAAAAAAAAAAATATGTAAAAACTATATTATGTGTTTACTCACGTTGCTTTTGTTTTATGTTGTATTTCATTTGAAGATCTAAAACTATTTAGTATGAGATATACACAAAAACAGAAGAAATGTGGATGGGGCAAATATTTTTTCACAACACTGTACCTTTTAACACTGAACCCACCACAGCTCTGGGCTCTGGATCACTCACTCAGTGAAGTGAATATATCAAGCACTTGATTTGATCACCTGTTCTTGCACGGTTACATTGTTGTTTGGAATGCTGAATGTTAATACAGTGATGTCCTGATAGACAAGTAAGTGTGATAAATGTGCTTTTTTGACCGTTTGTTAGTGGTCTAATGGTATAAATCAACAAAGATTTTACAGTTGTGAGAACTAGAAGTGTTTACCTTACAGTTTCACATCCCATTCTACTCTAGTCCACTCAAAAAAACAAACAAACAAACAAAAAAAAAACAACCACCTTAATAGAACAAATGATGAGAATAATTCTCTGAAGTCCTACAGACATATTCAGTGAGTCAGTGTGTTTTGTAAGCCTTGCACCAATTTCTGTACTTTTACAGTAACCATATAAAGTGGATCTATATAATCAAGTGTTTTCCTGTGTATCATATTGCAGTATAGTAAAGCTTCCACAAGTGAGGTTACATTGCTCTGTGTTCAGTGATTCTTGTGTTATGTTTCTTTTGGGGTTTTTATCTTGCTACAATTATGGATGCAAAATGAAATGTCCCAATGTAAAATAAATACAAAATAAAATTTCTATTATTTATAACATTGCTGTAAGGTCTGATTGTATTATGAAACTGCATTGTGTGTAAGGGAGGAGAGAGAGAGAGAGAACTAGAAAGAAATTAGTTTGGTCATTAACACATACCATCTGATCATAAGCATACGGTTTATAAAAAACAAAATAAAAACGAAAATATTTCCTAATAGCAGTGCAATATATAGCTTTCTACAGTCATGGATTGAAAATTTGAATAAATGAACAGTAACCTGGCTCCTTAACATTATACAAAGCTTGTGTCATTGACTTAATCAACAGGACAGAAGAATATGATAATCATGCATAATTTATTTTTCAAAAATGCAATTTGCAAATACAAAATGAAAATCAACAAGCAATTTCATGCAAGTCAATTATAATGCACAAACCACATATTAGCACAACCAGGATATTAAACCATTTTGGAAAGTAATTCGTTCAAACCAAAGGTGAAAAGCACTCCCTGTAAATACACTTGAACTGCTAAATATCCAGGAAGCAGAAACATGCCAAAAGACCTCGGTTTCCAAGGTAACTGTGAATCCTAAGCTAATGGTGTGTTACAGGTTAACAGATTATCACAGAACACATTTGTGTGAGCGGAGCAAACCTAGCTTTGGTCTTTGTCCGCTCAGTAAAGTGCTTTTTTTTTTTCTTTTTATGAATATAGCCCTGTGCCTTTAGAAATTCATTTTCAATCTCAGTATCAAAATGCAGCGTGAACAAAGAGGGAACGACGACAGTCAATGTCACAGCCACAAGATTAAAGTTACAAGTGCTGAAAAAGCAATGATCACAGCAGAGCACTGAACAGTCAGCAGTCCTGAGATAAAAGACAGAAAAATACAGAAAGAGAGAGAGATGATATTGTGTGTGTGTGTGTGTGTGTGTGTGTGTGTGTGTGTGTGTGTGTGTGTTTAAATGATTCCACTTTGTAATAATTGTGTGCACTTTGTAATGGTTCATAACTTGATTAATGATGTTGGCCACGACAGCTTTGGCACAGTCCAGCATGCTTTAAGCAATAGGTGAGACACTGATAGAAATAGGGAAGCTCCTGTTGTTGTTCATGATATCATCCAAGTCTTCATCATCAAGGTCCACTTTTTAACAAAAGTGAGAGGGAAAAAAAACGAAAAAAGAGAAATGTGTTAGTGACTAACACCTACAGTACATTACATGATTCAAGGTAGACGACTGTGGTTCTTCCATTTTGTGTACAGAGCCCCATGTTCAGAGACTCCTAGAGTCACAGTATATTTATACCATTGCACTGTATACATGTATAAATAGAATAACAAAAAATCCCCACTCAAATCAGAAAAGACAATTTATCATGTCTGATGGTTTAGCTATTTGATATTTGGTCATGTGGCAAAACTGTATGTGGTATACCACTGTGTACCCTAAATATCAAAAAGACACGGCGGACGCATTTGAAATTAAACATGCTGCTCCAGTTTTAACCTCAAATCACAACATTAGTGCTACGTAGACTTAACCATCCTAATCCAAAACATTCAGCAAACACCTGAATACACCTTTTGTACATTTAATATGTAGCTTTTACCTAGAAATGTGCATGTAGTGTAGAGTTAAAGCATTTCTGGAAAAATTTCCGATCCATTTTAAAAGGTATACTACATAGACATTTCCAGGTGAAATATCCATATTAAAGATGTACCACGGAGTTCAACACCACAGGAAAGGTAGCCTACAGTTTAGTACTTTTTTTTTTTTTATCTCAGCGTATAACATACGCAGGTGTTGCCACTAGAGATGCACTGATGTATCAGGCTGATAATTGGCATCGGCAGATAAAGGCAGTTTTCCACGCTACGGGCCATCAGCCGATATTTTAAAAACATCCGATGATCAGGGCCGATTATATCCTGTCAATCAAAAGAGGGTGGGAAAACACATCGATTTCATGCTGTGTGTAAAGATGATGTCTCTTGTGTGGAATGACGACAAAACTGCAGTTTGTAATCTCTGTAAGCTCTGCACTGATAAAATTTTACACCGGATGCCGCAACAGTGCAACAGGAGTTTTGTGGGAAGTGGGAGTCTAATTTTTTTTTTTTTTTTTTTGCCACGCTGCTCGAGCTGAATTAAAGCACCAGTACACGGTTGAAAGATTTAAATGAAGATGAGTTGACAAAAAGTATATCTATATATTGCACAGAAAAATATATTTGTAGAGTAGTGTATTTCATATCCAGTTAATGTTAATATATAAAAAGATTATATTATATATGACCAGTTTGATGTTAATGATGAAGTAGAAATGCTTTTGTTAGTGGTGAGTGAATGTGAGACTAACAGGAGGTTTTTTAGAATTCAGTCAATGTTAATATGAATTAATAACATTCAATAAGTTAAGAAATCTTACTTTAATCTTCAGAATTTAGTTCATGTGTTAATGTTAATTTGAGTAACATTAACTTGTCTTTTCTGTTTATGAAACCAGTTACTGTGAACAACTTGCTGAAACGGAGAGAATAAAGTTTTTATTTGCATTTCTTTCAGAAATGAGGGATTAATTATTATTAACTTAAAAGAAGGCATAAAAGGCAGAACTATCGGTATCGGCCGATATCACTCTGAATAATCGGTTATCGTATCGGCTGAGTATTAAATTTAGTATCGGTGCATCTCTAATTGCCACCCCTTCTGAAAAAAGAAAAATAGAAACCCTCCATAGATTTTGTAATGGTTTGACTAGTTGTAAACAGAAATGTATTGTTTTTAATGGAAACTATAATGGTCCCTGTTGGTCTCTACTGGTTATTTGTTATACTATGCCTACTGGATACAATAATGGTAATGGTTTTATGGTTAGCTGATGGTTTGTAATAGTATTTGTAGTGGAAACCAGAATTTCTGTGATGGTTTCTATTGTTGTTTTTCATCATGGTAAAGGTGGAGCATCATAGGTATGTTGAACATAGGTGTGTAGCTCAGGAATGCAAATGAAACCTAGACGCTCAGTGAGTACTAACCTCTCTTGGAGCGACCGATCTGGCCGAGTTTGGGGGCTCTGTGCATCATGCGGGGGTTAGAGGACAGCTGTGCCCCGTGTCTGTCCCCTGCTCCGGGTCCGGGGCTGTAGGGCAGGACGGCGCTGGGTCGCAGTGCGCATGCGGGCGGGATGAGCTCGGGCAGACCTGCACTTCCGTACATGACAGCGGCCGCGTCTAGCTTCTCAAATTCACACGATCTCTTCATATATCTCCTTTGTGTCCTGAAGGAGCTCGTCTTGTTGCTGTAGCAGCGCTGTGAGGTCGCTTTAAACCACCTGTGGATGTTCAATGCGGATTTAGCTGCGTGGGCGAAACGCTAGCGTCT
This sequence comes from Ictalurus furcatus, assembly GCF_023375685.1. NCBI lineage: Eukaryota > Metazoa > Chordata > Actinopteri > Siluriformes > Ictaluridae > Ictalurus > Ictalurus furcatus. The sequence continues at coordinate 24,447,904 of NC_071261.1, forward strand.
TAACAGCAAGAAGACTGAAAACTACTTTAATAAACACATCTAGTCTGTCCTGGAGAACACTGACACACAAGACGGGAAAAGTCTCTAATGTCTCAGATCTACTGAAGATCCGATGGTTTTGTAGCTTTTTTTCCCTTCCTCGTGTTGATCTGTCAACAAAGGTATACACGCACACGCGCGCGCAGGTATCCGGGTTTCCGCCGGATAGATAAACCCACCAAAATTAATTTCTTCGACGAATCAGTGAGATACAAACCCAAAACAGGAAACTTACCCGTTTAACGTTAGTCCTAGCGGAGAGAAAGACGCCTATAAAGCCGGTAAATCAGCACCGCTGCTTGTTTTCAGTGTTACAAACCGGAAGTAGGCTGTTTTACACGGACAGCTAATTGTGTCGTAACTCCTGCTTTGGGGATTTCCTTGGTCGTTTCTGAACGCGTCACTGCGAGGGAAGGGCTTTGTGTGTGTGTTTTAGCCCTTTCTGAGGACCAAACATGGCCAAATAATAGGACACAATAATAGGATAGTGCATAATTACCTCACAAAATTACAGTTTCTACAACTTTTATGTGAAAAGCTTTATTTTGAAGAAGCCAAAACTCAAATATTTTCTTATAGTTATAGTGATTGAGATTACAGTTAGATGTAGGCACAACGTTATTAGTAACAGAAGTCATCATGTCAATGGAAGGTACATACAAAGACAGAAAAAAACTGTGTGTGTGTGCACTACAGCACAGTGGTGAAACTTAGCAGTTGTGGGAGGACAGTGTTGGCATACGCACATCGAGGCCACACAACCACATGCAAATATCTTCCTACACACTCATGTGGGCAGTGTAGGCTACTACATGAGTCATACACAGCAGAGGTGTTTGCATATCCCACGCAAAAGAAAATAACTTCAGGCTCTTTGCTTAAATTCTAAACACTACAGTCCGTTTTCATCTATGAACCCCATAAAGCTGGTATTGACGTCATGTTTTGATATAGATCAAAACATTTGAAGGTCATTTAACCATTGATAAAAGGTCGTCATCAAGATCCTAGATCAGCAGCAATGAGAATGTGACAAATATACTATTTTGCTCCATAATGTAGCCTTTCAATAGCCTTTCATTTATAAACTCACAGTCCCACTTTACAATACTGGTCAATAACTCATAGGAAACTATGAAGGGCATAAGCAGGAAAGAAAAAGTAGCACTATATTGACACCTAAATCACTACTACGAATGAACACTGGGGAATTAATAAATAAGTAATAATAAAGGATTGGTTTGGAATTTCATTAAGAACTAACAGCTAACTACTGATTTATCACTAATAGTATCAAGTCCTGAAATGATGTCTGAAACACTGTCTGTCCTGATTCATCACTTAAGTAACTATAATTTTTTTTTCATTTATTATTATAAACATAAAACACATCACATATATATCACTCTTGCTTCTGAGCACTCTTTGAACATGTATATGTAGCAGTTTGAGCCTATTTGCACATTGGTCTACAAATGTGACTCAAGCTGGAAGCTAAAAAATGATTGTGTAGAATAGATTTCTTCTAGACCTCTCATAAGAGATGGCTCACATAAATCCATCACTTTGTGTATGTGTCTTATATGTGTCGTAGTCTCTGAATGATCTTTTTCAAACATTACTGAATGAGTAAGTCATTTGTATATAGTAAAAAATGACGGGTGTGTCAGTGTGTCTTTCCCTAGGAGTTAATGATGACCTGAAACAGTATTGTAATGTTAAACACATGACAACTCATTATTAGTGAATATTTGCTAGTAGTTCTCCAGAAAATATAAGACTAAAGATTTGTAAGATTAAGAACAGGCAATGTTTTATTTTCCAATCTCCAACTCTCCAGTTTTGTTAAGGCTACTTTCTTGGCTGACAGGAGTGGAACCCGGTGTGGTCTTCTGCTGTTGTAGCCCATCTGCCTAAATGTTTGGCATGTTGTGTTTTTTGAGATGTTTTTCTGCTCAACTCGGCTTTTCGAGAGTGTTTATTTGAGTTACTATATTGTAGACATCCTGTCAGCTCTAACCATTTTGGCCATTCCCCTCTAACATCTCATCTGTTGCCATATTATTGGCTGACTGAATGATTGCATGAATGAGCAAGTGTAGATAGCCTCTATCTGGGCAGTGGTAGCTCAGTGGTTAAGACGTTGGTCATCTGACCCGAAGGTAAATGGTCTGCACTTATATAGCACTTTACACTGTGTCTCATTCACCAATTCACACACACACACATTCACACACCAATAGTAGCAGAGCTGCCATGCAAGACACTAACTTGCCATCAGGAGCAACTTGGGGTTCAGTGGGCCGGGAATCGAACCGCAAAACCCTACGATTAATGGACAACTCGCTCTACCACCAGAGCCACAGCCGCCCAGGTCATGAATTCAAATCCCAGCACTGCCAAGCCACCTCTGCTGGGCCCTTGAACAAGGCCCTTAACCCTCAAATGCTCAAATATATACATATATATAAGATGAATGTTAGTCACTCTGGATACGGGCATCTACCAAATGCCATAAACAAAAATACAAATTTAAGCATATGAGTGTTTATTTATAAAAATGTATCTATAAAAATTTAACCATATGAGTATTCTAAAGGTCATTTAACTTCTGATAAAGATGTCTTCATCAGGGTCTAAAAATAAAGTCTGAACCTAAAACCCTAAAGAAATATAAGAAATTCTCATTCATATGCATATCAATAGTGTCTATAATCAAGACTCACTTCTGAAACCTGTGAATCTGACTTTTATCAAGTTTTCAGGTTTCTCCCTAATAAACCTGTCAATTTTTTTCCTAAAGAACATTTACAATGCAAGGACTTGCACAAACAAGCAGTCTTGATCACATGTACAAATGTGACCATTACAAATGCGTGTCAAAGGAAAAGGGATCTTACAATTTCTGCAGGATCACGCAAAATCACACGCATGCTGCGGGCACCAGAAATACATGACATCCATACTGTTACTGCACTGACATGAAAGATTCACAGTGCTGGAAGGGGAACTGGTACATCTCAGAGAGATGACCATCTCTCTACACACAGCCCATAGCACAGACCAGACCAGAAATATTTGGTTTAATTTTGATCGAGTCACACAGTACAGGTACTATATCTATGGAATTTAATTTAACATGGGTAAAGTGCGTGTGCTAGAATAACATAGTGGTGATGTGGCTGATTCAGAATGTCAGCAATCAGGGTTCAATCCTTAGCTCAGGTGAAGTTTAATTTTATTCAGGGCATTGAAAATATAAGATCAAATCATGTTTGATGTACGAAAAGAAATTATGTTAATGTATTTAACGCAATTCAATCACGTTGAACCAATGTACACATTTGAATTAAGTAAATTCAATGAGCTTTATTTTCAGTGTGTGGAATTCTGTCTTCACTTTAAACCGTTTTTTCAATAATAAAACTTTTAATCTAAGAAAAGAATAAAGTTTCCATTGACAAGAAAGGAGAAGATGGAATTCATTCAACGTTACTTTGAGGAACCTTCTACAGTGGAAAAAAAAACCCGCTCATTTAAAAAACTCTGAACTGCGCTGAGGCTTGAACCCCGGGTCACTGGCGTAACAGAACCTGCATATTACCTGTACTATGTGGCTCAATCACACTCACTTTATATTACTAAATCTTGTAGAAACTTGTTTATATTTTATGTGAACCATTCAACCAAATATATATATAAAAAAATATGTAGTACTGTGTACACCTAAAGTATGTTGTTCCATGCGCCACCTGGTGGTTATTGTGTGAAGCACAACAAATGTATTTAAATTCTAAGAAGTGGGCCTGCAGTACCGCTGATCACACGTGACGTATCGCGTGAAACCGCGTGACAAAATGCCACATCTGGTAGGTCAGTAAACAGTTTATTTCTGTGAACAGCTTGCACAGCAGGAAGACATCCCTTACAAATGACTACCATTCCCAAATAAATGCACTCTGTTACGGAACATCTCTATTTGTTTGCCAAAGTTCGAAAAGTTTGTCAGGTTCAAAACAGGACAATGTATTAATTGCATACTTTTCTATAGTGTGGCTCTGTTCAATTAAATATGTTGCTTATATATATATATATATATATATATATATATATATATATATATATATATATATATACATATATATATATATATATATATATATATATATATATATATATATATATATATTGACTTTGCAGATTGTCTTTCTTGGAAACAGTGAGCTAAACAAATTTTCCTAGTCACATCTCAAAGGAGTGTGAACTGCAAAGAATTTACAAGGGTAAATGTGGTCAAGTGCAGGTGAATGTACAAGTTTTTATTTTCTGCCAAGAATTCCAGTGCAAAGATGAGCCAGTGAGAACGTTCATCAACAACTTTGTCACCCTGATCAGTTGGTGCATAACCATAGATTGTAATCACACCCTGAAGAATTCGATTTTTTTTCTCTTCAGTGGTTATGTTTACAGAATTTGGCAATAAACAACAAATCTTTGTTCTCAGACATCCGTACAAGATTAAGATACGTTAGGACCTGTTGAGACCTATTTGCCTTGACCAGTTTGCAAACCTAATATGCGTTTTTATTGTGTGAGTTAGAGATCAGGGAGGTGATTACAGATAGTTTGTCTAAGGGTATATAAGTAGAAGCAAGACCTCTCCACATCTATAACTCAGAAGAAAGAAGAACAGTGACAAATTATAAAAACCAATACCACTGAAAAGATGTCCAAGCTCATCCTGATGATTTTCACCTTGGTCATCCTGGCCACCATCTTAAGCAACCACTCAGGTAATAACTATGAATCATTTTATTTTACATATATATTCTTGCAAATGTAGTAAAATGCTGTTTTATGGATGTCCAATCCTCTGTAGATGTTTAATTCATATTCATATGTTAATTTCAAGAAGTTAAACCTTTCATACAGTCCAATTCAGCCTTTCAGAAATGAACAGAGAGATGAATCCCAATAATCCCAAATATCTGATCTTACCTAGTTAGCACAAACATGTCAGCCATATTTAAAAAGGACATCTAGATTTTCCCAATGTAAATATTTGAAGTTTTGAGGATGTGGAATAAATATTGCTGTAAAACATCTTATGATATATGTTATCATATCAAGATGCCTGAGGCCAGATTGATGTGGACCCTGAAGTGGCATGTTTTCATGATGAGTTAATTTATGTTACTGGGAATTTGTCTATAAAGGGAAAATTACAACCTGGTAATAATGTGAGAAAAATATTGTTCCAGTTTTTATATTTATTTTATAAATGTATGTGACATCTAATTGGTTTCGCAATTTCTGCATAGTTGTGTTTGACTGTTGCACTTGCTTCTTATTTTTGCATGCAAAACAAAACTTCATTATGTTTTTTGTCTGAAAAGTGGTCTCTGTTGTAATATGCTGCTTTCTTTACTGATATACAAACATTATTCTCTAACATTTAATATTGTGCTGGAAAACTAATGTTTGGAAATCTAAAATGTTTTTGTACTGACTCCATAATCATCAAATAAAAATCTGTAACTGTAAGTCATCTTTTATATTTGTTAGTACAATCACAGAGATCGAAGCAGCTGACTCCCATACCAGGGAATCGTTGCATATGCACATGTAAGTATTCTGTTAATATTTTATGTCAGGGCTGATCTTTTTTTCCAAGAAGACAATGCAAGAAGTCCAGATCAGAAATCATTCTCTCTTTGTCTCTCTAGTCCACAGAAACAACATTGTAAATTTAAAGACACCATATCCTAAAGCTAACGGACAATATTCATGCAAAAAGCAGGACAATGGTAATTTATTTAGCCCATGTTCCATTTTTATTTTTAATATCACAGTTTACATGTACTGTATGGCATTGATTAATCATTATTTTAATCTGTGTGTGTGTGTGTGTGTGTGTGTGTGTGTGTGTGTGTTTGACTTTGCTCAGGTGCCAAGCCCAAGACATCACCTACAAACAAGAGCAGTGGCAAGAGTTTGGACAGCTATCCCATGCCTTTTTAAACTGCTCTAATCTAATTTCAGAAGAGTATATTCAGGACAAAACAAAAACTTTACATTTCTCATTTGTCTGGCTGCTTGCTGTGTAACGTTCAACTTAATCCATTTGAGCTATATTTCTTGATCTTTAGCGTGATATATATAATCAATTAATTATCTAGATGCTGTAATTTTCCTATATTTAGCAATTTATTGGTTGCTGGTTCTTTTGTCTATGTCATTTATATAAAATAGCTTTACATATATTGTTATGGTTTTACTTTTTTACACAATAACAATGACAAAGACATGCATCTGTTGTGCTATCATTTTCAAATGTTTTGATTAAATGTATGATAAATGCCAAATTTTCCTCACGCTTATCTCCTTTTGTCTTTACCTCCTGAACAGGATGTTGTGACTCTGATATAATCGTTTATCGTGGTGGTGTTCAGTTTAGCCAGATTCAAGCCAAAACTATGGCATTAAACATGTTTCAACAAGTTTGTGTCCACATGGTTGAAACACTCTGTTTCAGAGCCAGTGCATTTCTCTCATGCATAGCACTTTCTATCTGAAAGTACTATCAGTTCAGCTCCTGGTGGTTCATGACTCTCTCTCTGACCTCTATGTGTATGTATCGTGTGAAGATAAAGAAACTACCACTCTATGGCTGTTTGAATGGTTGCATGTGAGCTGTGATATTTCATGTTAATCATTAAGAATTTATAATGGCTTTATGGAAGAAGAAGAAGAAGAAGAAGAAGAAGTGGTCAAAATGTCCATTGAAACTTAATGAAATGTGAAAAGGTTCATAGAGTTAAACCCCTTTCCACCTTATGTAGTCCTTATATAGAAATTAAGCTGGAAGAGCAGCCCATTTAAAATTCACTGCCATGAACAAATTTCCATATGGAAATCTTAGCGCTGGACTGTGCATTTTGGGTCGAAGCCCTTTGAACATGCCGTCACATTTGACACCAGATATGGGACAGGACTTTTTCTGATATAACTTTAACATATATAATTTCTGTTTTAATGAATGCATGCTTTCGTTTGCTGTTTCAGGATTTTAACCCTTTGATTTCCAACCAAAAATCTAACAATTGGATAAGACTTATTTAAGGAAATTAAGCATATTGATTATATGACATAAAATTGTAACACTTTACAATAACAGTACATGACTATTCATGCACTAATATCTAAATTAATACTTACTTAAATGTGAACTAATGATGAGTTAAAGCATGTACTAATCACAAACTAATGAGGATCTGATCTTAACTACGACGTGAGTGTTATGAGTTCAGTAAATAACCAACACCTTAAGTACATGTTAGTTTGTTAATGTATTCGTTAATTTTGTTTGTTAATGTATGTATAATGTATAACACATAGGGGGAAACTAAATCAAACATGCTCTATAAGAAAGAATATGAATTAAATGTGAATAATTCTAATATAATTGTTTATACAATTTGCCATATGTAGCTGCATTCACAAACATCACTTGATGACGATGGATTACTTTCATAATTTACATGATCCTCCTTGTCGAACATCAAAAGGCGCACTAATATTCAACACCAATAATTTCATCTCAACCCATTTTGCATCATTCTCCATCCATTTTTCTTTAGATCCCACTGGATGGCTAGGGGTCAGGGCTATGCTGCTTTGCACAAGGATAAAATTAATAGTAATAGTTGCATTTATACACTTAGCAGATGCTATCTGCTAATATTTAAATCCAGTATTATAAAAGTAATCCAGCGCCATCCAATGATGTTTGTGTACGCAGCTGCATATGGCAAATTATATAAAAATTTTTAATCATGCACTTTTAATTCATGTCCTTTATTATAGAGCATGTTTTATTTAGTTTACCCCTACATGTTAATTAATACATTAATTAACCAATATGTACTTACGTGTACTTAAGATGGTCGTTATTCACACATTAATTCATGGCTCATGTCATAATTAAGGTTAGCTCTTCATTAGTTCATGATTAATACATGCCTTAACTCATCAATAGTTCATAGTTAGTGCACAATTATTCATTTACTGTTATTGTAAAGTGTTACCCATAAAATAAACTAAAATTTACAGACATTTAACTTTTAGTTATCAAAAATCCTTACAACTTCTCTGAAAAAAAGAATGGAAATACAGAATGAATCTCAGCCAATAAAAACACTGGCCACTTATCATTTTTCAAGGCATAGTAACAAAAACCAGCTATTTTTAAGGAATAAAATCTTAATTATAACTGGAATATTTTGGTACATAAATCTATACAAGCATTAGAAGTGGACTTAGCAGAGTATAGCAATACATGATAAGGGAAAGTTTATAGCTCCTTTTCAAACCTAATCATTAATATGACTGTGATAGTTTTGCAAAGTGACTGTTACAAGGAATTACAATATCTTCTGGAAAAGTGTGTAGTGATCTAGTGTGATCTGAATCCAAACAGCTCAGGTTCATCTCTCCCCTATGCTGTTACAGTAAATATCTTAATCATCATAATCACATAACAGGCTACTCATAACTGGCATCATCTTTACACTCAGTCCAGGAAGTTATGCAAATCATAATATGGTAATGGAAAGAGAATAAAAAAAGAAACCTCTCAGGCAAAAGCATGCCGGATGTACATATTGTAAAAGGTTTAGGTGATCAGGATTCAGTCTGACCTCTTTTCCTGTCTGTTTCACTGCCAGTGTTATTGGAATAAAAAAAAATTCACCAAGTCCGTTTTTCCTTCCACTGTGCTATGGAGAAATGGAGAAGTTAATATGAATGGTGTTAACTAGTCTGTGTAATGTAATAATTTTCTCTTAAACCGGCAATCAAAAGCTATCGCTGTCCTGAGAGGCATTGCACTGTTCTGATGACATCACTGTAAACTTGTTAAGTGGGCAGAATGGCCGTGAATTGTGATTGGCTGGAAAATATTCTATTTTAATCATATTTAATACTAACTACTTTTACACACGTACCACTTTTTAACATTTGGCAGAAGTATGATTTAATAAATTTATCAAAAACAAAAATTACTTTTGGCCCCTTGGCGCCCCTAGTGGACTCCTAGTTTGAGAACCACTGTCTTAATAGTCAGGTTTCATCTGAGTACAGTTAGTTGCTATGTTTCATAGATATATGTATTACCTTTGGGGTAAATGTCTGTTGTTTCCCTAATACATGTAAAAAATAAATAAAAAAATTTTAAAAAAGACCTGCTCAGCAAGTAGCTTAAACCCTGAGCTGACAAATCATCCCAGTTATCTGATTACTGTTTATAGTATACATAGATCACATGATCACACTCTCTATTGTGAGAAAGAAGAAGATTCTACTAAAAAGGTCTGTTTCATTCTTATGGTATATTGTCGCATTGTGTATAATGAGTACTGTAATTCGGGACATTTGAAGCAGAATATTTGTACTTCAGAACTAGATTTGAACATGGAAAGACTCCCTGTAGAGTTGACAGTGGTACGGTCTCAGCCTGGTCCAGTTTCTGATGGTCAGTGGAGCACAGGACTGTGTGAATGTTGGGGGGACATGGGTGACTGTGAGTACTCTTCCTCTTCTGGGATGCCTTATACAGTATTGATATAACTTGAGAAACCTTCACAAAATCAGCTACACTTATGATGTGCTCATAACTATGTGTGGGTGGTTGTGTGTATGATTTTGTGTATATGTGTAGGTTGTTTTGCTCTCTGGTGTTTGCCTGTGTTTGCATGTAAGACGAGCAGAGCTGCAGGAGGATGTGTGTGTTTACCTCTGCTGGATTGTGTCAGCTGTGTTCCTCCAGCGTCCCTGGCTATGCGTGCTGCAGTAAGAGAACGCTACGGCATAGAGGTAACACACACACACACACACACACACACACACTAATTGATATACATTACTGTTAAGGTAAGCATACATCTACATACTGTACATACTTATGCTCACCAGGAAAATACATACCAGAAGGTGCATACACACTTATTCAAGAGGCCAGGTCATTTTCTAAACTCTTGCGCTTCATACCATTTGAAAAACACATTATGATAAACATCTTCATCTTGGTTTTTCATCTAGTGGGAACTATGTATGATGTTGACGGTTAGAGACTAAGGGCTGATAAGAGCATTTCAAGTACCTGTAACCTCAAACTTCCCAGCATTCAGCAACACTGTGAGTGTTGGGTGTCGATGGGGGTTAGATGATGAAGTCAGCCAAGGGCCAAATTACCCACACTTGCACACACACACACGCACACACACACACACACACACACACACACACAGAAAATAAATAAATAAATAAATAATTTTTTTTTTTTAAAAACCCTGCCGTGGTTTACAGACACACTCCCTCAGAGAACTCTGTGTGGTTCACCTCAAACGCATGCTGTATATTTACATTTACTGGAAAAAATGGATATTTTTTAAAAATGGATAAAAGTTGGATTAAATAATTTGTAATTGACTACAAGTTTAATGCAAAATCTAGAACTGTAAGACACTGAACGAGTTTACAATCATAAGACATTCATAGTACGAGTTTAAGCTTTAATTCAATTATTCAGTTGACATACGGCGATACTTTTTTCCAGATTAAAGTTGTTATTAGAGATAACGCAACATGCTATTTGGCACCTGTATAGCCTACCACACATACGTGCACATGTACAAACATAAACAGAAAGAGGAGACCTGCCCCCTACAGACTTCATTTAACTCTACACCTTTCTAAATGGGGCTAAACCAACTTTTGACACATCCTTCCTCTTTTGCAGGTTAATTAGTGGGTTTTAAGGAACTGTAGAGGTGCATGTGTCATGTACTTGGAAAGAAACCTCATTATTGAATGACTCATGTACATCATCAGTTTCACATGATCACGTTACTTAAGTGCATGTCAATTATATTAAGTGCAAGGATAAATAATTTGCTGAGATGTTTTTGCAATGATCAGATTGCTCATTTAAATGCTGTGTTGGATTGCAGAGTGTGTTGATCTCTTCAGCACATGGATGTATACTGCAAGACAGCAATCTAAAGTAAATCTAAACCCAAATCAAGAAAAATGGTCTGTAAAGAGCAAAGGCAGGTAGCATTGGCAGCTCGCAGTATCACCAGTTCGACGAGCTTGGGTTACTGTCAGTGTGGAGTTTCTGTGCATGTTCCCCATAGGTTTTCGGTTTTCCTCCAACCTCCTAAAAACATACCAGTGTGTGGATTGGCTACACTAAACTGCCACTATGTGTGAAAGAGTGTGTGAACGTGTGTATCCATGATGTCCTACAATGGATTGGAGGCTCATCCATGGTGTATTCCCACCTCACGTTCTTAGTTTCCAAGATAGGTTCCAGATTCACCATGATCCTGACCAGGATGAAGGATAAAAAGGATAAACAACCAACAAAAAGCAGTAGGAGTTTTATCAAAATTCCTTCCGACTCCAGACATGATCAGATCAAGGCAATGTATGACAGTGAAAAGTGTTCCTGATGAAAGATCAAGAAGAATAGTGGTGGAAAATATATTACGACCACAAGGATTTAAAGCTGTCGAGTATACAAAAGATGTTGATAAGCAAATATTTCACGAGCAATATCTTAAAATGCACACCTGACAACATCTGTTACTTATAATAATGAAGGAATATCCGTGAATCCTAACGACTTTACTGTATGTCTTGGTAATATCACATTTTGTCATAAAGCTATGCAGACATTTGGCAGGAAGTGTATATTTACAGTATCTATACAGCTATACATGGAGGCATAGCTGCATGAAGACCAGCTGATGAACATCCTGTTTCTCTAGAAATTTTGTGTACTACACAGAGATGTGGTAAAGCAAAGTACACAAAGTACACAAAGTTTTCTTAAGATACAGGATGTTTCAGACAAAAGACCTGACAATAACACGACAATGAGAGTCTCCTCTGGGTTTCTCCAATCTACAGCAGATCTCTTGTCAGGTAAAAAAAAACAAAACTTTATGGCCTATTATAAGCAGAATATATGTAATGGTTGTATGCAGAAGTACAGTAGTTACTCTGAGACTGATTACTAGTGAAAGGTCAGTCTGTTGGAGACGAACTGAAGTTAAAAATGAAGGTGGTCTCGGGATCGTCGTGAAAGGTTTTTAAGATTTGAAGAATATTTTCAGCCACTGTTTTATTAGTAGGATGTTACATTTGCTCCAGATGAATTCTCTCTGACTCAGAAGTGTATTGTGTAGAGTTCAGTGCATGTCTCAATGGGCATCATTCTTCAATGTTTGCGTAATGTAAATGTTTGTGTATGCCAAACCAAGCTTAAAATCCACGCTGGATTTACAAAAATTACATGAATGCTGATTTCTTTTTTCATAAATGCATGTGTAAGTTTAGAAATGGCCATCACCCGTAAATTACCAGGCATGTACACAGCACAGAAGATTTGCATTTGGTGACGCCCGCTAAACTCCATAATAGGCCACGTTCACAGTGTGGAAAGTGCAAAATGGCTACTAAATGGGCAAAAAAAAGAGGAGGGAGAAGTTGAATTACTTTTGAATTACTTCAATATATTGCTTAGCGGTGTATCCAAAATATGGAGAGAAATTTTGGAGGTGAATTCGGTGTCCATCCAGCACAATATGACAAAAAAAGTGATGACAAAATAAAGTGGTTTGACAGAAAGAAAAGAAAAAAACACTACTGCTAATTAACAGAGTTTCTGTAATAACTGTAGAGGCCTAACCATGACACAGCTTTATAAAATTGAGCAGACGCCATAGCAAACAGAACCATCTTCTAAGCCTGCTCTAATACGCTGAAAAAAAAATCATACTGGTCTCTAAATACTGGCTTACAGCTACCATCTGCACAGACCAGCCCATCTTAATTAAACAACTTAAACTTATTTGACTCAAAATGGATTTGGGTTGGATAAATATACAAATATGTTTCTGAATTTATGGGATTTTGACGACCACCACACTTTATTATTTTTTTTGTAAACACTCAAATGAGTGATTTCCACATACATCCATTCGTATCCAGCTTGATAAATGAGGCCCAATGTTGGTAATACAGGTCATGTCATGAGCTTTATAACTTTTTTAGGAAATCCTTAGTCATAAATATAGTGAGCCATTGTTTTACTTTTCTGAAGGAAGTCGTCATTGTGTATTCCCGCTTCACTCCCAGTGTTCCCAGCACAGGATAATTTTCCTACAGGAAGTCATCATTCTCATTGCAAATCCATTTCTTGATAGCTGAGAATAAAGAGAATGAAGTAGACCTGTATACAGGATACTAATAGTAGGACTGAAGGTCAGAATGAAGGATTTCTTCTTTCCATAACATTAATGACATCACTGTTTACATTGCTATTGGTTGTTATGGGAGGAATGAATTAAGGAAACATAAGCAGAAGGAGCTCATCTACACTCTCAAAACTTTGGAGCCCCATGGAATGGATGTGATGATATGTTTGGACAACATAATGAAGCATTTTGAGTATCTACTTGTTTTATCTCATCAGGAGCACTTTGCTTGCACAGCTAATGATGGACTTTTATCCAAAATGTCCTGTTTCTTTAGAGACTTTGTGTACTTTTTTGTGTTAAACATTTACAGCATCTACAATGATTCATGGTAATTATTTAATTACCCTTCCTCTTATGCCACAATGATTAGCCAATAAATTGTAATTTATTAAAGAACAGCACACCGTGCGTTTGAACCATTTATAGTTACATTTACATATTGTGGAACATCTGTGAGGCAAGTTAATTCCTGTTATAATTTACATAGTAGCAGCTACAAACCATCATCCCTTATCATGTCTTGCTTTTTATCTCTCTTAACAATTAAGTTAATAATGCAATGAAATCTTGTCCTCTTTCCTGAATAATTTCCCATGGAGGAAAACTTGCCGACTGTTAAAAAGCACTGACACCAGAGACTACTAGTCTACTACTAGTCTACTACTTAAATGTGAAGGAAAAAAAAACATGTCTCGAATATATATATATGAATGTAAGATGAATATTAGAATGAGTGCATTAATGTGAATCTGTGATTGGAATTACAGCCAACATTATTGTCACCGCTGCTGTTATAGAGAATGAATAAACACCTTCTGACTGTCAGGCATACAGTATATGAACACTGTTTTAATACTAGGAAACAGTAGATACTACCTGTAAAAAGCCACAATTACCATCATTGACCTCCCACATTTGCCCTTACTTGTCTTTATCCTCCCACTCCCACTCCCTCTCCTTCTCTCTCCGCTTCTTCTTCTCTCTCTTACTCTGTCTCTTCCTGTCTCTTTCAGGGCAGTCTCTATAGTGATTGTTTCTATGGCTGCTGTTGTTATCCTCTGTCCTGGTGTCAGATCTCCAGAGAGATTAAGAGAAGAGCAGCTGCACTGTCCCATGCCCAGTCTTCCTCACACTCTTCTAAAAGATGGCGTGTGCCACTGGTCCGTCTGTCTAATGCTCACCTTGTGTAGGACAAAAGCACACACACACCACATTCATAACAGTAAACCACAGCGCGCTCTGAAAGATTATTCATTAAGATTGAGAAGCTGACGAAGCTGACGACTCTGTTGACTGGTCTGCCGGTTCTTCTGAATAGAAAGGGTGTGACACTTCAACACACAAAGTAAACTTCTTTTCAGAAAAAAATGTTTTGCATGCCACAATTTATCCTTATAAAAACTAGTCCTGAACTCTCCCCTACTGAATTTTGAAGAATGCTGTCTTTCTATGTATGCCAAAGTTGTGAATGTGCAATGTTAACCTTTGGTGTGTTTGTGCACATTTATGTATGTATGTGTAATATCTTTGACAATTTTTGTTTCCATTTTATTTGAGTTATTCATTATTACTTATGCTCCATTTATTCTTCCTTTGTTTCTGATGTGTATCTGTTGTATCTGTATGAATACTTGAACAGTTTTGTTTGTTGGCAGAAATCCAGATGGGAATTAAAAATAAATTGTAGTAACATGACTTAAAGGCTTTTAAAAATACAAAACAGATTTATGAAGTTATTCCATAAATATCCCTTAAGCATTTTCTGATACATACTTTAAGTACTGCTTATTGAACTTCACAAGGTTACTTGTTAATTTTTTCTTTATTGGAAACATAACATACAGTACACCACATGTTTTATCCGTTTATAATTATATTTAATGTTGTGAAACGTTTGCGAAACAAGCTCCCGTTATGACTTTAATTATACCAGCCTCTCTCTCTTTTCTCTGTTTCTTGGAGCTAATACGAAGAAAACTACACCTTATAACAAAAATTGAAAAGCACAAACTTCTCTGTCCTGAAGATCTTCCCTATGTTGGAAAACTTAAACAGCTTTATCTCAAAGCTCTGACACTGACTGAAGCGTTTGACCTTACATGAAGCTTAACCAGAGCAAGGTTAAATAACAACTTTTTAAAAATCTGCTAACTGTTAGGCTCAAATTATATGGAATATCCACCATACAAGTGGAATGAACTGTTACTATAGAAACAATAATGTACTGTATTAGAACGAGAGCATCAATATAAACTCATGATTTGACTTAGAGCCAGGACTACTGTCAGAGCTGATGTTATAGAAAGTTAATCAACAGCTTCTGACTAATCAAATTCGATAATTCAACATGCACTCATTGTTTAACTATTAGGAACACCTTGATATCTACATATTAATGCAATTAATATGTATATCAAACCACTTGGGGCTGGTTTGAATATTTCCAGAAACTGATTTCCTGGAATTTTCACATCTCTAGAGTTTACACAGAATGGTGCAAAAGAAAAGAAAAAAAGTAACATCCACTGAGGCATAGTTCTCCAAATGGAAACACCTTATTGATGAGAGAGGTCACAGGAGAATGGCCTGAATCATTTGAACTGAAATTAAGTTCACATTAACTCAAATAAACACTCTTTAAACCCAGGATGAACAGAAAAGCATCTCAGAACTCCCAGAACACGCTTAACCTGAAAGGAGATGGACTACAACAGCAGAAGACCACTTCAGGTTTCACTCCTGTCAGTCACAGACATCTGAGACTATATTCGGCACAAGCGAACCGAAACTGGATTAACCTGCTTGTTCTATACACATATTCATAACAGTGTGGTATAAATAGTAAGAGCTGGCTTTCGGGTCAGTCTTTATAGTGATTATTTCTACATCTGCTGTTGTTATCATCTGTCCTGGTGTCAGATCTCTAGAGAGATTAAGAGAAGAGCAGCTGCAGTCTTCCTCACGCTCATCTAAAAGATGACTTGTGCCACTGGTCCGTCTGTCTAACACTCACCTTGTGTAGGACACACACACCTCATTCATAACAGTAAACCACAGCACACTCTGAAAGATTATTCATTAAGATTAAAAAGCTGATGAAGCTGATGACTCTGTTGACTGGTCTGTCCGGTTCATCAGAATAGAAAGGGTGTGGCACTTCAACACACCAAAGTAAACTTCTCTTTTTGGGGGGTTTGACCGTGGAAAAAATGTTTTGCATGCCACAAGACCTTCCCTATGTTGGAAAACTTAAACAGCTTTATCTCAAAGCTCTGACACTGACTGAAGCGTTTGACCTTACATGAAGCTTAACCAGAGCAAGGTTATAATAATGTTAATAATAACAACTTTTTAAAAATCTGCTAATTGTTAGGCTCAAATTATATGGAATATCCACCATACAAGTGGAATGAACTGTTACTATAGAAACAATAATGTACTGTATTAGAACGCATCAATATAAACTCATGATTTGACTTAGAGCCAGGACTATTGTCAGAGCTGATGTTATAGAAAGTTAATCAACAGCTTCTGACTAATCAAATGTGATAATTCAACATACACTCACTGTTCGCTTTATTAGGAACACCTGTATATCTACATATTAATGCAGTTAACCAATCAGTCAATCATGTGCACAATGCATAAAATCATGCAGATACAGGTTAAGTGTTTCAGTTAAAGTTCTCATCAAACATCAGAATGGGGGAAAACGTGATCTCAGTGACTGTGGCATGGTTGTTGGTGCTAGATGGGGCTGGTTTGAATATTTCAGAAACTGCTGATTCACTTTAATTTTCACATCTCTAGAGTTTACACAAAATGGTGCAAAAGAAAAAAAATTGAACATCCATTGATAGACTACAACAGCAGAAGACCACTTCAGGTTTCACTCCTGTCAGTCTGGCTACATTGGGCACAGGCACACCAAAACTGGATTAACCTGCTTGTTCTATACACATATTCATAACAACATGGTCTAGATAGTAAGAGCTGGCTTGTTATGGGTCCTGTGTATTATAAAAGTTCTAAAGTCAATAATATAAATAAATAAAATAAATAAAAGGTTATTTAGTCAGGGACTTTACACAGTAATTTGTGTAAAAAAAAAAAAAAATATGTGCTTAAAATCTTCTCAGATTTTCTGAAAATTCATTTTCAAGAAATTTGTATGAACCCTAATTAGCACATGCTGTAAATGTATGCTTAAACTAAACTCAG
Organism: Ictalurus furcatus; assembly: GCF_023375685.1. Taxonomy (NCBI): domain Eukaryota; kingdom Metazoa; phylum Chordata; class Actinopteri; order Siluriformes; family Ictaluridae; genus Ictalurus; species Ictalurus furcatus. The sequence goes on from NC_071261.1 coordinate 24,465,489, forward strand.
GCCAAACCAGAATTTTTTCCAAATATTTTTTCATCAAGCGTGCTGTCTACTAATTAATGAATAAAGAGGTTTTTTTTATAGCAACTTTACACTATGCATGACATTTACATAAGACACTCGTCTGACTAGCTAGACCAGTAGCACAAACCTGAAAGTGTGAATGTAACCCTTACCTTATAACCACTCTCAAATCTCAAAGAGCAGTCAGTTTCTCAGTCTCACAACTTTACCCTGCAGAACTTCACACAGGTAAGTAGCTACATCAGCTACATGCGTATTTACTCATAATCAGTTTCCTCTTAGAAAATTATACGCTTCTTTGAATAGTTAAAGTTGAAGAATTCACTTAGAGGGCAACTGACGAACGCTTAACGGTTTGAGGTTTAACCTTTTGTTTCCATATAATAGCATATGAAATAACATTCTTTGATTTACTCATAGCAATAAATTGTTTTCTTTTTACCCACCAGTGATTCTTTTCATCTTGCTTTTTAATATAAAATAATAATGTAGTTATAAGTTGCATATTCAGTGCCGTCCACTAATATTGGTACCTTTGGTAAATATGAAGGCTGTGAAAATTTGTCATTTCATATATATATATATATATATATATATACACACACATATGAATTCATTTATATGAAATATGAATCCATTTCTATGTATATATATATTTCATATTCCTTTCATATATTTATCATTTAGCATTATTAAATTATTCATAGTTTATTGACTTGAGCTCACAGATACAGTGCCCTACACTAATATTGACACCCTTGGTAAATATGAGCCAAGAAGGTTGTGAAAATTTGCCTTTATTGTTTAACCTTTTGTTGATATTTTGTTCAAAAAATTCACAAAAATACTCTATTTGGTTAACTGCAACTTTTTCAAAAATTACTTTCAAAACTACATGTAGTCTGCAATGAGGCTTCATCAAATTAAATATGCATTCATTTGTTTAGTTAATAAATCCAATAATCTAGTCTTTGAATAATATTAGACTCTAAATGTTCACGTCATCGTGAGCACACTCTTCAGGAAAAAAAAAAAACATTTACAGAAGCATTTGTTGGAATGTCAATTATTTATGATTTAATCAATATAATAGCATGTACTGTATAAAAAGAGCATATACAGTATAAAATCTAGAAACTGAGATTTTTGAGTATGACGTAAGTTTTTTAAAAGAAATGGATGTGTTTCATGATGACACATAACTTAACCCTATGCTTTTCAGGGATATATGACATAGAGTGATTGTGCAGAGTGGGCAGGGCTTAAAGGTTTCTTCAAAGTTGCTTTCAGATAACTTTCAGATAATGCAGTGGTTGTGAGTGGAATAAAAACAGTGAAATTAATACTGATTCCACCATTTTTATTAGTACGGTTTAAGAGTTAACATGTTATAGATGCACTTTATCCATAAACTTGAAAAATGATTGACATGGCCAAAATAGTTTCATTATTTTATTTTAGTTTTATTGCAGAAAAACTTCATGATTCAATTATCACTGTCTGTGTGCATGTGTCTGCAGGCATCATGGCGAAGATGGTCGTGCAGCAACCTCAGCCTGTCATGATGGCGAACACATCATACTCCAATCAATGGAGCTCGGGAATCTTTGACTGCTGTGAAAATGTTGCAGAGTGTGAGTCTGCATAAATGTTTTTATTTACATTATAATGATGTATTTAAAAATAAATAAATAAATAAATAAAAACCCAGTCATACAGGACTAGACACCTGAGAACTAGATAGTCATGCATGACATCTGAAGGACACAGGAGCACAGGAGGATCTTCTTTGTAATCTGAGCACATACTACAGACAAACTCCTTTTATACACAACTTTGTGATGAATGACCTTCCTCTCTTTCTCCCCTATCATTCAACGTGACACTAGCCAATCCAACTACATACATAACTGGATTTGTTTTCTGTGAGCTTATGTATAAGAAAGAGGACAGTTCACACATTCAGTCCTACAACAGTGCTAAAGTCTGAAAACCTCTGATTCAGCTCTGAAAGCTGTGAGTGAAGATTAGCTGTGACTGCCAAACAATGTCAGGAAGGGTGGTGACACTGTTCAGAAACAAATGAAAAAGTCATTTCTTTCAAAATAAAGCAGGTTAATACTCAAGTGAGCTTAATGAGTGTGAGGAAAACAAGACCTATCTATCTATCTATCTCTCTATCTCTCTATCTATATATCTATCTATCTATCTATCTATCTATCCATCTATCTATCATCTATCATCTATCTATTTATCTATCTATCCATCTATCTATCTATCTTAGATTCCAATTATTAGATCATATTTTAACATATATGGACATATGGACATACCACCTACAGAACATGTGCAGAAAAAGTAAAGAGTTTCCAGCTTTAAACTGGCTTCTGCTACTGTGTTTATCTATGTGGTGTCCTATGTACTTCTATAGTGTCACAAACCACATGGGCATGTCTACACAGTATGTAACAACATGACATTGTTTGAAGCAAGCATGATTAGAATAGCAGTTTTGTGAAATGCTAAGCTACAAATTCCAGCTTAGTCATGCTAGCTACCAGCTGCCAAAAAACGTTTGGAGCTGGTCAAACTGGTCCAAAGGAAACAGAGTTTCACTGTAGACATGTTGTTTTTAAGAAAATTACACAACAGCAAGGTAATTAGAAAAACTCACATAGTTATTGATCAACTTATTCAAGAAATAAGGTGCAAATATAGTCATACAGTCTACTAGCAGCTCAGCATGTGTTAGGTCAGACCAAGCCGGACTTTTCAGCAGGGTTTCTAGCTGTATTAGCTTCCACTCCTTCACCAGGCGCACATTAAATGCCCTTTATGACCAGAATATTTGCCATATTATCAACTTTGTGAACCTTCACTGCCCTGAGAACAGGGTAAACCTGTTTTTTTTAGGAACCCATTAATTATGCTCATAATATTCCATAGGTTACATAAATGTCTCAGTAGGCATTATGTTTAATCCGACAGTTATTCTTATTATCTTATTATAGATAATATAATAGTATAACCTTATTATTGCATACTGATGGTATAATGTGCAACACTAGCCTCTATACACCTCCAAACGATTTGAGCAGACCCACATTGGTCATGACTGAATTTCCTTATATTTCTCTTTGTGTTCACAGGTTGTTTCTCGTTCTGGTGTTTCCCCTGCTTCGCCTGCAGTACGTCAAGGAAATTTGGCGAGTGTTTGTGTTTACCGATGCTGGACGGTTATGGCTTGATTCCCCCAATAACCCTGGCCATGAGGGCATCAATGCGCCAGCGCTATGGCATTGAGGTTAGGACACAATAATGGAGAGGGGGAGTCATTCAGTAAATGCTAGATAGAGACAACCAAATGTAGTAAAAAAAAATTTTACTTGACCTATAATTGCACACACTGTTTAACCTGTTTAACCGGTTCGATTCCCGGCCCACATGACTCCACATGATGAAGTGTCCTTGTGCAAGACACTGAACCCCAAGTTGCTCCTGATGGCAAATTAGCGCCTTGCATATCAGCTCTGCTACCATTGGTGTGTGTGTGTGTGTGTGTGTGTGTGTGTGAATGGGTGAATGAGAACCAGTGTAAAGTGCTTTGGATAAAAGCCCTACATAAGTGTGCCATTTACTATTTACCATTTATCCCTAGACTATATCATGGTGAGGTTTAGAATTCTAATAGCTCACACCTGTAAGGCTGAAAAGGCATACAGTATCTCAGACTAGGGTTGTATGCTGTAAATCAAAAAGTGGCATTTTCTTAGTCTTCCCAGTCTGGCACCTCTAATCATGTCCAGGCTCAGTATGCATTTATAATTTCTAAACTACTTTGTATGTTATTTATGAGTCTCTCAATTTTTCTCTGTCTTTGTCTATATCTCTTTCTCCATCAGGGATCTATATGCAATGACTGCATATATTCATTCTTCTGCCTTCCCTGCGTTTGGTGCCAGATGTCCCGAGAGATGAAGGCACGTAATCATTCAGTCACATTAATTAATTCTCACACAAGATGAAGACTCAACTTCATGATCGTTAATAAATACTCCGTGTTTTCAATGACACCTTTGAGACAGTAAAGTGCAATAATACTGCCTGTACAATAATTTTCAATGTGGAAATGACTCTATATACTGCATGTTGACAGGTAGTTTGTGTTTCTTAGTTTCTGGGTTAGGGTTAGTCATTAATAATTTCTAATTTCTCTAATTACTCCATCTGGGGATTAATAAAGTATTATCTCATCTTAAATAATGCCACTGACTGTAGCACTAGGCTACAATCTTTAATCGTTATCATATCTCATGTTATGTGTTTCCCTAATAAAATGGATGATAAAAATTCAGACTCAAATTTATTGAGTATACAGTATATAAGAGAAGCATGGGCTATAAGATAAGTGTTTTTTTTTTATTACATGTAAAATGGTTTACAAAATAGCTGACCTTATCCAACTATTCATGTAGAAGACACATCAGACAATTCAAATGAAACGGTCTCCTTTGAACATTTCTATATCAATATTCAATTTAATTCTGCACCCATGCACATATACACAAAATGTTCAGTTCCTTTTAGTTTATATATTTAATTTTCTCATGAAAGAATGCCATAGCATTACACAGAAGCATACTATAGGAGAAAACTGTCTGACTTGATAGCTGTAGTTTTTCTCTCACCAACAGTCCCAGTTATATATGCACTAAGAGGAGCCTCCTTCACCACACATCTGTTTAAATTATGATGTCAGTGATGGAAAAACAAGTGATCATGAAATTACTCTATTTAAGCAACTTTTCATCCAGTACTGGCATTATTAAGCACAAAGCCTACACTACAGACATCTATGTCTGTTATCTCTAATAAAGACTTGTGTGATAACATGTAGTAGTAACTTTATTAATCTTAACTACTTAAGACTTTAATCTTAATCATATTCATTGTCATGTTTATCCAAATAAAGAGATGAAAGCATGTAATCAGTCAAATTTATTCATTGTCAAGCAAGGTGAAGCCTCAACATCATGATCATTAATGAATACTCCCTGTTATAAATGACATAATTTACAGAGTAAAGTACAATAATACTGTCTGTACAATAATTTACAATGTGGTAATTAATCTACATTGTGTGCACAATTATTATTATTTGGCAAATGGTATTTCTCAGCTTAATTTTATTGGTGAGAAAATTTAATGATCTTAGTTGATCCTAAATGTTGATTTCACATCAAAATAGAATGATTAACAAAGAAAAAATTTGATTTGTCTTTCTCAGCGGAAATTATTAGGCAACTTTTATTGTGTACAATTACTAGGCAACTAAATATCAAATCTTTATTTTCACTTACTTGTTTATTCTTCAGTTTTAAAGTATTATTTAATAAATAACTAACATAAAATAACATATAACAATTATCAAAAAAAAAACTAGTTTGGCCATTCAAAAATATTCAGTGATGAAAATAGCCACCTTAACCCTCAACTTCTCAGTTGTATAAATGAGATAAATGTAAGTCGGTCTGGATAAGGGTGTCTGCCAAATGCTATAAATGTAAATGTAAATTAGCTCATCAGTAACAAGACCGCCACTTTTTGCCTCACTCACGCTGGTACTCTGTGCCCATTAGTGATCCACCCATGGGCCCACTTATCTGGTCCATCTAGAGTCAATCCCTGTCATGACACTTCAGCTTGTGAGTCTTTGAGTATTATTCAGTGGTGTTTGTGTTTCAGCCTTCCTTACCTTAGCCATGTCTTTGAGCACTTGACACCTTGGACACTTCTGGAAGATTGCAGTTTTGAAATATGGTGCCACTGAAGGCTAATGGGTTCCTTGTAATCTCACGTTTTATTCACCAGTTGTCCTTGTATGGGCCACGTTTGGAAGGTGTTAACCACTGCATACCAGGAACACCCCACAAGACCTGCTGTTTTGTAGATGCTCTGACCCAGTCACTAGCCATCACAATTTTCATTTGACAAAGTGACTCATATTCTTACGCTTGCCCATTTTTCCTGATTCCAAAACATCAACTTTGAGAACTGACTGTTCACTTGCTACCTAATATATACCACCCCTTGACACATGCCATTGTAATGAGTTAATCAATGTTATTTACACAGAAGTAGATCCCACAGAAGAGCTACTGTATAACAAATTGCTGTAAAAGCTAAAGCTGGTTATGATATAAAGGTGTCAGAACACACACTGCATAACAGCTTGCTGTGTATGGGGCTGCGTAGCCACAGACCGGTCAGAGTGCCCATTGCTGACCCAGGTCCACAGCCAAAAGCATCTTCAGTGGGCATGTGAGCATCAGAAATGGACCATGGAGCAATGGAAGAAGATGGCCCGGTCTGATGAATCACGTTTTCTTTTACATCATGTGGACGGAGAGGTGCATGTGCGTTGCTTACCTGTGGAAGAGATGGCACCAGGATGCACTATGGGAAGAAGGCAAGCCGGTGGAGGTAGTGTGATACTCTGGGCAATGTTCTGCTGGGAAACCTTGGGTCCTGGTGTTCATGTGGATGTTACTTTGACATGTACCACCTACCTAAACATTGTTGTAGACCAAGTACAGTCCTTCATAGTAACAGTATTCCCTAATGGCTGTGGCCTCTTTCAGCAGGATAATGTGCCCTGCCACACTGCAAAAAATGCTCAGAAATGGTTTAAGGAACATGGCAAAGAGTTCAAGGTGTTGACTTGGCCTCCAAATTCCCCAGATCTCAATCCGATCGAGCATCTGTGTGATGTGCTGGACAAACAAGTCCAATCCATGGAGGCCCCACCTCGCAACTTACAGGACTTAAAGGATCTGCAACTAAGATCTTGGTGCCAGAGACCACAGCACACCTTCAGAGGTCTTGTGGAGTCAATGGCTCGATAGGTTAGAGCTGTTTTGGTGGCACAAGGGGAATGTACACAGATTCTCAGTACTGTTTTTACCTGATCTAAGCACTAGAGGGAGGTGTTTGCATTCTAATATTGCATAAGGTAACCCTAGATTTTACTCATATGTTTATGGGTTTAAAAGTTCATACAGGATTTCGTGGAGGGTGTGTGTGTGTGTGTGTGTGAGAGAGAGAGAGAGAGAGAGAGAGAGAGAGAGAGAGATTGCTTTATTTTGCTGCGGCTTTTTTTTCCCCAAAATCATTAACCTCATTTACAAAGTAAAGTACATTAATACTGTGTGTATTCTAATTTACAATGTGACTCTATATATAGTGTGCTGAAATGTAGACTGTTCTCAGTTTCTCAGTTTCAGGGAGGTGTTTACATTCTTATGTTGCATAAGGCAACCCTAGCTTGGATTCATATTTTTTCTCTCACCAACAGTCCCAGTTTCAACTTCTGCATGCCATACTTTATATATCCACTAGGAGGAGCCTCCCTCACCACACATCTGTATGAATTATGAGAATGCCATTGATGGAAAATAAGTGATTGTGAAATTATTCTGTTTAAGTTATTCTATTTAAGCATCTTTTCATCCAGGACTGGCATTATTTAGTACAAAGCCTACACTACAGACATTCAAGTCTATTATCTCTAATAAAGACTTTTGTGATAATGTGTAATAATAACTTTATTGATCTTAACACCTTAAGACCTTAATCTTAATTATGTTCCTTGTCAAATTTACCCAAATTAATGCATATCCAAATGTTTATATAAAAATGCAGACTCTGATATAGAAAACAGCATTTAGCCTATTAAATGTGCAGTGTTTGTTGTTATAGTTATTAAATGGAAAATAAGAAATTATATTTCACTGGTCACCTACAGTGGGGGAAATAACTATTGGACGGGTCAACATTTGTTTCAGTAAATATATTGGCAATGAGGCTATTCACATGAAATTTTCACCAGAGATCAGTATTAACTCAAGAAATCCGCAAAGATAAAGAATTCATAACATTAAAGTTCATAAATGAAGTTATGTGTAATAAAGTGGAATGACACAGGAAAAAAGTATTGAGCCACTAAATGAAATTATTTAATACTTAGTGGAGAATTCTTTGTTTGTAATGACAGCTTCAAGACGCTTCCTGTATGAAGAAATTAATGGGCCGCAGTATTCAGGTGTGATTTTGGCCCATTCTTCTAAACATATTGTCTTTAAATCTTGTTCAATTGGATTCAGGTCAGGTGATTGACTGGGCCATTCTAACACCTTGATTTTTTTTCGCTGAAACCAATCGAGAGTTTCCTTTGCTGTATGCTTTGGATCGTTGTCCTGCTGGAAGCTGCACCCACGTCTCAGCTTCATCATCCTGGTGGATGGCAGCAGATTCTTCTCAAGAATCTCCTGGTAAAGGGCTCCATTCATCGTTCCTTCAGTTATATGAAGTCTTCCAGTACCATGCGATGAAAAACAGCCCCACACCATGATGCTTCCACCTCCAAACTTCACTGTTGATATAGTGTTTTTTGGATGATGTGCAATGCAATTTCTTCTCCAAACATGGTGTGTAGTATGACAGACAAAAAGTTCAATTTTGCTCTCGTCTGACCAGACTACACTCTCGCAGTATTTCATAGGTTTCTCCAAATGAGTTGTAGCAAACTTTAAACGAGCTTCGACATGCCTTTTCTTTAGCAATGGAGTCTTGCGGGGTGAGCGTGAGCAGTTGAGTGTATTGCCTATTGTTTTCTCTGTGATGATGGCACCTGCTGCCTCCAAGTGTTTTTGGAGCTCTTTCCGAATGGTCCTTGGCTCTTGGGCTACTCTTCTGACTATTCTTCTGACTCCCTGGTCAGAAATCTTGAAAGGAGCTCCTGTGCATGGCCAGTTGATGACGGAGTGATGTTGCCTCCACTTGCGGATAATGGCCCCAGAAGTTTTTAAATACTTCTGTATCCGATTCCATCAATATGTTTCACAACAATAAGGTTGCGAAGGTCTTGGGAGAGCTCTTTCCTTTTACCCAACATGAGCTGTTTCTTTTGTGACACCTTGGTAACGAAAAGCCTTTTTATAGACCATCAATTTACTAACCCAGCTGATATTAATTTGCACAGCTAGGGGGTATAATTACTTACGGATTGCAGCTGGTTCGTTGCCTTACCTTGCCTTGGAGAACTGCTTTTTCTTAGCATGTTCAATGCTTTTTTCCTGTGTCATTCCACTTTATTACACATAACATTATTTATGGGCTTTAATGTTGTGAATTCTTTATATTTCCAGATTTCTTTCGTTAATACTGATGTCTGGTGAAAATTTCATGTGAATAACCTCACTAGAAATATATTTACTGAAAATTTTTTTGAGGCATTCAATACTTATTTCCCCCACTCTATCTCACTTTTTTTCACCTAGTATTCATGAAGAAGGATAATTCAGACTGAATTGTGATCATTTTCATATCACAGCTCAGTATCATTCTGCACTTATAAACATATACACAAAATGTTACATTACTATGTTGTAACTGTGTGACTAACACCTTCCTCAAATGCAGACAACTCAGATTTTCGGTGAAGTGAGGCAGAGGTGAACTCAAACACAACTGTTATCTACAGCATGACAATCGTTACATAGCTAGAATGTTGAGCCTCCTTCACTACAAAGAAAATATACAATTATGACGTTTATTCAACTTGTTTTCCAAAACTGACATTTTTGGTACTCCAGAATATTAGTTAGTACTTGTGGGGTTGTGTGAGGTGGTGGTTAAAAATGTATAAATAACTAAATAAATAATAAATAAATAAATAAATAAAGTTGATCCATAATTTTCTACTTCACCCCTTTCCTGCTAGTTTCACTGTATTTCCTGAATAATTAATGATAGTGACTGCATAATATGTCATAAGATTAATAACTAAATTTATTTACTAACTCTTTAAATGCACAGTGACATTATTTTAATGTAATTATTTCAAAGCTCTATTTCAGAATAATTATTACACTTTCCCCTCAATCATTCAAACCAAAATAAAGAGTAGCAATACTTTTTTAATCAGGTGCATTTACAAAAATCATTCATGTGCTCATGTGAGCTTCACATATATATATATATATATATATATATATATATATATATATATATATATATATATATATATATATATATATTTATGTATATATACTTATGTATATGTATATTTGCTTATATTTTGGTGGTTTTATGATTTATTGATTTATTTTGCAGAATTTATGAGTCGTATATTACATTCGGCTACAGTTAGTATGAGAAGCATGCACATATCTCCACATCTGCTGATAAAAGTGTTAGGGTATGCACTCATCCAACCTGCTCCAGTAGAAAAGAGATGCATTTACATGACAATCATGTGAAAACACACTTTGTAATAGGGGAAGCTGTATGTATGCATGCATGTGAGTGTGTACGTGTGTGCATGCGTGTCTGTCATATAAAGCCACACACACCTTTTCCTCAGAGTTCAGACACTTGTTTTCATCTGTGTCTGCCTCACCTGTCTCCTCTACCTCGACACACCATTAAGGTAGGATACTACACTGACATGACATATTACTGTTATAAATTTGCTGATGTAAAATTTATTATTTGACTTTGCTACAACTTGCCTTAAATAGTTAAATGTAAGAATTAGTTTTTCAGCTGTTTGATTATTTATCTATATGACCAAATAAAAAAAACCCTAACTTTTCCAGGTGACCAATGAATTAGTATTAACCAATACTAATTCAGTGTTAACATAGTGTTATCATACTTTTGGATTTTAGACAATTAAACCATGGCGACCAGTATGGTCATTGAACAGCCCAAGCCGGTCGTGATCTCTCCACAAATTGAACAGTGGTCCACCAACCTCTGTGAGTGTGACAGCATCTGTGACTGTAAGTGAAACAGCTGTTCCTTTTATGCTTTGAATTTTTTACGTTAGTACCCTATGTAAACTGAATTTGTCACTACCTCTTACTTACTATTAGACTTACACTCCTCATGCTAATAAGAACATATCTTTCATTTATATACATTTCACTGTAGTTACTGAATAAATAACTGAAAAACATAAGTATCAAATAATATGTTTTAAGATTAATACTTAAATAATAAGCCAGGAGTCATTGTCTTTATACAGTATATATTAACTTCATGTGCAGAATTAGCAGCTAAATATTGAACTCTGTGCTTTGTGTCTGTACAGGTTGCATGGCATTCTGGTGTTACCCCTGCTTCAACTGCATCACAGCCAGGGACCACGGAGAGTGTTTGTGTCTACCTCTGCTAGAGTGCTGGGGACTCATCCCACCCATTACCATGGCCATGAGAGTGTCCACTAGACTCACCTATGGAATTGAGGTAAAGATGCGTTGGACATTCAGAGGCCAATAATTTCACTGTTTGATTTATTTTTCAACTATTTATTACCTCCTTGGCTACAGAGGTTTAGGATCAGATTTAGTACCAAATAATCCTAAATATTCACAATTACTTCTCATTATTAGTGTAATAATAATGTGGGCATAATGCGAAATAATGTGTGAAATTATATATCAATGGAAACTCATCGAAGGATTGCATTCTCTGTCAAAGTTGCATTTGAATATTTAAGTTTTCTCATCTCCCTGCAATGCTGGTTCACCAGGACACCTTATGCAATGACTGCGTGTATGCCTGCTGCTGTGGCCCGTGCTCCTGGTGCCAAATAAGACGTGAGATGAAGGCTCGTAACCATCCTGTCACAAGCTTCCGGAGAAATAGATAACATCGTTATCATCATCATCACCATCATCTCCTACATTACATGAATTTTAATGCTATCAGAATCATGCAAATGACAACAGAGACACTTTTGTGCATCCTTTGTTTGTTCACTGTTTGGGGCTCAAGTCTGATATGTGTCCATCAAAATTCTCATGTATAAAGACGTATACTTTCTTTAAAAAAAAAAAAAAAAAAAAAAAAGCATTCTGTTAAATGTTCAGTGCCCCTTTTGTATTTATAATTATGAGATATATTATAATGTATAATATTTACTTATTCTCAAACCTACAAAACTTTGCTGAAGTTGTATCAAAATATGTACACAAATACACAGACATAAATAAAATATTGTCAGAAACTATTCCTCTTCTCATCTGTCCCTATTTTACAATATAAAAATATAAATTATCAGAAGATAAGTGCTCAAAACATTCAGAATATATGTTCTAATTGTAATATACCTTCTGATAGTTTTATCTGTGTGGTACAGTTGTAACAAAGGAAAATTTATAGCTCTTTAAGACCAGTACATAATGGTATAAAAATCTACAACAAAAATATCAGCACTCTTTCATTTCACCCCTGAGGCAAGGGTGTGGTTGATCTTGTATGTGGTAACTGGAACGGGTGTATAATTGTGCCAAAGGGACAATACTTTGGAAAGTATCGGTTAATACTGAAGCTACCGGAGAAGGCCGTGTGTGCATGTTCTCATAATGGTTACATGCACTTCTAACCTGATATTTTCATCTGTTGTGTGCTTTAACCATCACATCTAGGTTACAGCCATAGTGTTTTAGTTCTTATATATTAGCCAAAGTAAAATATATTTTGAGCAGAAATAAAGGCAATATTGACATGGTTTGCTGTGAAGTACTAAAATATGAAGTGTTTAAAGTATACGCAAGTCACATTTCTTATACAGTATGTGGCTGGTTTATTTACATTTACTGCATTTGGTAGACGCCCTTATCCATAGCAACTTACATTCATCTTATTTATACATTTGAGCAGTTGAGGGTTAAGGGCCTTGCTCAAGGGCCCAGCAGTGGTGCTGGGATTTGAACTGCAGCATCTTAATCACTGAGGTACCACTTCCCTGTTTATAAATGTTATATAACTTCAAATATTTTTGTTTTGCAAAACTGTATTTGCAAATGGTGTAAGAAATTAGTGCTCCTGAAAATAACAACAACAAAAAAAAAAACAATTAAATCAAACAGTACATTAAAAATGTAATAAGACTGGAAATGTTTGCTTTTTAAAATAACAACCGTCTTAGCCATCACTCAAAAATTCACACCACACCATATTCACAGAATGTATTAAATAATCATTGTTTATTGTTTATATCAATGTTCAAACAGCTCTACCTTGAAAATTTTCAGGACTTTTCATACAAGTGTTTCTTACAATTATGTAATCAGTGTCCTTTCAGCTTGATCTATGTGATCAAAAGTTTTACAAAATGATTCATCTTATATACGTGATATAGTTGGCAGCTGGGGTTATTTCCTATTAAGTTCAAGTTCAAGTTCAAGTAATTAACTTAAATTACAAAACTAAAATGATTCATGAAATGATTCCAGACTATGAAAATGCTGCATACCTTTAGTATACGATTACATTGACATCTAATGAAACTTGCAGAAGTGCTAAAGCATCTCAGTGTATTAGACTTTCAGAGTAAGAACATTGTGACCTACTCAATCTATTGATCTGGCATTTTTCAGATTTTGTATCACTAATGTGCACCTGTCTGGCTGAATCAGTCACGTAGCAGCTTTTCTGTGATAAGCATCCTGGAGGACGTGCGAATGTATATGCGTGCGTGACTGGTCGCAAGTGTGTTCACACGTCTGCGTGTCCCTGTGTTGACCCTTTTGCGTGAAAAAGGAAATTGCATCATGGCATTCCTGGCCACCGCCCTTTTTGTCTAAATAAAGTGGCCCAGTCAACAATCACCTTTCAGTCCTCTCCTGGGGTTCATCTCACAGGTAAGTCAGCAGACAGCTGTAAACCTGAGCAATAAGGGACATGGGTTAGGGTAATTGACCTTTGTTTTACAATTTATTTTAAGGAAACATAATGCTTTTACTATAATTTTTTACTCTGTAATTCTACTACTACTACTATTAATACTATTACTACTACTAATAGTAATAATAATAATAATTATTATTATTATTATTATTATTATTATTATTATTATTATTATTGCTGTTGTTGTTAGTTATTATTATAGCGCATTTCTTTCATTTATGGTGGCTTTAAAATTGTATTGAATTATATAAAATTATTATTTATTTAATTACAAAAAAAGGTTGATGCAGTCCTGAAGCATTTCACAGATGCTCAGGTTTTAAAAAATTAAAAATAAATAAAATAAGAAATTACAGTCTATTTATATTTATATTTAAGTCTTTTTTGTTTTTCCTGTTATAAAGTCTTCAGTATGGCTACCAAGATGGTCATCCAGCAGCCAAGGCCAATTGCAGTGACAGCTGCCTCGGACCAGTGGACCACCAGCATCTGCGAGTGTGATAGCGTCAATGAATGTAAGTTTGTTAAAGTTGTTCGTTAGGCACCGGTTTTATGTATTAACATGAATGTACTGGCACATAATGTAGCAATAAGGTTTAAAGAGATTCAAATTATCACTTAAAACTGTTAATTATACATCAGTCATTTATGAAGTGTGTGTGTGTGATCGCTGATCTATTTTATCGTTTCTATTATTTCTACTTTATTCATTTTATTTTATACAACTTCTGATATATAGGTATTTATGGAAATTCTTTTATTTTCTTTGATGTTACTCCTCCTACTTGTGCTGCTTTGTCTACTTGAATTTCGGGATCAATTAGGGGATCAATAAAGGTACATTTTATCATCTTATCTTATCTTATCTTATCATATGTGCGTGTGTGTGTGTGTGTGTGTGTGTGTGTGTGTGTGTGTGTGTGTGTCCAGGCTGTTTCTCGGTGTGGTGCTTTCCTTGCTTCGCCTGCATTGTAGCTCGAGATCATGGACAATGTCTCTGCCTCCCTCTGCTGGATATGTTCGGCCTCATCCCACCAGCCACACTGTCCATGAGGGTGGCAACACGCAAACGCTATGGGATTACAGTAAACCTATTTTTGTAACTCTCCAGCTAGTCAACATTAAATTCATGACTTTAAATGCTGTCAATTAACAAAAAAACTATTAATAATAACAAACCATGAATAAACTTTCTCTTCTCAGGACACTATTTGCAACGACTGCGTGTATGCTTTCTTCTGTGGCCCATGCAGCTGGTGTCAAATCAGGAGGGAGTTGAAGGCCAGACTTCATCCTGTTACCCTGCTGAACAACAGGCCAATGGGCTAAAGACCCACATCATCATCATCATCATCATCTCATCATTATCATTACTGTCATCATTACCATCATCAGCAAGTGAAGTCCGCATCTCTACCTAGTAACACATATGCCTTGTTCCACAACTAATCATGAATGCTTGTGTATCCTGGTGAAATCTGGAGTCTCAAATACCACTCCCTCCCATACAAACTGAATCAAAAGTTCAGTTTATTTTCTTTCAGTCAGATAAGAGAGTGGCATGCTGTCTAATCACTGTTTGGGCATCAGCTCCAGGAGTGATGAGGAATGCAGCTCACATATGAAGACTGATCAGATAACAACTTTCTCCATGTATAGAAATGTTACATGTTAATGCATTTACTACAGCGATGTTTAAAAAGGCTATTACAAAATTCAGTTGAAGATTACTTTAAATATGGTACATTTCACTAGGATTTTATTCTTAATATTTTTTAAATGTAAAGATGATTACATACTTACCACACTTACTATACTGTTATCACATACACGTACTCATATTTTAAGGCATGTCTGCTTCACTCTCATCACTGAAAGCATGTAAGGAAATAATAACAGAATTGTGTGTATAAAGATTCACATGAAGTTGTGCTTCAATTGATGTAAATGTGTGCTTTTGAAGTAATTATCAATAAATAAATTTCTCTAAACAAAAAGGACATTTGTTGTTGTGTAAGACTTCTATACAGTCAGTGGCAATGATATTTCAGAACCTTGAGAAATTTGGAAGAATTTGAGGACACTGAGGAATGGAGATTTTTTTTTTTAACCAAGTTCTTTGTTCATATTCAAATACTACAGGAGACCATTTACTTTCTTATTACGAGGCTATGCTAGAGACGCAATTACACGCAGTAACAGCTAGGAGGTTATGGGTAAGGGGAGAGCGTTTCTGTTTTTTTCTATCAATATACTGTGCAATTCATTATCCCTTTTTACCTCATATGTGAATGTTTCCTTTGTGGATTATGGGGTATGGTCTTTTCTCTCTAAAACGATTATTTACAATGTTTACTATAAAGAGTTCTACAACATTACGCAGTGATCTTGGAAAAGAGGCAAAATGCAAACAGACACATTCTTTTATTTTGCATTTTGAATTTTCAGCTTTGAAACAGTACAATGGTCTTTTTGCACCGAGTCTGATACTTCAGCAGCCTCAGTCCACACCACTTCTTCGTGTTAACTCAAACCAGTGGAGCACAGGCATCTGTGACTGCTTTGATCAGTGCCATGTCTATGAGTTTGTCACTTCTGAAAACGCCTTTAAATATGCTTCCTAAAGGCATTTTACAGGAATCTTTCCTGAAAGGGTTCTACATAAGACCTTCAAGGGACAAATCAAGTTTTGAAGAATTTGACCTATTTTTCTAAGTATGCATACAGTGGTGCTTGAAAGTTTGTAAATCCTTTAGAATTTTCTATATTTCTGCATAAGTCTGACCTAAAACATCATCAGATTTTCACACAAGTCCTAAAAGTAGATAAAGTGAACCCTATTAACAAATGAGACAAAAATATTATACTTGGTCATTCATTTATTGAGGAAAATGATCCAATATTACATATCTGTGAGTGGCAAAAGTATGAAGCTTTGCTTTCAGTATCTAGTGTGATTAAACGTTTCTGGTAACTGTTTATCAGTCCTGCACATCAGTTTGGAGGGATTTTAGGCCATTGCTCAGTACAAAATAACTTCAATTCTGGGATGTTGGTGGGTTTCCTCATATGAACTGCTTGTTTCAGGTCCTTCCACAACATTTCTATTGGATTAAGGTCAGGACTTTGACCTGGCCATTCAATTCAATTTAATTAGATTTTATTTGTATAGCACTTTTAACAATGGTCATTGTCTCAAAGCAGCTTTACAGAAACATATAAATACAGGATACAGATTTTAAGTGTGTGAATTTATCCCTACTGAGCAAGCCAAGCAATGGTGGTGAGGGAAAAACTCACTAAGATGATATGAGGAAGAAACCTTGAGAGGAACCAGACTCAGAAGGGAACCCATCCTCATCTGGGTAACACCGGATAGTGTGAAAGTAAAGGAAAGTTCATTATGGTTTTTACATGAAGTCTGTTTTGTTGAATTAATCCACTGTTCACTAAAGGAGACTTGAGTGCAAAATTGTATGCGGTAATTGCAGTCCCAAAGCCATAGTAGCAACCATAGTCTCAGCAACCACCGTGAAATTGTACATGTGAAACTGAGGTCCAAAACCATTTCCATGGTACTTCAAGCAGCACCATCCTCAGCAATCTCCAGGATGCAGGATTGGGGTCATCCTCAGTGGCAGAATGTAACCTCCAGTTGATGAGAGCTCCATCCAGAGGTAGGGCATCAGGCTGGATCAGGCAGGTCCAGAGAGCAGAAAGGGTCAGGATCACTGGCACCTCCATAATATCATGTGTGGCTCGACGGAAGGAGAGAGGGATAGGGAGGTAAAGAGAGGGAGAGATTATTAGGTATGCTTACTATCCCGTAATGGATAAGACTGTGTACTTTGTGTAAAAGGAAGTCTATTCAGGGTAAGTTTGAGTAAACAAACATGTTTTCAACCTGGACGTAAACACTGAGACTGTGTCTGAGTCCCGAACACTAATTAGAAGGCTGTTCCATTACTGTGGGGCTTTGTAAGAGAAAACTCTTCCCCCTGCTGTAGCCTTCACTATTCAACCAACAAATAGCCTGCACATTTTGATCTAAGTAGGCGTGGTGGATCATAAAAGACCAAAAGTTCACTCGGGTAATGTGGCGCAAGACCATTCAGTGCTTTATAGGTCAGTAGTAGTATTTTATAATTAATGTGTAATTTTACTGGGAGCCAATGTAGTGTGGATAGCTTCAAACAAAAGGCTGGAGTCAATAATCAGACCAAGGTCTTTTACTGCTGCACATGACAAAACAGAAAGGCCATCCAGAGTTACTATGTAATCAGTAAGCTTACTTCTAGCTGCACCTGGTCCTCATAGAAGTACTTCTGTCTTGTGAGAGTTAAGTAGAAAGAAGTTAATAAGCAGCCAATGTCTAATGTCCGTTACACATTCCTCAACTTTATTAAGCTGCTGTCTGTTGTCTGGCTTTGCTGAAACATACAGATGTGTGTCATAAACATAACAATGTTTACGAATAATTTGACACAGAGGTGGCATATATAAAGAAAAAGCAGTGGGGAACACCAAACTTTACCTCTGTATGCGTGGAGAAGTCGCCATTTATATCTACGAACTGATAGCTATCAGTCAAATAAGACCTGAGCCAGGAGAGGGCTGTTCCATTAATGCCAACAACATTTTCTAGTCTACCAAGGAGAATAGTATGATCAATAGCATCGAAAGCTGCACTAAGGTCAAGTAACACAAGCAAGGAGACACAACCCTGATCAGAGGCCAGTAGTAGGTTGTTTACCACTTTAACCAGCGCTGTCTCTGTGCTATGATGAGGTCTAAATCCTGACTGCTACATTTCATGTATGTTATTCTTATGTAGGTATGAGCATAGCTGCTGTGCTACAACCTTTTCTAAGATCTTGGAGATAAAGGGTAGATTTGATATTGGTCTATAGCTGGACAGTTGACAGGGGTCAATGTCAGGTATTTTAATCAGGGTTTTGATAACTGCTAGTTTAAATGTTTTAGGTACATACCCAGTGCTAAGGGAAGAATTGATTATTTTTAGATCCAAAACATTAACTTTATATTTCTTTAACCATTCTTTGGTAGAATGACTTGTGTGCTTAGGGTGGTTGTTTTGCTGCATGCCCCACTTTCTCTTGAGATTCAGTTCACAGACAGGTGTCCTGACATTTTCCTTTACAATTCACTAGTATCATTCAGAATTCATTGTTCCATCAATGATGGCAAGTCGTCCAGGCCCAGATGCAGCAAAAGAGGCCCAAACCATGATACCACCACAACCACCACCATGTTTCACAGACAGGATAAGGTTCTTATGCTGCAATTCAGTATTTTTGCATTCCAGTTCTATTTTGTTCTCATCCATCCAACAAAACATTTTTCCAAAACATCCATCCATCCATCTTCTATACCGCTTATCCTTCCTTCAGGGTCATGGGGAAACCTGGAGCCTATCCCAGGGTACCCATCTTGGGGAGGGTAATAATGGTCTTGAATTTCCTCCATTTGTACACAAAGAAAGTCCAAACTCTTTAGAGATGGTTTTGTAACCTTTTCCACCCTGTTGAGCTTCAACAACTCTTTTTCTGAGGCCCTCAGAAATCTCCTTTGTTCATGCTGTCACGTTTCGTGACGTGAGGAAGATCAGGACGGATGCAAGCACAGGATGAACAGGTCTTATTTAAGAGAGAGACAGGCAGACAAATCCAAAACGTGATCCACAAACGTAATCCAGTAACATGCAAAGTTCAGGCAATCGGCAAACAGGCATACACAGGGCTAGGCAGGAATCACATGAACTATGAACTAAGACTAAGACTAAGACTAAGACTATGAATCAAAACATGAAACTATGAACTGTGACTGTGGTTATCTATCGTAAGGACTCTAAACTAATGTACTATCTAACTCAATATTCCGCGTTGTGTGCTGGGAGGCGTGCGGTATATATGCAGACATAATCAGCGTTGTAATTGCTGACGGCTGAGGGCAATTCAGACACACATGAAACAACAACCAATGACAGAACGGGGAGGAGACATAACAGAAACATAAACAAATGCACGTGTCGAAATGTCACAATTGTCAACAAGGGAAAAGCATGTGCTCGTGCTCGCGCACCTGCTCGTGCTCGCGCACCTGCTCGTGCACGCGCACCTGCTCGTGCACTCGCTCACATGCTCCACAGCACGCTGCTTAAAGGGAAACTCGTGACAGAACACCACCCCGCCCCCCCAAAGGCACTCCTCCCGGAGTGCCATGAAACATCCATCTTCAGGCCCCCTGGGCAGAATATCCCAAGCAGAGCCAGGAGACCGCACGGCGTTCTTGGCAAAACAAAAAAGCAGAGTGACGTTCACGGCGAAGCAGGAAAGCACCATGACGTCCCTGGCGGAACAGGAAGGCAGAGCAACGTCCCCTATGAAACAGGAAGGCAGAGCGACGTACACGGCAGAGCAGGGAAACGGAGCGACGTCCGCGGCAGAGCAGGAAGGCAGAGCGACGACCAAAGCCGAGCAGGCAGGCTGAGCGAAGTCCTCGGTGGAGCAGGGAAACAGAGCGCTGTACTCAGCAGTGCAGGAAAGCGAAGCGAGGTCCCCTGCGAGGCCAGGGAGAGAAGCGTGGGTCTCCACGAGGACAGGGAGAGGAGCAAGGGTCTCCGCGAGGCCAGGGAGAGGAGCAAGGGTCTCCGCGAGGCCAGGGAGAGGAGCAAGGGTCTCCGCGAGGCCAAAGGGAGGAACGAAACTCTCCGTGAAGTAGGAGGGGGGAACGAAGTCCTCCGTGGAGCAGGAGGGGGGAGTGACAGACGGCGCACAGCAACGAAGAGGAAGGACGTCTTCAGCGAAACATAGAGGCAGAGCGACATCCTCCACGAAGCAGGATGGCATAGAGACGAACTCAGCCGAGCAGGAAGGCAGAGCGATGACCTCAGCTGAGCAGGAAGGCAGAGCAACGACCTCAGCCGAGCAGGGAAACAGAGCGCCGTACCCAGTGGTGCAGGAGTGCTGAACGAGATCCATTACAGGGGAGGGAGGGTGGGAGACGACCTCATACGGGGGCACTGAAGTCACCAGGTTAATCTCAGGCTTGAGTGGATCTTGGTCGGCTGTGTCGGTAGACTTGGGCTTGAGCGGAGCTTGGTCGGCCGTGTCGGTAGACTTGGACGTGAGCAGAGCTTGGGCGGCTGGGTCAGTAGACTTGGGTGTGAACAGAGCTTGGTCGGCCGTGTCAGCAGGCTTGGACGTAAACAGAACTTGGTCAGCCGGGTCAGCAGGCTTGGACATGAGCGGAACTTGGTCAATTGGGTCAGCAGGCTTGGACATGAACGGAACTTGGTCGGCTGGGTCAGCAGGCTTGGACATGAGCGGAACTTGGTCAACTGGGCCAGTAGACTTGGGCGTGAGCAGAGCTTGGTTGTCCGTGTTAACATACACTTGGTGGTTCATCCACTCATAATGCATGTAGAACGGCAGGTCAGCCTTGTTCGCCACATTGACTCCCTTCAACAGCTTATCTAGGTTGTAGCTCTGCCCTAGTTCTCCAAACTCCTTCAATAACAGGTCCATAAATTGCCTACTGTTCTCCAGTACCCGGGATCTCATGGCTGCTAATCGCTGCGCCAATTGCAAGCTGGGCCAAAAAAACGGGACACCATGAACCTTATCCATTGATTCTCTTCTGGCTTCGGGTCAAACAGGCTGGAGAAGTAGAACTGACAGTCTACCAAAAAATAGTCCGGGTCGCCAAAGTACCCATCATACCGATCGGGAAGGTCCACGAAAGTCTCTTTTGGAAACTGTATGGAGTCCAACGCGGGATTGATTGGCGTGGACTTCCGGGTTCTGCGTCCTCTCCGTTCTCCTGCTGCATCCATGAGAGGCGGAATATTCTGTCACGTTTCGTGACGTGAGGAAGTTCAGGACGGCTGCCAGCGCAGAATGAACAGGTCTTATTTAAGAGAGAGACAGGTAGACAAATCCAAAACGTGATCCACAAACGTAATCCAGTAACATGCAAAGTTCAGGCGATCGGCAAACAGGCATACACAGGGCTAGGCAGGAGTCAAGGTCGTGGTCACAGAAAATAGGGTCGAGATACAAAACATAAGACATAAGCTACAGCGAGGGACTGGTAGCGGAGAAACCAGCGTAAACGACTGTGACTGTGACTGTGACTGTGACTGTGACTGTGACTGTGACTCGTAAGGACTCTAAACTAATCTATTATCACACTCAGTATTCCGCGTTGTGTGCTGGGAGGCGCGCGGTATATATGCGGAAATAATCAGCGTTGTAATTGCTGACGGCTGAGGGCAATTCAGACACACATGAAACAACAACCAATGACAGAACGGGGAGGAGACATAACAGAAACATAAACAAATACACGTGTCCAAATGTCACGATTTTCAACAAGGGAAAAGCAGGTGCTCGCGCACCTGCTCGTGCACGCGCGCTCACTCACATGCTCCACAGCGTGCTGCTTAAAAGGGAACTCGTGACACATGCCATGATACACTTCCACAGGCATGTGTTGTGAAGATCAGACATAGAAAGATCCCTGTTCTTTAATTAAAATAAATCCAATTTATTGAAAAACACCTGACTCTAATTTCACCTTCAAATGAACTGCTAATCCTAGAGATTCACATACTTTTGCCACTCACAGATATGTAATATCTGAACATTTTCCTCAATAAATGAATGACCAAGTATAATATTTTTGTCTCATTTGTTTAATTGGATTCTCTTTATCTACTTTTAGGACTTGTGTGAAAATCTGATGATGTTTAGGTCATATTTATGTAGGAATATTGAAAAGAGTTCACAAACTTTTCAAACACCACTGTATATCGTGTTTATGGGTCATGTAAATTCTAATCTCAGTCTACATTCATTTATTCATCTTCAGTAAGCGCGTTATCCTAGTCATGGTCACACATATACTGGGAACACTGGATGCAAGGTCTTGAAAACACCTTGAATGGAACTCTATGTACTCTTATTCACACATTCATATTTTGGGGAAATTTAGCACAGACAATCCACCTACCTGCATGTTTTGTGACTAGGGTGGAAACTGGAATATTAAAAGTGAAAAGAAGGGGCCTGCTGTGTGGCGCCGTATCAACCAGAAATCACGAGTTCAAATTTTGACGATGTGAGAGCAAAGAAAGCAAAATTGTGCTTCCAGGTTGAGAGAGATGGCATACTTTCTCTCTCCTGTTGCTCACGGTGACACTAGCCATCCTCAGGCGCCTGTGTGCTCATGCGTGCAGAATAGAACAGACAGTGCTTTCCTCAGAACATACTGAATGAGCAGCAGATCAAAAAAATGTGAAAGTTGTAGTTTTCCCTGTTCTATCACATTTCATTTAAATGTACACTTTTAAACCTTTCAAATGCCCAATCAGCTGTGTTAGGGAATTTAGGAAACAAGTTGAAATCAAGCTTTCTAGCTTAAAATTAAATTTATTTTCATATCTGTAGGAAATTTTGTTGGACTATGCATAATGAATTCCTGCTGTGGTTCACTACACTCTGTAATTTGTTCTTGTATGGTGTTTGTCTGCAATATGACATATGACTTTAGGGAACATTTTTGTCTACCCATGTTGGATTATCTTAGTTAGCGCATCCCTCTAATACAGGGGTGTCCAATCATATCTACAAAGGCTGGTGTGAGTGCAGGTTTTCATTCAACTCAAGCAGGAGCCACACCTGATTCTACCTGTTTAATCAGTTGATCTTGGCTTTCAGTAGACCCAGGTGTGGCTTCTGCTTCGCTGGAATGTAAACCTGCACCCAAACCATAAGATTGTATAAGATTGGACACTCCTGCTCCTGCTATAATATATCTGGCTTGTTGTATGTGGGTTGTATGTGCATTTGGGCTAAAGACGAAAGTCTAAACCTTACATTCACACTAGCATGAGCACAGAGCAACAGAAGACCATTCCTTTTCAATGCACATGCCCAAACAGAGCCACAATTTCAGTGACAGCAGCAAGCAACAATGCTGCAGCACTACAAGCAACTTTTGAATAGAGATTTTCTCAATTCTATGACAATTCAGCATGATATGGTAAAGTATAAAGTACCTACTCATACCTACTCATAACTCACTAGCTGCAGTTTGTTCTTTTTACTGTCTGACACTTAAAAATGGAAGAAGAAATCCGAAAATGTGTATAGAGATATTAGGAAGAAAAATGAAGCTTGGAAGAACGTAGCAGACAGTGACTATGTTTACATGGACAGCATTAATCTAATTTTGACCAATATTGTGATTAAGGTGTTTACATGAGTTGCTTTAGAATATTCCTTTCATGTTCAGGTTTTACATGTTATAGAACATAGAGAGATTAATGGCACACGTCATTACGTCCTCACGCCACGCCATCCGACGTTCCCTCCAGAATTTCACATATCGACATACAGTTCGTTCTTCATTATGGTACCATATACAGTTTTGGGTGTTACATTTTTAATTTTACGAAAGTTTCAAGTGCAGTTAATTATTTGTCATGCTATATGTGCAAATAGTCGACTGCTTGAAGCCATGGGCTGTGTCTGAAACCACGTATTTACCTACTATATAGTAACCGAGATACATGTATTTCACCTACTATATATAGTAGGTAAGTACGCAGTTTCAGATGCAGCCATGCTCTCTTGTTTGTGCTGCTGTGTGTATGTGTCCTGTCGCAAAATGTGGTGAAAACTCCCACACAACGTTAATAGTGTGATTAAGGTGTGTACACGTCTATAATGCACTTTGATAATGTGACTAAAATAGGAACACTCCACATGTCTTAATTCTATTTGTGTTTACTTCAAGTATGACTTTAGTCAGATTAAGGTCATCAATAATCGCTGTTTACATGCTAGTTTCTTAACCAGAGTACTGTCTTAATCGGTTAATATAGGATTATTGTTGTCCATGTAAACATACTGACTGTTGGTGCTTCTGGTGAGTGTACGTAGCAAGTAGCTTAGAAAATCATACAGGGTTATAATGAAATGCCACTTAAAGGATCCCAGTTTGACTCGCAGCAGCACTGTAGCATCTGGTGGATTCTGTTAGTGTGTGCAAACTTTTCTGATCTTTCTGGAAGGTATAATAATTAAACATTATTATGGTTATATTATTTCTTCATAATCTTTAATAGCGTTGGTGGTGCAATGTATAATAACATTAGGAATTCATCACAAACTAAAAATATAAAATAAATACCTATTAGAGACAGGGCATTTTTATGCAGTGAATTGTCTTCACTACACTTCACTTCTGGGTTGGGTTGGAGATATCAGGGATGTCAGAATGTTCCCAAAATTCCTATTTGTAATTCCGAAAATTTTCCTAGTTGAAGTTATGTTTTTTTGTTTTGTTTTGTTTTACATCTGAAGTGAATGCAATATTATTATAAGGTTTGAAATTTTTCATTTGAGAACACATTCAGGACAGAAATTTGAGACTTACACCAAGACCTAAATTTATTCATTTTAACTTTTTTTGGCATTGGATGTGATTCTAAGTCCTGGTGTCAAAGTCAATATTATGGTATAGAAGTAACAAAAGTGAAATTAATTAAAAGTTCATTATCAATGAACAGTCTGCTTGTGTTCCTATCTGTAGTGATCTGGCCAGTGATTGCCTGTACTCCAGCTTATGCAATGTGTGATCTGGGTGCCAGATAGCCCCAGAGACGCCATGCTCCCTGCACTATCGTCAATGCCCAGGCAGCATACATTGCATCTCCTCCTGTGGTCATGACCAATCACGTAACCACCAACCATTTGGGGTGAAGCCTGAACATTAAAATGTTTCAACTAAATAGTACACGATGTTTTTTTTTGTAATAGTGTGTTCACCTAGTGTTAACATTGTCACTGATTGCTCATAGCTGGAAGAGATGCATTGCAGCAGAATTTATTATAAATTTAAAAAGAGAAGTTGGGATTGTTTGGGGGGAAAGGGGAAAAGTGAGTTAGAGAGTGACTGTATTCATTGCAATTTCAGTTTGCAATTATTAAAAGTTACAAACTGCTCATTTCATTTTAGAGCATTTGCATATATTATTTTAAGTGGACCATAAATGAATAGCCCAATACATATATTAAGAAGAGGTTGTAGGTAAACATAAAATATCTATTTTTAACTATCCATATGCCCAAAGCTGTGAGTCTAGCTAGATGTCTTAGCCAGTGCATTGAGATTTTTCTTCAATCTCAAATTTCATCAATCTTTTTCCTTTTAATGAAATAGGATAATAATTATACAGACATCAAGGCTGTAACTTGCGCTTTAAAGAAAATCTAACTTAATTAAAAGGGCATGCTTAACAAAAAAATTATTAACAAAAATCCGTGTGTGTTTGTTCCTTATATGTATTTTGATACAGCCTGTATGTGACATTTACAAAAATCTACCATTTGTACTCTCATTTATTATAGTACATATAGTTTAATACATATACAATTGCAATCAAAATTATTCAACCCCCACCCCCATTGCAAATCAGGTTTATTGTCAAAATGTACAGACTTTCAGCTATTTGCAATGAACAAATCAAACAAAAGCAATTGAAATAGTTCAACACAACGAATGCTTCAAGTGGTTTCCCCAAATTCAACTGAAAATGCAACTTATAATGACTTCTCCAGTCTCAAAATTATTCAACCCCTTCATGGTAAGCATCTTTACTACTTAGTAGCGCACACTTTTGCTGTTATGACCTGCTGCAAACGAGATGCATAGCTCCTGGCAGCGTTCCTGAGGAATCTTAACCCATTCCTGATGAGCAATAGCCTCCAGTTCAGTGATATTCTTGGGTTTGCGTGCTGCATTCGCCTTCTTCAAATCCCACCAGAGATTTTCTATGGGGTTCAAGTCGGGTGACTGTGATGGCCCTGTAGAATCTTCCAGGACTTCTTCTGCAACCAAGCCTTGGTGGAATTTGAGGTATGTTTGGGATCATTGTCCTGTTGAAAGGTCCAATGACGCCCAAGCTTCAGCTTCCTCACAGACAGCATGAGGTTTTCTCCTAGGATTTCCTGATACATCAATAAATCAATCTTGCCTTCCACACGCTGCAGGTTTCCAGTACCAGAGGATGCAAAGCAGCCCCAGAGCATCACCGAGCCCCAACTATGTTTAACTATGGACAGTGTTCTTTCTTCATTCCACTGATCCATCATGCTGAAAATTTCCAGTTTTGTTTCATCACTCCACAGAACATCAGTCCACAGAACTGAATCCCAAAACTTCTGAGGCTTATTTATATGATTTTGAGCCAACTTTTCTTGTGCTTTTGGATCAGTGGTGGAATACGTCTTGGAGTTCTGGCATGGAAACCTTCTGCGTTTAGTACACACTTTACTGTGCTCACTAAAACCTCAGTGCCTGTTACCACCAAGTCTTGCTGCAGGTCTTTTGCAGTCACTCAAGGGTTTTTCACAACCTGCCTACTCAGAAATCTTGTTGCAGCCATTGATAGCTTAATTTTCTGCGCTGTCCAGGTATTTCATTTATTTGAAAATAAATAGTTCAGGTATTCCATGTATTCCAGCTCAAGCACACCTGATACAACTAATGAAGTCCTTGATTAGCTGCATCAGGTGTGCTTGAGACAACACCTGCTTTGCATATTTGTGTTGTTGTGAGGGATTCTATTCAGGGGGTTCAATAATTTTGAAACTGGAGAAATCATTATAAGTTGCATTTTCAGTTGAATTTGGGGAACCACTTAAAGCATTCATTGTGTTGAACTATTTCAATTGCTTTTGTTTGATTTGTTCATCAAATTTTGACGATAAACCTGATGTGAATTGGGATTGAATAATGTTGATTGCAACTGTGCGTACATGTGAGACTGATAATGATAATATGGTGTACAAAATGGCAAAACTATCTTCATGTAAAACAGTAAAATCTTACATTGCCATTGTAATATTATGAATCATTTTCATACACATAAAAATGTTATTTACTCTTTCAGTGTATGACTTAGGCATGGCAGTACCACAGGTCTTTGGAATAATTCAAACCATTAGGAGCCACAATAGTATAATCCTTAGGGATATCCAGTTCTCCTACCGGCCTGCATTGCATAGGGCAGGAAATTGTTGTACCTGCTTGATATGAGTAGAAAGGAGCAATACAGAGAGAAGGAGAGGAAGCTGGAGCTTGGTGATAAGGCCCAAGGTCTGACTCATGCATTGTCTTTGTAATCCCTATTAAACCAGCTTTTGTTTTTCTTTTGGCTCCTCTCTTTCTCTTCCATACTTCTCACCATGGCAATAAAAATAGCAATAAAGAAGAAACACACACACACACACACACACACACACACACACCATAATGGCACTCTTTTGAGTTATGATATAGCTGAAATTTGGTAGAAAGACCACACGTGAAGCTCCACATTCTTCCACTTAACTCCATTTAACTTTATATTAACTCGTAGCTCTATCTTTCTCTACTAGTGACAAAGTTTCCACACCCACTACCTCCCTGTCTCCCCCGTACTATTCAATAACTCATACTCAGGAATCTTTAGTGAGGGACCTGGCTGTCTAATGAGAAATAGAATTCATCAAGAACTCAAAGTTCCCAGAGTTCCCTTTGACATTCCTACAAATACTCTCAGTTGAAAGCATGGTCTGTGCTCACAAATTCAGCTATAATGTATTTTCTACTATATATACAATATTATTTTATTGTTTGTTGTTGTTGTTTTTTTAAACACTGATCTGTTGTGAAACAAGCCTAGTTTTTATCTATAAGAATACCTGATGGTGTAGCAGAAGCATAACTGTGCCAGTGAATAAGCACTGATAGTGTTTGGAGACATAATTAGCCTTCTATGTTAACCAGATTGTTAGCGCATTCAAGTGGTTCTGCTGATTGACAACATGATTCTGCATGTTGAAAACCAACTATCTCCGTGGCTAACCACAAGGAGCATGCAGAATGAACCAGTTGAATACAATACACAGCCTGGTCTCCGAATGACTAATAGGCTATCTTACAGGAATTAAGCTTGTGAGGCCAGTGTCTAAACAACAGCTATGTGTCTGCCGCCTCAGCATTAGCTATCTTAGTGAAGCATTCACCGATTCGTACGTCCCCTGAGCTGACTGTTCAGCAATACTAACATTGTTTTAGACACTGATTCAGAGTTGAATATTACACTGTGCAAGTGTACAATGCTGTGCAAGCCCTAAATGGACTTTGTCATCAGGAACTACCAGTCTGGTGTAGTCACTGCCATATGAGAAATGTTTTTAGCTATATAGCATCCTTCATGGGTAGACATCACAGAACTCTTTAGTGGTGGGGTGCTGTTTGGAGCCTGGCCCATGGGATAAACAGGGTCCCTAGTACCTGCTGGGGACCTCAGAGTTTGACTCTGTCCATTTAGGGCTTACACAGCACTTAATATTCAACTCTGAATCAGTGTCTAAAACAATGTCAGTCATCGCAAGGTATGTCCGAACTGGTGAATGCTTCTCTAAGATGGTTAATACTTAGGAAACAGACACATATCTGTTGTTTATCCTCAGCTGCCAGAAACCTTAGACATTGGCCTCACAAGTTTAAAAACTTAGTCTACCCATGAAGGATGCTATACAGCTAAAAACATTTCTCATTGTGCAGTGATTACATTAGACTGGAGGTTCCTGATGACAATGTCACAGGGGTACAAACTTTATTTCCACCATCCGCTCACAAACTTTTGGGGGGCTCAGGGCCTCGTCAAGTTCAGACCCCATCAGGTTTGACACTTTGTTCCAAGAAATTTTTCCCTTTTGGACAGTGGCCCAATAGAAACTGTAGATTCTGCAGTTCAGAACAAAGGGTACTATGCAATATACGTCCTAGTCCAGAGAAAGGACAGTGGTTTCCATCAGATTTGACAGGGCTGAATAGATTACAACAAGTCCTCCAATTTCTTAAAGCTATCAGATGTTATTCATTCTGTGCACCCACAAGATTTGCTCTTGCCTGTGGTTCTACATCATTCATATTTTCCTGTTGTGTAAGGGTGGCCTTTAAGTTTTGTCTTCCAAGGACAGGCATTGCAATTTAAAGTACTCTTGGGCCTCTCTGCAGTACTGTGGGTGCAGACAGCCATGTCATCTTTGATTGCCAGAGACAAGGATAAGGATACTGCCATAATTGGTTAATTGGCTCCTATGTGCCCCCACCATGGAGCAGGCTATCTATACCTCTTGAACATATTATGGTGCACTCAGAAAAAAGCTCCCTAGTACCAAAGCAGGCCAGATAATTCATCAGTGTGAAGCTATGCTCGTTGAGAATGTTAGCCACCATGTCACAATTGTTCATGGATTTAAGGAAGTACAGAAGTGCATTATCAGCCTGGGACTAAAAAAAAACAAAACAGAGACATAGCTGTATCCTCATCTCAGCGAGAGCAGCACAATCAGAACACTCCATCTGAAACAGATCACCATGGATGAATCGTTCATTGGTTGGGGACTGTGTGGTGCCACAAAGTCTAAACAGTCCTATAAACAATAAACAAACCGGCTCGGCTCCTAATATAATATAACTTGCTTGAGCTCCATGTTTTCTTTGTCTCTGTTATCTCTGACAGCTTACTGAAAGAAAACAGGTACATTCTATAAGTAGACTATGATCTGAAGTCAGAAATACTGGGCACAAGGCATAATACCCCTGTCAGTCACAGGGCATTGCACACTCATTCATGCATACTTACCAGAATGTACTGGGGAAGTGAAAAGAAAACAGAATAAAGAAAATATGCTGAACTCCACAGAGACAGTAAGTGTAGCTCAGGAGCAAATCCTAGACCCTTGAGCTTATTGCACTACCATGCTGCTCCAAAATAGCATTTTATTCTATTACTTTTACTATTACATTATCATCTTGAAGCAACACCTCATTGAAGCTATGCTGATGGATTTTCATGCAAAATCCCACAGTCCGCTTATTTCAAGAAACTAAATAAAGAAATTTTAAAAAACATACAGCTTAATAAAAGTTATTTCATTCAGTGTTTTTCTTTTTGTTTGTTTGATTGTACTTTTTATATTGTACATAAGTATAAAATATTTACTTGCCTAGCTCTAGTCTGTAAGAGACATGAGAGAAAAAAGAGACGTGCTTAAAATGTTTTTGGCACCCACAAATCTCTCCTGGGCTACTGTGATGGGGAAACAGACTTCTTTGTCTTCCACTGGCACTTTTTGTTTCGTGTCCCAATTTCAAATGAATCACTGAGTATAAATCAATGACTTGAGACACACATAGAGAAAAGAGCCAGGAAGAAGATTTCACATGATCATTTGCATTCCACATGATTACGACATGTTAATGCGTGACCACATAATCCAGGTCAATTTGGATCTCATGTTACACAGAGCCTGCAGACGGGTGACTTGGAAACAGTCTGCCTGCTGTGAGTATGTCTTCAAAACCTACTGCATGCCTGTGGAGGTTTATGGCTAGATCTGGACATTTCAAAGTTGGTTTGATTGGGTTTGCTACAAGTAACTGAAGAGTCAGGAATTATCAGTGATACAAAACAGGTATAGTACAACCACCTCACCCTCGAAGTCTGGTATTTCCTGTCTTACTAAGTAATGTGTAGTTTCCAGGCATACTGTGCGTATGCTAAATCTAATGTGTTTATGTTCAATCTAATAGCTGTTACAGTCAATTGCAGGTGAAGGCTGATGTTATTGAAATGTTATGGAAATGGCTAATGTGATTTATATCTGAGTTAGTAAATCAGGGTAGTAATATTGTCCTAAGACCTGGACTTTTGCTGTTGTGTGTCTCCTGGATATTTTTTTTATCTAGTAGCACCTGATAAATATACCAAAATGTAATGGAAATTGAAAACAGTTTGTGGAAAATGTGTTCTTATGGGAGGAAAAAAGTTTCTGTCAAGGACATGAATATGAAACTTGATATAAGCGTAAGACGTTGAACTGGTAAAGGAGACTCTCCCTGTTTCTCTTCATCAAGATATCAGCATGTTTTCTCAGATCAGAGTGTACCGTACCGAGAATAGGACACCAGTGGTGCACTACACAGTGTATCTAATGGTGTTTTTTCATGTATATCTCTGGACGCTCAGAATAATCGGAGTTAGTGAACTTGTACAGATGTCTTTATGCGATCTCAGCAATAACTGTATGGTTCTTACCCTGTGACTCACTTACCATTAATACTAGTGTTTTCTGACAGGGGAAAAAAATTAGATAAGATAACATACTTAGGAGCTACATCAAGATCTAAATGAGCACAATGAAAGTATGACTTCATAATAGGCATCTGTGTGTAGCTATGTAATAGATCTAGTTTGATATGTCTGAGCTCAGTCTTAACTTGGTGTAACATTTGCTCTTTGTTCCCTCTGCTTTTCTCAGCTTTCTGGAACATGGAAGTGAATGCAAATCGGCTACTCTTCTTCTCCTGCCTACTTGTTGTGACTGGCTATTGCAATGGTGGTCGAATCTTAGTGTTTCCAGAAGATGGCAGCCACTGGGTGAATATGCAGGTCATACTCAAGGAGTTGCATGCCCACGGACACAGTCTGACAGTGGTACATTCTTCCAGAAGCTGGTATATTCATGACAGATCTTCTCTCTACACATTCATTAGTGTTAACCTCACTAGCACAGAAGATGCTAGCAGGGGGATATTTGAGACCTTGTTAGAGCGGTCACTGTCTTTACGTAGGATGACACCAATCCTGCGCTTTTTTGAACAGCAGAAGGATGTGATGACCATGTTGAAGATATTCCACGGTGTAACCCTTAGTATTATCTCTACCATATTGGATGACTCAGCACTGATTGGAAAACTGCAAGATTCTAAGTTTGACCTAATGCTCACTGACCCTGCTTTCCCTGCTGGGGTTCTCCTGGCCCACTATCTCCATTTACCCTTGGTGTATAATGTACGCTGGCTCAATGCAGGAGATGCACATATGGCCATTGCTCCATCGACACCATCTTATGTTCCGATGTACAACTCATTGTTTAGTGACAGGATGGACTTCCTGCAGAGGACCGAGAACTTCCTTCGATATATGGTCAGCCTCCTCCAGGAGCAATTTGTTATCCTCCCCATTTATGAAGAATTGCTCAAGAGGCACTTTCCACCAGGATCAGATCTTCTCAGCATGCAGCGCTCAGCAGATATTTGGTTGATGCGTGTTGACTTTATTTTTGAGTACCCACGCCCTAGCATGCCTAATGTAGTCTACATAGGTGGGTTCCAGTGTCGCCCGGCTGAACCCATTGTTACAGAGCTGGAGGAGTTTATGCAGAGTTCTGGGGAGCATGGTGTGGTGGTTATGTCCCTGGGAGTCATGGTCACCGCCCTTCCCAAACATATCACAGAAGCCATTGCAGCTGCCTTTGCTAAGATACCTCAAAAAGTTATATGGAGGTATGTGGGTGATCGACCTTCATCTCTGGGTAGCAACACGTTGCTTCTTGAATGGCTTCCTCAAAATAACCTCCTGGGGCACCCAAAAACATGTGCATTTGTGTCTCATGGTGGCACCAATGGCATCTACGAAGCTATCTACCATGGGATTCCTGTGTTGCTTCTGCCACTTCTCTTTGATCAGTTTGACAATGCAATTAGACTGGAAACCCGAGGTGCAGCCCGTGTGCTTGAGGTCAGCACGTTGACTTCTAAAGAATTCCTTGAAGCCCTCAAGGATGTCATTAAGAATCCATCTTACAAAAGCAACATGCAGGAACTCTCAGAGCTTCACCGTGATCAGCCCTTTTCTCCTCTAGACAGTGCTACTTTCTGGATTGAGTATGTCATCAGGCACAAAGGAGCTCAACACTTGTACTCAGAAGGAAGCAGTCTTCCTTGGTACTCCTACCACAATCTAGATGTCGTAGGTTTTCTGTTGGTAATAATTTTAGCTGTACTCTGGGCCTCAGTATATCTTGTTAAATTTCTTTGTTGTACGCCATACAGGAAGCAAAAGGTTGAGTGAACTGAACCTGAGGCATTCACAGACAAGCAGAAATATGTGTTTGGGGTTGTTGGGTTTTTTATTGTTGTTGTTGTTGTTGTTGATTTTGGGTAAGCACTTTTTTGTGTAGTGCACTAACTGTGATAACTAATATTGCTACCCTTTCAAAGTAGATCATTTAAGAGCTAAGACCAATAGAAACTGTGTTTGTTACATAATCTTCATTACAGCCTTAAAGGTTTTCCTGATTGATCAAAAATAATTTCACTTCTAGTGTCATTTGTACTCATTACAATGTACATGACTTGGAATAAAATTTGCTTTTAATCATATCAAATCAGTATTCATAATTTATTTACAAGTCAGAAAACAAACAAAACACAAAAGATGAAATTGTGCATATGAGATCATATGAAAAATATATTTTTTTTATCACAAATAAATATATTGGCAGTCTTCATGCATATGACAAAACAAATATTTATACAAAACAAAACTAACATTCTTTTTGAGGGGCTTTTGTCATATGTGCATGTGGATTTTTCTTCTTCTGCCAGTTCCTGTGGTAATAACAGATTTACTGATGGTGGTGGACATTTATATGAACATCATCTTACAGAAAGTATCATATGGAATTATAAATACTTGTCTTTGTTTTAATATAAACAGATAGTTAACTGTCATTGGAGAAGATAGCCATACATTTAGAGATAAATAATATATAAAGAGCAAATGTATACAGTGGGGGAATTCACAATATTACAGTCCATAAATAAAGTTATGTGTAATAAAGTGAAACGACACAGGAAAAAAGTATTGAACACGCTAAAATAGTTGAAATTTGTAAGTAATTATACCCCCATCTGTGCACATTGATATCAGCTGGGTTAGTAAATTCATGGTCTATAAAAAGGCTTTTCATTACCAAGGTGTCACACAAGAAACATCTCATAATGGGTAAAAGCAAAGAGCTCTCCCAAGACCTTCACAACCTTATTGTTGCGAAACATATTGACGTATTTCAAAACTTCTGAATCCTCCAGTAAGCACCACTGGGGCCATTATCCGCAAGTGGAAGCAACATCACTCCCTTCATGAACGCACAAGAGCTCATCACAAGATTTCTGACCAGGGAGTCAGAAGAGTAGCCCAAGAGCCAAGGACCGCTCGGAAAGAGCTTCAGAAACGCTTGGAGGCACCAGGTGCCATCGTCACAGAGAAATACTGGGAGAGTGTAGTCTGGTCAGACAAGAGCAAAATTTTACTTTTTGGAGATGCACTGCACATCACCCTAAAAACACTATACCAACAGTGACGTTTGGAGGTGGAAGCATCATGGTGTGGGGCTGTTTTTCATCACATGATACTGGCAGACTTCATGTAATTGAAGGAACGATGAATGGAGACCTTTACCAGGAGATTCTTTTGAAGAATCTGCTGCCATCCATCAGGATGATGAAGATGAGACGTGGGTGGACTTCCAGCAGGACAACAATCCAAAACATACAGCAAAGGAAACTCTCAATTGGTTTCAGAGAAAATAAATCAAGGTGTTAGAATGGCCCAGTCAATCACCTGACTTGAATCCAATTGAACAAGGTTTAAAGACAATATGTTTAGAAGAATGGGCCAAAATCACACCTGAATACAAGAAGTGTCTTGAATCTGTCATTAAACACAAAGGCTTCTCCACTAAGTACCAAATAAATTTCAGTTAGCGTGTTCAATACTTTTTTTCCTGTGTCATTCCACTTTATTACACATAACTTTATTTATGGATTTTAATGTTGTGAATTCCTTATTTTTCCAGATTTCTTGAGTTAATACTGATGTCTGGTGAAAATTTCATGTAAATAGCCTCATTGGAAATATATTTAATGAAAAAATGTTGACACGTCCAATAATTATTTCCCCCACTGTATATACAAAAAAAAGGCAGTACAAATTAAGCAGAGGTCAATATGAAGACATTTGTCCAGGACCGCTTATTCATTATATTAATGGATATTGAAGTAAAGGATTTAAAAATATTAAAATCAATAGAAACCAATCATTTTCAGTATTTACTGGATCAGCAATGAGGATAGACATCACTTGATTCCCCAATAGTCTTTTTCCGCTCTCTGGTACTAAGATCCCTGATCATCTCGGCATGCATTAAAGCCATGCTTTCATCTCCATCCTCTATGAACATTTCATCACCATCCTCTAGGATCTATCTTCACAAAAGATAGATTTTACTTTGAAAAAAATACAATTAAAAAATCAATTAATTAATTAATTAATTAAACATCATGTAACATAAAGAAAAAAGAATGACATAAGCAAGCCAGACGCCTTTTTTTTTTTTTTTTCAAAACATGTTTAAAACTTTACAAAAATGTAAAGATTTCACTGCCCAGCATTGATTTCTGTAAATAATTGTCCATTTCTATGAAACTGCAGATGGCATGTTTTCGGCATTCCAAAATTGTGAGCAAAGTTAAACAATCTGTAGTACTGATCTAATCCTGGGAATTTGGGGGAAAGGCTTCTTTGTGTTCAATTTCACGCTCTAGTTTTGAGCATTGAATTGCTAAGTCAAATTCAGTTCACATAGTTTCATCAGGATTTCCTACTTTGTACTTTATTCATTACACATTCATTCATGACCATATGATCTAGGTCAGTTTGAATTTCATGTTATACAGAATCTCACCAGAGAAACAGTGTACTGTGAGTATGGCATCTAGATATTCACTTATGATAGCTTATTAAGATCGCATGGCGTTCACCTTTCTGGTTAATTCTTTATTGCACTTTTCACAAGATCAGAACAAGTGATCGAAGATTTGGCTTTTGTGTATTTTATGTGACTTTTAGTTATCATGTGCAATACTGTTGGCTAGAACATTAGTGACAACACACATTAGCATAATCAGTGCTGGCTTAAAAATTACTAATCCTAGCTAGCATTAGCCACCATTGAATATTGAGAAGTGAAGTGACTGAAATGTGCTAATATATGAATTTCCTACTTTCCAACATCATTGGAATTATTCAGACTGCTTCGACCTTCCAATCAGTAGTCCAATGTCTTAACCTCTGAGCTACCATTGTCCTTTTAACTTTTATTTTCTTAACTTTATAACCAACAATATACTAAATACCAAGTCTGTCACCTTCAAAATTATATACTTTTGATATACTGTACTGTACAAGTTTTATCCAAAACTTCATGAACTTTCACATAAAAATGACAGTACAAATGGGGACTGGGTGTCACATGGGAAATGAAAGTAGAATGAGGGTGTTTCGCTTGTCTCTCAGCAGCCCTTCCGTCGGTGTGAACAGTTTGGCCAAACTCGTATCCCTCGAATGTGTTTTTGTTCTTGAGGAGAAAGGCCCCAGGATGTGGCTGCTCAAAGGCAGTAGAAGTGGCTTCCTGCTGGGGGAAATGATCAAAAATTTCAGACAAGCCCCTCATGGAGGGATGAATTATGCACTCTGACTCTCACAGGTCTTTGCACACTGAGCACAGTCTCCCATCATAGGCAGATGTAAGGTAAGGAAAAGTATTCGCAATTCAGAAGAAATGAATGCACTGCAAAAAAAATGGCATCTTAGCAAGTGGAAATACCTTGAATATAGTCAAATTAAGTATTAAGGATTTCCTATTATAGGATTACAGTAAACCAAATATAAGATTATTAAACGTATTTCAAGCCATTTGAACTCATTTCAAGATTGAAATAGTCTTCTATTGGCAGATAATTTTGCTCATTTTATTTATTTCTAATAAGAAGCAAAATTATCTGCAATAGAACAAGACTATTTCAATCTTGAAATGAGTTCAAATGGCTTGAAATATGTTTAATAATCTTATAGTTGGTTTACTGTAATCTTATAATAAGAAATACTAGATACTTTTGACTATATCCAAGATACATTCACTTGTTAGGGTGACTTTTTTGCAGTATGTGTTTGATTATTGAATGTAATGAAGGGTTGTTGTTTTTTTGCATATAACTCCCTGTCATTGTTTTCCAAGGGTCAACACATGCACTGCATGGACAGCTGGAACGTTTAGAGCCCGGCGGTGTGAACAGCTAAATGTTCAACCCTTCAAATGTCTTTCACGTGGGAATGTCATAGAAATCATGTTTATGAGTGAGTAATTTCTAGAATATGGCACTGATGCATAACAAAATATTTGATTTGAGTCCCCAACTTTGATGTTGAGCGCTACCAGAGGCAGACTGCTCACATGTAAGGCCACCACTTTTCCTGATTCTCTCCACAGACCTGACAAATGGAAGCTGCCACATTCCACTGGAGACAGATCGGGTTGGACTAACCTACATCTACAGCCTAGCTTTCTCTCTGGGTCTGCCAGCAAATCTGCTTTCACTGTGGGGACTTTACCAGCTGGGCCGCTCAAGCGGGGCTGGCACTCAGCTGGTTTATATCCTCAACCTCCTGCTCTCAGATCTTCTTCAACTGCTCACCTTGCCTCTGTGGATCCTCTATCTTCAGAGAGATCATCGCTGGCCCTATGGTTCCATCGCATGTCAGTTGGTGGGCTATGTCTTCTACGTGAACGTATATGCAAGCATCGCCTTTCTGTGTCTCATAGCAATGGACCGCTGTCTGGCCATTGTATACCCATTAAGCAGCCGTCGTGTGAGGAATGTACGGCTGTCTGCGTTCTCTGGAGTGGTCGTCTGGACTCTTGTGTTCCTGTTCTGTCTAATTGGTCTCTACCCATCTGTATTTGAGCCCCAGGAGGGTTTGTGTCTGGAGCACTATCCCGTCACTCCAAGATACGCATACTTTAAAATAGCCACAGTGGTCCTGGGTTTCCTGATGCCATGCTCTATACTTGGGTAAGTGAGTGAATTCATGTAAAAGTGTGTTTATGTGTGTGTGTGTGTGTGTGTGTGTGTGTGTGTGTGTGTGTGTGTGTGAGTGTGTGTGTGTGTGTGTGTGTGCACAAAAATACAATATCTTGACAAAAGATAATACTGTTTCTATTGATTAATAATCTTTATACCACAGCACTGTTGAATTCTCAATCCTGTTAGTCTGAAAGTGTTTTATTTCATTTTCTATAACATCAGTTCTGACAGTAGTACCAGCTGTAATTAAAATCGCAGGTTAATATTAATGTGCTTGCGCTAATATGTTATTGTTTCTATAGTAAAACCTCCTACATTTGTAGTGGACTTGTAGTGGAGCCTCACATAATATAAGCCTAATAATATATCGTTTTGGGGTTTTTTAAGTGTTGTTATTTAACAGAGAAAAATGTATAACCACTGATATAGCAAATCTTTCTGTAAAGGTAAGATTTATCATTTATGGAATTAGTCTCCAGTGTCAGTGCTTTGTAACAGTCAGTAGGTTTTCCACCTCAGAAAAGGAGTTTGCACATTCTGGTTACTCTGTAATATGTCAAGCTGAGTGATAACAGTGTGTTAATAATTTCAAGAGAGTGAAGAAAAAAAAAATAAATAAAAAATAAATAAAAAAAAAAGAGGATGGTGAAGGAATGACTGATTATAGCTGTTATAATATAATTGATAACAGGAACTAAGTTGTCTCCCACAACATTAATGTAACTAAACCATTTAAAAAGCATGCTGTGTAATTTTTTTTAATGTTACTGTTGGCAAATTTCTGTGGTATAAGAGGAATAAAACACTTTAGGAGATATACTCAATTTTGTGCTAGTAATAGTAACTCTGCTTCACATCCAGCCA
This sequence comes from Ictalurus furcatus, assembly GCF_023375685.1. Taxonomy (NCBI): domain Eukaryota; kingdom Metazoa; phylum Chordata; class Actinopteri; order Siluriformes; family Ictaluridae; genus Ictalurus; species Ictalurus furcatus. The sequence goes on from NC_071261.1 coordinate 24,504,990, forward strand.
CATCACACCACCCTACAGTTGATTTCCTATAACAGCATTCCATATCATGTTTTGTTCATAAAAAGTATGTTTGAATCTTTAATTAAAAAGCACATAATTTTTTTTCCAGTTATATATACCTTGTCAATTTATCTACCCTTCTTTCCGACAGCTGCACTTCTGCCAGAATCGGGATAACACTCCACAACTCCCCCTCCATCACTGATCATGAGCGCAACAAAATTGTGGGCACCCTAACGGTCATCACCATCATTTTCATCGTGGTCTTCGGCCCCTATCACATGGTGGGCGGTTATAGATTCGTAGCGCTGCTTCTAACTGAAGACCAGTGTGCACTGGAACGCTCTATCTACCTGTACTACAGGATCTGCTACGGACTAACCAGTCTAAACACACTGTTAGATCCCCTCTTCTATATTTTCCTTTGTCAGAATGCTCGTCTTGAGCTCCAGAGATCTCTCCCCTGCCTTGCATGCTCACGTAGGTCTGAGGGTCCGTGACTTTTGACCCAGAAGATGTGTAGTTGCCAGGGGCAGACTGGTTTCTTTGTGTTAAAAAAAAAAAAAAAGCCTGCAGGTTGTTTTTATGAAGAAAAAATAAAGATGCTTAAAAGGCTTATCTGGGGATTTTTGATTGATGGCCTGTCAGAGCTCTGATTGCATCTGTTGTGTTACTGGGTCTGCTGGAATGAGAGACATACAGATGCTACGTGTCAGGCAGTGATATGCAGTTCTATGATGACAACACCTTCAGCCAAGCATGCAGGCTCTGAAACCAAATAAAAAGTTTCATGTTAGCATGTATGAATTGTTCAAATGTCTTATGCGTCATATTCAGTAAAATTTATGCTCTTAATCAGGCAGCATTCTACAAATATTATTCATTTTTCAGACATGTGCACAAACCGTACCGTTCCTAGGAGTGAAAATGTGCATGTACTTTATTTACCATAGTGGGGTTTTTTTTTTTTAGGATTTCTATACATTTATGATTTTTAAACTACCTTTACCAAACTGAAATAAAATGTATGGGGTTTTTTTTCAGTTTTCACGAGTCTTCTTCAAATACGGTGTGTTCAGAGATGTCGCTATAGTGCTAGAGCTCGAGATTTCAGTCTAGAGTTTTGCCTGGAACTGCCCAGGAGTTTAGTAGGAATGTGATTCATGTGGAATTAACTAAATGTTATTTGTTTAAACTTAGTATGGTACTGTCGCTGGGATGGGATGCTGACTGCTAAAATCTCTAAAACAACAAAAAAAAGAGAGAAAAAATCAGTCAGAACAATACAGTGAACGGTCCATTAAGAGGCAATGAAACTGTATCCAAATAGTGATTACAGTGAGCGAGAACACACACACACACACACACACACACACACACACACACACACACACACACACATACAGAGGTGCTTAAGAGTCTGTGAACCCTTTAGGATTTTCTACATTTCTGCATAAATATGACCTAAAACATCATCAGATTGTCCTAAAAGTAGAGAGCCCAATTAAACAAATGAGACAAAAATATTATACTTGGTCATTTATTTATTGAGGAAAATGATCCAATATTACGTATCTGTGAGTGGGAAAGTATGTGAATCTTTGATTTCAGTATCTGGTGTGACTCCCTTGTGCAGCAATAACTGCAACTAAACGTTTGTGGTAACTGGTGATCAGTCCTGCACATCGGCTTGGAGGAATTTTAGCCCATTCCTCAGTACAGAACAGCTTCAACTCTGGGATGTCGGTGGTTTTCCTCACATGAACTGCTTGCTTCAGGTCCTTCCACAACATTTCTATTGGATTAAGATCAGGACTTTGACTTGACCGTTCCAAAACATTGGTAGAGCAAATTGTGTGCTTAGGGTCGTTGTCTTGCTGCATGACACACTTTCTCTTGAGATTCAGATCATGGACAGATGTCCTGACATTCTCCTTTAGAATTCACTGATATAATTCATAATTCATTGTTCCATCAATGATGGTAAACCGTCCAGGCCCAGATGCAGCAAAAGAGGCCCGAACCGTGATGCTACCACCACCATGTTTCACAGATGTCATAAGGTTCTTATGCAGGAATGCAATGTTTTCCTTGCTCCAAACATAACATTTCTCATTTAAACCAAAAATACTATTTTGGTCCCATCTGTCCACAAAACATTTTTCCAATAGCCTTCTGGCTTGTCCAAGTGATCTTTAGCAAACTGCAGACAGGCAGAAATCCCCTTTGTTTATGCCATGATACACTTCCACTTCCCATCCCATTGACTGAAATCACCTGAATCTAATTTCAACTTCAAATTAAACTGCTAATCTTAGAGTTTCACATACTTTTGCCACTCACATATATGTAATATTGGATCATTTTCCTTAATAAATAAATGACCAAGTATAATATCTCATCTCATTTGTTTAACTGGGTTCTCTTTGTCTGCTTTTAGGACTTGTGTGAATATCTGAAGATGTTTTATATCATATTTATGGAGACATATATAGAAAATTCTAAAGGGTTCACAAACTTTCAAGCACCACTTTATATAAGTAGATGCCTCACTGGCACCATTTTCTTAATACTGCGATTTGTCGCCATTTGCCATATTGAACGTCAAGATCTACCGGTTAATGCATGAGTGAATTGACAAATGCAGCATACAACAGGATCAACAAGATTTAGCTTATGACTGCTTAGACTGTTGCGTCTATAGTAAACAGATTTAATGATTATTTTTAATGAAGGCAGTTGGACTAGTGATAACAACTGGTAAACAGATACACACACATATACACAGACCATTTTAGACACACAAGGATATTCTTTATATGGTTGCCCTCTGTCTGGGAAAGTTCTGTAATTAGAATAACATTTACTACATGTTAAGGAGAATGGTTAAGTACAAGCTGTCCTCACACCTGAGCTTTTGACCTTTTCATGACTAGTTTTCCAAAGAGTTTGTTTCCACACAACAGACCAAATTTATTCCCCTTTTTTTCCTTCAGTCATTGGGCCCTACAACAAAACTAAAGTTCTCTGCAAAATTCTATTTTCCCTCTGGTAATATGCTTGACGAAAACCATAAAGGGGCTTAAAAACACTTTATGAGTTTTCCAGACATGCTTGAGCAGGAAAAATATAAATAAGACAGACCTATGAATCTCCCAGACTGGACTCAAAACTTCAGTGAACATCCAAGTGTGAGATCTGGGGCAAAGACAAGACGTTCCATTTCCATATCCTGCGGCTGTTCATTCCAGAAATGAAAATATTACACATTGTTCTCTGTTGTCATATAAAGCTGAATCAAGAGGGGGAAGAATGGATAGAGGAATAATGGATTACATGTTTTAAGAAATTACAAGTACTAAATAATCTCTGTGGCATATTTTAAACCTGTTTTTCTAAAGGTATAAACAATATAGTGTATTTGCATTGTTTTATTGGTCTACTTTAATTTTTGCTGTTGTTTTCTGTACTGTCAATTCATCCATCCATCCATCCATTTTCTATACCGCTTATCCTACACAGGGTCATAGGAGAGCACAAGGTGAGGCACAAGGCGGGGAACACCCTGAGCAGGGTGCTACCTCATCACAGGGCACAATCGCACACACACTCTCACACCCATTCACACACTGTGGACAATCTGGAAATGCCAGTCAGCATACAACGCATGTCTGTGGACTGGGGGAGGAAATCAGAATACCCGAAAGAAATCCAAAGGAAGAACATGCAAATTCAGTTCAAATTCAATGCAAATTCTTGTTTTGTTTTGCACAAAGCATAATTCTGTCCTTTACATGAGATTTTACATTTTACTTTTACAGCCCTTCTGCATCAAAACAAAAACACACACATACACACACATAAAGGAAATCTGAACCCTACATGACAAAGCAGTTTTTTTCTGCTAGTAGTACAACTTAAGAGTTAAAGGTCACCTTACACAAAGTTCTTTACATCATCACCTGTTGTTTATGTCTCTTCATGAAACACCCCTTGATTTCACGTAGGCGTGAAAGGACAACTCACCCAACACACCACAAGCATGCTATGAATTATCCAAGTGTGTGATAGAAAAAGCTCTGTTGCCCTCTGCTGGTATTAACTAAAATCAAAACACTGACAGCACTGGCAATAAAGAGAACCCTGAATAAACAAAATGTAAGCAGTTTGGGGTTGTTGTTGTTTTTATTTTTCAGATGGGGGGTTGCCTGTGATTACAGCTGACATTTGTCTGTTTATCAGCACCTGTTTTGCCTTTGAGGATCTTCAATGGTCAATGACTGAATATAATAAAACACAGGAAAACACATTTTAAATAAGTTTAACATCAGAAACGAGTCAGAATGCTCATTCAATAAAGCATTTTGCTGATTCAGCTCATGGTCATGTTAAAATATCAGTCACTAATGGATACAGAACATGTCAGAGTGACTGGATCAAATAACCTCAACCAGACCTCCCACATCTGCTGTCTTCAGCTGTTCCCTTGGTCCCTTTTTTTAATCAATTTTGTAATACTACCTTGGAAAGTTCCATTCACTATAAATTACATGGTATTGTCCATAGGTTTTGTCCAAAGTTTAATAGGTATACAGTCATGTGATAAAAATAAGTACACCACATGGAAATTGTTGGCTTTTTTGACATATTTGGACAAGCAAACATTTGATCATCTTTGAAACCGTCCCTATTAATAAAGTTGATATACTTGAATAAACCCACAAGGAAAATTAGCTTTTTCAATCATTTATTCAACAGAAATATAAATAGATGAGATATTCTTCTATGGAAAAAGTAAGTACACCCCTGGTCTCAAATGCTAGTATTGCCCCCGTTAGCAGAAATAACTTCTTGTAGGTGTTTTGCATAATTGTCCACCAGGCTTTCTGGGATTTTTACCACTCTTCCATGCAATATTCTTTCAGTTGCAAGATGTTTGAGGTTTTTCTTGCATGTACTGCCTGTTTCAAATCCCCCCTCCAAAAAAAAAAACATTTCAGTGGGATTCAAATCCAGGCTTTGACTAGGCCATTCCATAAATTCCATTTCTTCTTTTTGATCCTTTCCTTGGTGGATTTGCTAGTGTGCTTAGGATCATTATTCTGTTGAAAGGTCCATTTTTGGTTTAACTTCAACTTTCAATCAGATGGCCTCACATTATCTTCAAGCACTCTTTGATATGATACAGAATTCATAGTTGAATTAATGAATGCAAGCTGTCCAGTCCCTGAAGCAGTGAAGCAACCCCAAATCATAACCCAAAATCTTTCCACCACCGTGCTTCACAGTTGGTATGAGGTGATTCTCATGAAAAGCTGTCTTTGGTCTGCGCCGAACATGTCTGCTGTTACTGTGGCAAAAAAAAGTCTATCCTTGATTTAGTTGTCCAGAGCACTATTCCAAAAGGCCTGGTCTTTGTCAATATGCTCATTGGCAAACTGTAGTCTTGCAAAGGCTTTTCCTGGTGCACTTCCCATGCAGGACAAATTTGTGCAATCTCATTCTGATTGTAGAAGCATGCACTTTGACACCAACAGTTGCAAGACTTACTAGCAGATCCTGTGATTAAATTTTGGGTTTCTTGGAGACTTCTTTTTGCATCAGACGGTCTGCTCTTGGGTTGTATTTGGGACAATACAACCCAAATGGGACAGCCAGTACTGGACATTTTGGCAGTCATTTCAAATCTGCGCCATTTGTAGATGATTTTCCTTACAGTGGAATGATGTATTTCAAATAATTTGGAGATCTTTTTAAATCTCTTGCCAGACTCATAGGCATCCACAACCTTTTTTCAAAAGGCTTTACAGAACTCTTTAGATCTTGACATGATGACATCACACACCTCAATAGCAAAGGGAACACCAGACACTAGATGTGAGAGGTTAAAACAAGACAGGTTCTACCTGTACTCCCTAAGTAGGTTCTAATCACTGGCACTCAATCCTGAACACCTGAATCTAATTTTATGGATATAAAGGTGTGGTAAATGTAGGGGTGTACTTACTTTTTCCTTGTGACTGATCTGTTTTTTTTTTTTCGGGGGGGGGGGGCATTTAAATTGTGAAAATTACTACAAAATGTCAATTTTATGTGTCATTTGATAGGGTGTATCATTTTTATTGATAGGCACTGTTTCAAAAAGGATCAAATGTTTTCTTGTCCAAATATGTAAATAAATAACTAAATAAATTCCATGGGGTGTACTTATTTTTTCACATGACCGGATGAACTTTTAGCTTTTAGAATTTTCTATCAACTGAGTTACCAGTTTAATGGTTACACCTATCTAGCAGCTAATAAATGCACAACTGAATATAGATTTAAAAAAAAAAAGGCATTTCACTGTGTGAAGAGTTTTCTAGGACAGCACAGAAAAATAACAAAAAATATATTAGCAGTAATCTGAACACAAAGTTTTAACATGATGTAAACATGCTTTTGAGAAACTTTCCACTGACATATCTTGGCAATCCATGTGGTCAGCCATGTGACCTGACCAGTATGGCTATAATAACAGGCCAAAGTGTAAAACTTGACATCCTGAATGAAAGTATCCCCTGTAAGTCATTGAGATTGGACTTCCAGTCAGTGAGGAAACTTCTTTGTGATTGGGTAAACCCTTTCAAATGTGGCCAAGCATCTTCATCAACTTAAACTCCAGGGCATGGTACTATCATTATCCAGATGGCTAAAATCCTCCATATACATATCTATATATTTATTGGGTAGATAGAATCAGCATCTATTATCATACTAATGATGGGTGGGGAAAGGTCAACTACATTTTACACCATAATCATATTTAAGAGCAAATCTGTGTCAAATTACTTGCAAAGTTACAGATAGTATCTCACTGATACACTAGGACAGGGTTTCTTACAGGCAGGAACCATTTGCCTTCCCATGTACCTTCTTATGATCACAGCACAGGTTTATTTTATGAATATAGTTCAACAGTACAAATATTGGCAAATATGTATTATATTGGAGGCATGGATTTGATATTATGTTTGTCATCTCACAGCTGGTCCCTGGTTTGATCCTGAAATGGGGTTACTGTCTCCTCGTGTCTGTGTAGGTTTCCTGTGGGTTCTACAGTTTCCTCCTGCCTTTCAACAACATGACAGTAGATGGATTGAAATGATAAATTGCCCTCTGTCTGCATGTGTGTGTGTGTGTGTGTGTGTGTGTGTGTGTGTGTGTACGGTGTCCTGTGATGAATTAGCGTCCCATGCAGGGTGTATTCCCAACCGGTGTATCTGGGACACACTCTGGATCTACTGTAACCCTGACCGGGATAAAGTGGTTACTGAAGATTAATGAATGAACGTATTGTATTTATTTATAAGAGCTATTTTGGCTTATTGCTCCTGACATTTTTAGCCATAGAACCCAAACTATTTAAAATGCTAAAATGTGTGTGTGTGTGTGTGTGTGTGTGTGTGTGTGTATGTGTGTGTGTGTTGAGTATATACAGTATCTCACAAAAGTGAGTACACCCCTCACATTTTTATAAATATTTGATTATATCTTTTAATGTGACAACACTGAAGAAATGACACTTTGCTACAATATAAAGTAGTGAGTGTACAGCTTGTGTAACAGTGTAAATTTGCTGTCCCCTCAAAATAACTCAACACACAGCAATTAATGTCTAAACCGCTGGCAACAAAAGTGAGTACACCACTAAGTGTAAATGTCCAAATTGGGCCCAATTAGCCATTTTCCCTTCCCGGTGTCATGTGACTTGTTAGTGTTACCAGGTCTCAGGTGTGAATGGGGAGCAGGTGTGTTAAATTTGGTGTCATCGCTCTCACACTCCCTCATACTGGTCACTGGAATTTCAACATGGCACCTCATGGCAAAGAACTCTCTGAGGATCTGAAAAAAAGAATTGTTGCTCTACAAAAAGATGGCCTAGGCTATAAGAAGATTGCCAAGACCCTGACATTGACCTGCAGCACAGTGACCAAGACCATACAGCGGTTTAACAGGACAGGTTCCACTCAGAACAGGCCTCGCCATGGTCGACCAAAGAAGTCGAGTGCACGTGCTCAGCATCATATCATCAGCAACATAGGTTGTCTTTGGGAAACAGATGTATGAGTGCTGCCAGCACTGCTGCAGAGGTTGAAGGGGTGGGGGGTCAGCCTGTCAGTGCTCAGACCATATGCCACACACTGCATCAAATTGGTCTGCATGGCTGTCGTCCCAGAAGGAAGCCTCTGCTAAAGATGATGCACAAGAAAGCCTGCAAACAGTTTGCTGAAGACAAGCAGACTAAGGACATGGATTACTGGAACCATGTCCTGTGGACTGATGAGACCAAGATAAACTTATTTGGTTCAGATGGTGTCAAGCGTGTGTGGCGGCAACCAGGTGAGGAGTACAAAGACAAGTGTGTCTTGTCTACAGTCAAGCATGGTGGTGGGAGTGTCATGGTCTGGGGCTGCATGAGTGCTGCCGGCACTGGGGAGCTACAGTTCATTGAGGGAATCATGAATGCCAACATGTACTGTGACATACTGAAGCAGCGCATGATTGCCGGGCAGTATTGCAGCATGATAACGACCGCAAACACACCACCAAGATGACCACTGCCTTGCTAAAGAAGCTGTTGGGTGAAGGTGATGGACTGGCCAAGCATGTCTCCAGACCTAAACCATATTGAGCATCTGTGGGGCATCCTCAAACTGAAGGTGGAGGAGCACAAGGTCTCTAACATCCACCAGCTCCATGATGTTGTCATGGAGGAGTGGAAGAGAACTCCAGTGGCAACCTGTGAAGCTCTGGTGAACTCCATGCCCAAGAGTGTTAAGGCAGCGCTGGAAAATAATGGTGGCCACACAAAATATTGACACTTTGGGCCCAATTTGGACATTTACACTTAGGGGTGTACTCACTTTTGTTGCCAGCGGTCTAGACATTAATTGCTGTGTGTTGAGTTATTTTGAGGGGACAGCAAATTTACACTGTTACACAAGCTGTACACTCACTACTTTACATTGTAGCAAAGTGTCATTTCTTCAGTGTTGTCACATGAAAAGATATAATCAAATATTTACAAAAATGTGAAGGGTGTACTCCCTTTTGCGAGATACTGTACATATATATATATATATATATATATATATATATATATATATATATATATATATATATATGCATGTATGTATATATATATGTATGTATATATATGTATGTATGTATGTATATATGTATGTATATATATATATATATGTATGTATGTATGTATGTATATATGTATGTGTATATATATATATATATATATATATATATATATATATATATATATATATATGTATGTATGTATGTATGTGTGTGTGTGTATATATATATATATATATATATATATATATATATATATATATATATATATATATATATATATATATATAGCAGTGTTAAAACTGCAGGTAGATATTATTTCTACTTGGTAACGTATTGATATTTGGATCAAGCATATTTAGCTCAAGTGATAGTAAATCTTGAACTGTTTTGATAGTAGCCAGTGATACATAGATAAATGGACAGATAGATAGATAGATAGATAGATAGATAGATAGAACTATTTTGATAGTGATCAGTTCGGTGATAACTGTAGATAGATATATAGGTAGATAGATAGATAGATAGAACTATTTTTATAGTAATCAGTTCGGTGATAACTGTAGATAGATAGATAGATAGATAGATAGATAGATAGAGTACAATACTTTGAGAACCACAGCCGTGTAGTTGCTGTATAAATACGCCGTAGACAAATGTGTACACAAATGGTTTTGTGAATCGGAATGGATCGTGGAACGAGTCGGCTAAATTTAGCACAGAGAAACTACAACCAATCAGCAGTTCAGGCACTGGATTTGTGTTGACCAGCCTCTAACGGCTCCGCCAATAAGCAGCGGTGTTCTTATTGAATGGCAGGGCTTCTGTGCAATCGCCGGCGGCTAATCGTAGTGTGGGCGGAGCTTGCTGTGGTAGGGGTGGGCATTTGGGGGGGGTCATTCACAGTCGCGAATTTTCACTCGGACGGCGCGCGTGCGAGGGGAGGACGGGCAACGGGGCTGAGAGGAGTTGCCGGGCGATAAGAGGATTTTTAAGCTAGCTGTACGACGCGTTGAGGCGATTCGTAATTACGCCATAACGCACACTCATACTGTCCCCTAAACATAAGCAGTAAGACTTACTTGCTGTGTTACTTAGCTAGTAGCCCGGTAACAGAGGGAGGCGGTGTTCGTGAGAGCTAATTAGCGATCATTAGCTGTTTGCTAACATCGCCTGAGACATTAGCCGACAGCCTGCATCCTGACCCGAGCAGCTAGCTGCATTAGCCGGACCGGCGCGGCTCAACTGTCCAAACAACACAAGTAAGACCAAACTGTCTCTGGGTCAGTCGACGGCTAGCTATCTAGTGCTAACGTTACCGTTATTGAGTTCATTCTGCTGTAATACCAGGGGTGTCTAAGGGGAGCTAACAGGCTAACCGCAGACATCTCTTTGCTAACTTACCCAGCCCCTCTCCCTCCACACCGAAACGCTGGAAATCCGCAAGCGGCCGGAGACGGGCGAAGGGCCGGCGAAGCTGGGGCTGTTAGCGGAGCCGCACAGTGGAGGCGGAGGAGCACCCGCGGAGAGGCACAGCAGCGGGGACGCAGCGGCCGCCATGGACGGGCTGCCGGTGGAGGTGCGCGGCTCTAACGGGGCCTTCTACAAGGTAACTCACTTCAGTCAAACCCAAAAGTGCCGAGTTTAAACCCGGGACAAATCCCAACACCGTTGTTTAAGTGGCTCGTCATAAGACCTAGACCGAGCTAGGATTTTATACCATATCTCATGCATGAAACGAGGTTCGCCATCACTTTGTTGTGAAGGAGGCCTTGGCACACGGTGAGCTCGCTTTTCCACCGTTCCTTCACAGGTCTGAGCAGCACTGAAGGCTCTGTGGAGAAATGTGGACATTCAGGAAGTGTTTTGGGAAAAAAAAATTCCAGACGATGTGTTGTCAAATGAACGTAGAGTACAGACACTAAGGTTCTGACTCGGGTGTGCTTGGACATTTCCTTTATTATCTGCATTAACACATCCTCCCAAATGAGCAGCACACACTTCTTCTCTTCATGATATTTAGTGACCTTTAGCGAAACATAGGAAGTCTGGAGTATGTAGTGGCACAAGGCTTTAGACTTTTGCTCCATCTATTAACAGTGTGCTTGTGTGCCGTATCTCATACAGCCTGTCATGGGCACCTTTTAGGATCAACTCACTACAAGCCGAGTCATATCGTTCCAGTCTTCACGATCACAGTAATTACTTTTAACGAGTGAGCCTTGCTATTAACCATGTGTGCACGATTTCCCCGACACCAGAAACCCCCTTTCGGTTTAAAGTTTTCCGATTGCTCCAGTTTGATTAGGCAGCCCAATCCAGTTCAACCAGACTGATACCGGTTGTATAAACCTCAGCGTTCTACCCACAGGTTTCATAATGTTTGATGCCTTGGCGTTTTCATTTCAGGGCTTGTGAAAGCAGAGACTTTAATAGTGCAAAATATTGCTCTGGTTTTCTCACGGGATTATTAGTTGCTGTAGTAGTGTTGGTGTAGTGCACGTTCTATACTGAGAGGTGACATTAGTTGTCTGAAAGTTTGAATCTGAGGGATGAGAGCAGGTGGAAAAGGAACAGGTGATCTCAGCCCTGACACTCAACACTCTCTCCAACCCCCCACCCCACGGCTGCTCAGTGCAGTCACTGCTCTCGGCTCGGCTGAATCCAGTTCTGCTCGGTCGGCATAACTTTAACTCGAATCAGAAGTTCATTTAGTTCACTGCTACTTTTGCTGTGTGCCGTCACGTTTTCACTCTCCTCCACCACTCTGATCCTTTTAATAATTTCACTTATTGCTTATTCCTTTTGGTAATATTTATCTCCCTCATCACTTCCTTATTCATGGCTTTCCCCCTTTTTTTTTTTTTTTTTTTTTTGCTTTCTCTATTAACTTTTTAAATCCTTTTTACAAATTTGCAAAAGGACTTATAGTTGGATTGTTCTCTTGCACTTCTGTAAAAAATTTTTACCTGTCCTTCACCTGTATTTGAGAATTGATTAGGTCTTTGCGATACTACGATGGATATTACCGGGTCTGTCAGTTTTACGTTCAGTTCGTCACATTGTAACTGGGGATTGAAATCAAACGCATGCTTGGATCTCTTCACTTTCGATATCAGAGTTATATAATTGGCTACCTCTGTGGTTTAAAGATCTGCACAGAGGTCTGATTACAGTTGAGTTCCTGGTACTGCTAAGACATTTGCCAAGGGTTTACTTGCCGAATTGAAAATGATGGTCTACTGAGCAGTTTATGCTACATCATAGTCATGTAGGTGGTCAGTGCTGATTGTTTCATTGATGACCCATCTAATGCAGAAAGCCGTGATGCTCCCAGAGCTCTCGGACCAAAAAGGGACTGGCTACGTTCTCATTTGGAAGAGTGGCACATGCAAGGGACGCATTGGACGTCATTAGTCTTCAGGCATGTGTCCCAAAATGGATGGCGACTGTAACATACACACCTCTTTCATGCGCTCAGCTTACACTTTTCAAACTCTTTCTAAACTATGTTTTTGTACTGATTTTGAACGCAAAGCAAGTTAGTGCTGTGTGTGTGGATATCGCATTGACCTGTCGCCATTAATGAACTCGTTTATCACCAGTCACTGGCGATCAGAATGGACTGAGTGCAACAGAATTATACAGAATAAACTCAGGATCCAAAGAAATTACACTCATAATTTTACATCTAGACATGACCAAATAGTGTTTACCAGATGCCGACTGGGCCATTCAAGACTAACACGTGCGTTTTGACTGACTGGTGAAGATCCTCCCGTTGTACCATGCCAAACCCCTATGGCCATCAAGCACATTTTACTGAACTGTAAAACGTTTGGAACTCGACAACGCTTTTATACAGATGCTTAATAGATATTTTAAGTACCATCTGAACAGATTTTTCAGTTTTTATCTTGCATACATGTGTCTAAGTGTTTTATTTAATATTGTAAACTTATTATGATGTTGTGCAGTGGAACGTGCATACATAAGAACATGAAACCAATGAGAAGGCAAGAAGGTGTCTCTCCAAGCAGGTGGTATACCAGAGGTCTTGGTTTACTCTCTTTATCTTTTCCATTCCTCGCTGCTCCATATTAGGCAGCATCACCCTGCCAGCTCCGTCACTCATCCTGTGCTGTGGGTTAGAGGTGTGTCTTGATAAAACTGAGTGGTGGCGTGATTGATGAGGAACAGATTTTGAGAAGGGGTTCTCGCTTTCTGTGTATCTCTTATGTTCTCATAATCCTAGTGGGCTATTCGTAATACGTATTTCACTTTCCCTGTGATGTGTGCCAGACCACCACTTCCCACAAACTTTTGTCACATACTATGTGGGTGTGTTCATCCGTATACAAAACCTGGCCTGACTGTCAAGGGAACTTGAAAGGGCTCTCATGCCCCTTGAGACCAGAGATGTCAGGAATATGTGAACGTGGAGAGAGAAACTTGTGTGCTGTTTCTTCTGCTTCCCTATAAAATGGCTGTGCCAGCATCAAGAAACGAGAAACATTTACAGCAGTTTTAATTTTTTTTCTTTACAAGGAAATTTTTCTGTTTAGTGCGGGTTTATCACGGTCAAGCATCTATGTGAAGCTGAACATGCTCTTTTTTTTTCTTCTGTGTCCTTTCAGGCATTCATCAAAGATGTCCATGAAGACTCCCTCACGATAGTTTTTGAGAACAAGTAAGTTAATGTCACTTCTAATGGGTTTTGAGTACTAGTGGAAGACCCTTGACCCCTAAAGCAATACACAGACAGTCTAAATCGACTTCCTCAGTTTTTGGGCCCACCTGACCTTAAACAACACGTCTAACAACATTTATATGTATGATGTTTCACCCAGTAGTTAGTGTTGTCCATTTCTTTTAACCCAACTTTCTCTGGGTAAATCCCCGATTTGTCACCGTCTCTCTTTCTCTCCGCACCTGTTAGCCTGTCTTTCTGTGTCTCTTTCTCTCTTTTATGTAACCCCGCCACCTTCTCCGTTCCTGTTCCTGTCCTCTCTCGCAATTTCTGTTTATTTTCTCTAATCTACACTTCCATTTGAGCATTCATGATGTTGAACTAAACAATTCCCTGTCAGCAAGTTGACCAGTATACTCACTGGGCCATATTTTCATACAAGCCCTAGCACAGTCATGTTCATTCTGTCTCTGTCTGCCCTGATGAGGGTGAGACAGAAATAGCCGTACGAGATATGTGAACTGGGGTGGGGGGTTGATGACAGCCCTGCCATTCTTGGCTGGTTACGTTGACCTACCATCAACTACAACTGTAGTCATTCACCTGTGCTCTTGCATAAATGCTTCAGTTTATAATAATTCTGTCATTTAAATTGTGCTGTATTCTGACAAGTGGCTCAGAAAAAAAAATATTGGCGTACCCCATGTCCCATTAGGTTTTTACCTATGTTTAAGAATGATTCACCATATTGATTAAGATATGTGTGTGTGTGATGGAGAGCAGGAGAGGGATGGGTGGTGCCTTGGTGGCAATCTTTGTCCCGTGCTGTTCCATGTGTTCCAAACAGGTCTAATGCAGACGGCGCATTTGTACATAAGGATATACGTGACGTTTACTAGAATTGAAAATCCATTGAACTATTTTCACACAGTCAGTTTTACAAAGGAATTCGCCGGTGGTTAATCAGGAATTGGTCAAGTATGATCCCAGCAGGAAGTCCTGGGAAGACTGACATAAATGTTCACTGGGGGGGAAAGGCCATATGCAGTTACCAGGAAGTTATCGGGAGGGTGTGAACAGAAGCCAATACTTTAACGTTATAGAGGATGATGTGTTGATGAATATTTATGGTATGACACGCTGCCACTTTTTAAAGTGGCAGATTTAACATGTTAGTACATTAAACTGACGCTGAGGAAAAAGTAATCTCTGCCAAAAACCAAAACAGAGTTTCTGGAAGTTGTTAGCCATTTGTGGTGAAGAGAATAGTCCTCATCACATTAATAATATGGTATGGGGCTGCACTGCTAAACATGCTCAAGCATTTAAAACAGAAATTCCATCAAATATCCTGTGATGTTGGATTTATAACAATTTACATTCTGTGCAATGGGAAATGTGAATGAATGTGTGCATATTGAAAGCCACATAGTGTGATCAGGGTGTGCCAGTAGTGTCTTGGGGTCTGAGTGTGACGACACTAATCTAGTACTTGGTTAACTTAGATTTTGTTCCCTGCGAAGAATTAAATGCGGAAACGTGTTTCTGCTTAAGATACTGATGGATGCGTGTGCATATGTGTTTCTTTTTTTGTTTGTTTTTTAAATAGCTGGCAACCAGAGAGACAGCTACCGTTCAGTGATGTGAGGTTGCCACCCCCATCCGACTACCACAAGGACATCGGCGAGGGAGAGGAAGTGGAGGTAAGGCTGTTGTTACCCCAGACACCTCTTGTCTGAGTCACAACTTTACACACCTTTGTTAACCATTGCAGTGTGTAAGATCGCCTTGCAGCCCCCTTAGTTCTCAACATGACAGCTGTTGGGGGCTATTAGCAAGCATGGCTGACATTTGACACATGGCCACTTCCACACATGGTGCTGTTGGTTTATCCTGAGTTTATCTGCATCAACCATTTGTTGTTGTTTTTTAATATATATATAGATTTGATTGAAATCTTTTTTGGTTGTAAATATCTGAGTCTTTTCCCCCCAAACTCAATCTTCCTAAAAGAGCTTAATATGCACATGTCCCACTACGTTCTTCACCATCTAATTCAGTTGTTTACAGCGCTGCACTTATGTCACAGATATTACCTTTTGAATTTCCTCTTTGCACGTAATAATTCACACACTCCACCCATACACACTCACCTGTTTGTGTATCTGTTGTGTGTCAGGTGTACTCCCGAGCAAACGAACAAGAACCCTGTGGCTGGTGGCTGGCGAGGGTGAGGATGATGAAGGGCGAGGTGAGTCTAAGACTTGGTTGGTTCACCGTGCTTACCGTGTTTGTGTGTCTGTAGGAATTCTCCTTCATTGTTCATTTATCCTATCATAAATAGCATGAAATCTGGGAGGGGCCATACACACCTCCCATTCACGTCCAGTTCTGTTGTTTCAAATTATAGTCCACGTCACATAGCTGAGTGCATCAGTGAGTTCAGAGGAGAAGACTCAGCTTGTGATTGTGGCTTATAGTCATTGAGGCTTTCAAATGATTACTTGCATAGGCACCGAACAGAGATGCTCATTCTTGCTAGCATGTAGATTAACTTTCAATCTGGATCAAACTTTTCAGATTCTTATGCTTTGTGTACATGCACTTCTTTTGTCAGAACTCCTTCTATGTAATAGTGTTATTTTATATTTAATCATCCTTATTTGTGATTAGTGTACAACTTTCTCTAATAGGAAAAATGCAATTAAATATATCAACAGAATTCTGCCACTATGTATAACTTTGACCCTCGGGATGCTATAACTTGGATTTTCAGTTAAAACACAGAATGCTGGGATGTATACAAATGAACTACACACGTCAGTACAAGCATAGCGCGTTTAACGACTAATTAATGGGCCGAGGTATACATCAACGCACGAGGCAAGAGAAATCCAAGAAGAGGTGTGTGAATACGTGTACATTTCCCATCTTTGAAAATTTGGTTGTATGATACTTTACTTGCTAACATGACATGATTCAAGGCTTTTCAAAAGTGAGACCTTTGTCTGAGCTGTACTCTGGAATCAGTGTATACTGGAAGAGTTTAACATGAGGTGATGGAAGTGAACACACGTGTTCCCTAAATATTCTTGTCCTCCAATACCGAGAAAGCAATCATAAAAATCCAGCAAAGTTAACCTGTTAAGATCTTCGGACTAAACGCGTTTAACCTGCTTATAAAGTAAACATGCATGCTGTGGCTCAGGGCAATAAAAGAGCTTGTTAACTTTTAAGCTTGAAAATGTATCCTCAACTAATGTAGATAAAATGAAGTCTGTTTCTGTGGTAGCTCTGTATTTATATTCTCTGCTGTCTTTTATTTATTTATTTTTATGAGTTTTGTGCGAGTAAGCCAGAAGAATGGCCGACAGTGTGATCCCATAATGCTAGCTGGTACTAATAAAAAGCTGGGTGAATAAAAAGAGTTGACTTAATATAATATATAACTATAGTAATTAGCGTATACCCCATTGGTGTTCATTAAATATTGCCAAACTTTTTAAGTTGAGTAATGTCATAAGCTAGGCCAATTGTAATTCAGCATCAGTGATGCTTTGTTATTGAGTTTCCATAACGATCGTGTTTATTGCAGTAATTCCAGAGGTGATTATCTTTATATTCGAATAATAGTATTGAATAGAGCTACAAGGTGAATGATGGCATTACATGATACTGCTTAGTCTTAAACCTGAATCCTGGCATTCAGGCTCACATCTGCACTGTTGAGCTGTGCGTTTGTACCCTCAGACCTGGAACGTGAATATTGATTTGAGGCGTTTCAAGCCCTTTGGGAGCACATTTTTGGCCTAATAGCACAGATACATAGCTCTTGACCCAGTTACCCATAAACGTACCTCTAAGATGTGGCTTCATCTGTGATAGCAGCATTGCATAGAAAATGACCATGTTTGAGCATTTTTATTAATTAATTTTTTTTACCTCGTATCACTGTTGTAATGCTTCGTTTAGTTTTAGGCTTTAAATAATTAAAATTGACCCTAATGTTTAAATAGACTTTACCAAATTGAGTGTGCTTTGTTTTAAGCTGTTCTCCACTGCCCACGTTTGTCCGCTTGACTTGGAGTCCAACACTATTATAATCTATTACAGTGAAGGCTCTCTGTGGGGCATGTACACAATGCTGCATGCTATCATGCTGGCAAAGTGTTGGGGTGTGTGTGTGTGTGTGCGCGCGCGCGTGTGCAGCAGCACCCTGGTGAAAATACTGCATAGAGCAAAACACTTGGCTTCCTTCACAACTGCTCTTGCGTCTTCTTGCTAGCACCTTGGTTAGCTCTCTTCCCCACACACACACACACACACACACACACACACACACACACACACAGGCTGTCTAACTCAGTTATGACAGCACTTTCGGTAATGTGCAGCATTAAACGATCTTCTGGTTTAATATGAAGCTCAAGCTGCTGCTGCGATCTCATCCACTCCATCAGCAGCACAGTAGTACATCACGCTTGGACGTGGTGTGTGTTAGAATAGCTCTTTTGATTCCACCTCTGATTAAAAATGATGTGGTTGGGGTAAGTGGGTCTGGTCCTGGTTCAACGCGTGAGCGTTTGACTTTTAAAGCCGCTTGGTGGCAGTATCTTTTGTCAAATGTTCTATATGATAAAACTGAATTGAAGTTAATGAACTGATTCATTTGGTCAGCGAGATGCTAGGCAGAATAAAAGTCCTCCCATGGAGTTCACTGATAACACTGTGCACGGCGTTATAGTACATTATCAACCCAATCGATCCTTGACCAAAAGACTGATGACTGCTTTATTGATTTATTTATTTTTCCCTCTGAGCTTAATACACAACACAATGCTGTCTTTGAACTTCTTTAGCTGGAGGTGAGTGTGTGAGAGAAAGAACATTGTTAGTGCATGACTTGTCCTTTGTCTTGTGTTTCAGAAGAACTATTTTTCATTACCAGTGTTTATTTTGTATTTATTTGTGTTTTACTTGCAGCTCTTTAACACACACATATTTCTGTAAAATGTGCTCTGTATGAATGTTTTTATTTATTGCTAGTAACATGTTTACTGGTTTTAATTGTTTTCATGTAGTTTTATTCTAAGAGGTATATTAATGATATAGAGGCACATTATTGGTATACGCATTGAAGTAAACTATAGAGGCTCGTTGACGTAAACTGTATAGGCTCGTTGAAGGAAGTTCTCGCTGTGTGGACTTTGTGTTTTCAGTTCTATGTAATCGAGTATGCTGCATGTGACGCCACATACAACGAAATAGTCACATCCGAAAGAATCCGGCCTGTCAACCCCAACAGCCCTTCCACTCGCAACTCCTTCTACAAAACCACCATCGCTGTGCCCGAGGACCTCAGAGAAATGTGAGTGTGATGCCTTCATACACACACGAGCGGTCACAACAAATGTGACGCTTCATATTTTCGTCGTATTTATGTATTCTGTATTAGGATTGGACGTTACCGTTTCAAGCACCTAATATACGTCTGTTTTAAGCTTTTAGCTAAATGATTCTTTAGTCAAAAAGAATTTGATAGCTGTAATACACAGATTGGTTCACACAACACGTGCATTTGATGTCTGCGGTGTTGGTAGATGATGAGACAGGGAAGAGAGGAGGAAAGAATGAGAAGATGGACTCAACCATAATGTTTTTTTTTTTTCTTTTAAACTTTGATTAAATGTGGCAGCTGCTTAAGTGACAACATCCACAAAGACTTCAGGAAAGCAATCGGGGCCAACTGCATCTTCTACAACACTTCATCACATGAGCTGGTTGTACTGGTCAGTACATTTTCTGTTTCTGGTCCTCTCCTTCATTATTCTTTCCTTGTAGTAATTTCTTTCCCTCGAGTGCACGGTAATGGAACAGGAAACGCTGTCTTTCCACAGTCCACAAATGACTCGACAGTGAAGCGTGCCTCCCTTCTGAGTGACATGCATTTCCGCAGCATTCGCACCAAGCTCATGCTCATGTCTCGCAACGAGGAGGCCACCAAACACCTCGAGGTGCGTGCACACACACGTATTCAAACGTCAACGTTGAAACCTTGAAACACTTTTTTTTTTTTTTTGTTATAAAATTCCTTCCCATTGAAATACACTAGTTTAGTGATTTATCTTCAGATCATTTTTAGTCATTTGTTAGTTAATGATGGGATGTTGGAGCAGAAAAAGACAGCAAATGTCAAAAGAGAATCAAAATTTAGGAACTGCACTGCAGGGATCTTAACTTATGCTGCATGATTAAGCAAGAAAATAAGTAGAAGCTTAATGTCTGTCTTGCCACCGTGTGTGCGCTTCAGACGAGTAAACAGCTGGCATCAGCCTATCAGGAGGAGGTACGGGTGCGGGAGGATTTGATGGGTTTGGCCATCGGCTCCCACGGCGCCAACATCCAGCAGGCACGCAAGGTTCCTGGGGTCACCGCCATTGAGCTTGAGGAGGAGAGCTGCACCTTCAGGATCTACGGAGAGGTGTGTGTGTTTTAAGTAAAACGAACAGGCAACTGCAGTTGTGTTGGCACGTTTGCATTTGTAGTATGTCCTGCGGTACTTTTTTTTTTTTTTTTTTTTTTTTTTTTAACCAGTGGTTACGTAAGCAAGAGTTTTAATGCGATGTAACGTACAATGCCTAAAGCTGTTCTGTAAACAGGGAATCGATCAAAAGGTGCTCGCCCTCTAGCAACTTTAAACCAGGCGATATTCAAGTATAATGTTGTCTTAAGGACAAACGAAAACTCCCGACTTAACTGCTGAACACGATTTTAATGAAACCCAGAAAATGCTGTCATAATTATGTTGCTCATTTTCTCTGAAAGAACTGAGAACTAGAATAATAGGGTGTTCTCAATATGTGTGAAATGACTGAACATGTTCTTTTCTGTTCTCTCCTCTACTCTTTTGCTGTGTCAGACCCCCGAAGCTGTGAAACAGGCTAGAGTATATCTAGAGTTTAAAGAAGACTCCTTCCAGGTACCCAGGAATCTTGTAGGTGAGTTTACTTTGTGAAACACGGAGATCATTTAGCGGAATGAGACATCTGGTTGTCATCTTGAATTGGGGGGGAAATAACAAAGTTGGGCTTTTAGTCTTAAGAATAGTTTAGGAGCAGTCTTTACTGACGTTAGCAGTACTACTGACGGTAGCTCAGAGACACCAAAGGACACCCTCGAGAGTCAGGTTCAGACAGGATGTTTTGCTGAGATCGGAGTGATTTTTCTGCAGTGCCACATTCCATATGTATCCTGGATTTTTACAAATGACCACGTTCTCACAAGGTTTAAATGATTCTTCTGATGCTTTACTCTCAGTATTAGAAAGTTATTGCTGTTATGAGTGCAAGGTTCAAATGCCCACTAAATAAAATTTTGACTGTAGCTGGTAGTGTAAAATATCAGTCACATTTAAATCTCTCTCTCTCTCTCTCTCTCTCTCTCTCTCTCTCTCTCTCTCTCTCTCGTGTCATCTAGGCAAAGTTATTGGGAAAAGTGGCAAAATCATCCAGGAAATTGTGGACAAGTCTGGTGTGGTGCGTGTTCGGATTGAAGGGGACAATGAGAAAAAGCTGCCCAGAGAGGAGGTAAGCCTCCAAACACCATCAACACACAACTCTCAGTAGTTCTGACTGACATATAGTCACAACTACACACTATAGAAACTACACACTATAGACCTTTATTCTGATTTTATATATATATATATATATATATATATATATATATATATATATATATATATATAATATATTATATATTTTATATATATATATATATATATATATATATATATATATATATATAATGTATGTGTATGTTTATTTGCTTTCATAAAATAGTGTAACTTACTATGTCTTTTGTGTTCCCATCTTTCAGGGTATGGTTCCCTTCATCTTTGTAGGAACCAAAGAAAACATAAGTAATGCCCAAGCCTTGCTGGAGTACCATGTGGCCTACCTGCAGGTTAGCTGACTTCTGAGGATACTATATTTGTGTTCGACTTAACGCAGCTCCATCACCACTTGGCTTAGTACAGTGCACCTGTACCAATCTGCCTGAGTAAGGCAGATTCAGGTTTTTTAGAGCCAGCTGAATCCTGCCGACTGCACAAGCTACGAGTCGTCTTGTTTGAGGACGGAACTTAAATCTTGATTTGTTAGCTCCTCTGGCAACTATAATAAATGCCTAAAGATGTTGTTCCAGATTAAATGTGTGATGTATTTAATGGTGTTATACACCCCGTCAGTAGGTTATATGTTTTTATGTAATCATGAACATATCTTGTGTTTATCCTAATTAAATGGATGAACAATACAGACTTTACATGAAGAATTGAAGAATAGGAAGCCCTCATATAGACGCACTGTTTTGAAAACAATACTTAGATTTTTTACAGTGAAATGTCAGTTTGTGTGTCTCTTAACAAAACTGAGTAAGGGAACGCATGACTTTATTTTTTATTTATTTGCATTGAGCATTTTTTATTTTTTAATCAACCTGCACCCATAAATTTCTGCGAAAAAATGTTCTCGTCACCGGCGGCAACTCGCTAAGCAAAGGAACTGTCCGAATTGACGACTGTCTTTTCATCTCTTCCCCTGTCTGTAACCAGATAAGCTTACAGTCAAGGCGAGGTGCAGTTGAACTCGAAAACGCCTTATAAAAGTGCTTCAGGGGTGATGGTTGTTTTTTTGTTTTGTTTTTTTTTCCTTCCCTTGGTATCCAAGATTAGCAGTCAGCGGAGACATGAGAGGTCAATGTTCAAATACTATCTTAATTTAAAAACGATTACACAGACCTGCGTTTTTGATTATGTGCAGAAATGGCAGGCGGCCATGTTAAGCTCACTGCAGCGCTGGAGATGGCGGCTCAATCTAGACTGGTCACCTGACGTACTCTCTCATGGAAACCTGCTGATCACACCTCTCTTTTAACCACCAACAGCTAAAGATAACCATTAGGGCAGTTCCGGGGGGGTGAGGGTATGTTGGATGGATGGATTACAAGCTACATGGCTCTGTGCTTCCCAGAATAGCCCCTCAGCCCCTGCGCTAGCCTTCAGTGTACCACCCTTCAGCTGTTGTTCAACGATGCAGCTGTCGCACACCGCAGTGACATCCTCTCACACACACTTCCCCTTACTGAACACACTGACTGCTGTCTTTGTAGTTTAGCTTTACTAATACGCAAGATTCTGCATGTTGGTCATCTCTACACCTGTGATTCACCTTAACGGGAATATCTCTTATTTTCTTGTATATTAACAGGCTTGTTTAATTAGCCACCACTATACATGTGTAGTACACTATACCTATACATTTATACACCACTATAGATGTATAGGTACAGTTTATCTTACCAACTTAGCTTTGTGTTGTGTATTTCGGGGACTTTTATTCTGTGCCGATATTATCGGATGATGTTGATGATGATAATCAAGCCCGCTTGTTGTGTTTGTGTGTCTCTCAACGGTAGGAGGTGGAACAGTTGCGTCTGGAGCGGCTGCAGATTGATGAGCAGCTTCGTCAGATCGGTGTTGGTTACCGTGGCGCCCCAAACCGCTCCGGGGCACCTGGAGCCGGTGACCGTGAGAGGGGATACCAGACTGACGAGAGCAGCAACTCTCTACAGACCTCCCGCACGTACGGTGGACGAGGTCGTGGGCGCAAGTCCAACAATGCATACTCTGGTTATGGTGAGCCAACTGTACATGATCTCTTCCACTATTGCTTTGTATGTTTTGAAGACACAGATTGGAAAGGTTGGAATATTTAAAAGCAGGGTTTGTACAAGGTGCTCGAAGTGTTTTGAATTTGACTGTTTGAAATGTAAGTACTGGAAAACCTTGAAAGTAGGCCTTTTTTTAACCTAGTGATGTTTCAAAAAGTGCTTGAAATTATAAAAAGTCAACAAAGACAAAATCGGTAAATGACTTTAAAGTATTTCTTTTTGATAGAACACGAATATAATCCTTTCACTCAATATATGATTTTATGACCCTGCTGCAGGCCCATTATTTGCTTACACATTTTAACAAAGGCAGCTCCGGTCCACTTTCCAGGCCACATTAGTGGCTTTTTTTCTGCCAAAAAAAGTACCTAGTGACAAATCCAGAGACTTTTTGGACAAACTTTGGCTACTTTCTGTAGAATAGAGTACTCAGTGCTGCCCCACGAGCGCAAGATCCTGCTTTCCCCCAGGAGGTAAATGGTAAACGGTCTGCAGATATAGCACTTTTAACCAAAGCACTTTACACTGGGTCTCATTCACCCATTCACACACACCAATGGTAGCAGAGCTGCCATGCAAGGCGGTAACTTGCCATCGGGAGCAACTCTTGGTTCAGTTTCTTGCCCAAGGTACGTGGAGTCATGTGGGACGGGAAATGAACTGACAACCCTACGATTGGTGGACAATCCACACTACCACTTGAGCCACAGCCGCCCCAGGTCTACCTCTCTTTGCAGCTACTCTGTTCAGTGAGGGACAGAGAGGAGCTGCACATTCAGTGTGAGAGAAAGAATAAAAGACATCGTCACTTATAACATTCTCACTGAGTGATCATTTTACATGTATTTATCGGTAAAATCACAGCACAGCGCTTGTCTTTAACTTGTGTATGATGATTTTGTCAGATAGCATCGCAGTTATAAAATCAGGATCGTTCCCTTGTCTGACAGCAGAAACAGAAAAAATATGTAAATGAGAACCACTTTATTGGGAATTTGGCTGTATTAAAATACAGTATGTGAGCACAGAGTAGGAAAAGTAATTTGCGATGCAAATGCATCATGCAAATATGCGATGACGTAATGAATATGCTAATTAGCGTGTGACATCATCTAGCGCCATTTAGCGACTTTCCATTGAAAGTTGTTGGAACAGTGCTCCTGTCACTCACGTGGAGTTAAACTGACGTTATAGTGAAGAAGTGTTTGAAAAGTCCTTGAAAGTCCTGGAATTTCATTATGAAACATCTGTACGAACCCTGTAAAAGGGTTTAAATAAAAAATCTGTTTTTTTTTTTTTTTTTTTTTTTTTTTTTTTTTCTTCTTCTTCTTGACAGTTAAATTAAATCTTTGCGCAGACGTTGTGGTTGTATTGGATAGATTGAATATTTCCAATGCACGGGGTTGAATTAAATCTTAAGTAATTTGGGTTCTTTTTTCCCTGTATTTTGTTCTTTTAAAATATATGAAGCCAAAGCAGGACATGGTGTATTCTGTCTACAAAAACCTGATTTGTTCTGCATTGTTAGCTTTTCATCATATACGTTTACAGATGCAACAGATTACTGTATAATATGCAATCTCAGCTCAACACTTAAGGCAAGAAGCTTTCGGTGGTGGTGTTTGTACGTTTCTGTGCAAAAGATTGCTACATAATGTAAAATCTGTTAGATCTTGATGTACATACGATGTATTTATATGCGTCGTGTGGCTAAAATGTGTCTGCAGACTGCTGATTTTGTGCACACTGATTGATTTAAATCAGTTGGTGCATTTACTACCTGTATTTTTATGTGGTTTAATCCTGACCAGGTGCTGCATGACCTTTTGTAAGTCACTGGGTACTGCCTTTGCCCAAGTATATGCTAGACAACATGGTCAAAGTTAAGGTTTGTCCTAATAAACCTGATGACTTCTGGCATTTTGAACTCTGATAGGAACAAACTCTGAGTTGTCCAATGCGTCCGAGTCGGAGGATCTGGCTGAGCGGGATCCTAGGCCCCGGGGAGTGGGAGGTGATGAGAGGGGCTCCCGGAGAGGAGGTCGTGGCCGAGGATCCAGCACAGGCAGAGGCCGTGGAGGCCCAGGATCCCGCAGCTCGAACACCATCAGCTCAGGTACCCAGTTCGCCAGCTTGTATGATCGCTGAGGATTGTTGTATCGGTGGTTTTAGGAGCAGCTGTGTTTTGACCACAGCAAAGTTTGAGGGGTGTGTGTGTGTGTGTGTATAACATACTCTCTTTATTTCATCAGTGCTAAAGGACCCTGACAGTAACCCCTATTCCCTGCTGGAGGGTGAAGGTGATCTGGGTGGAGACACCGATGCCAGCGAGAGCATGGGCGGCAATGACCGCCGTCGCCGTTCCCGCCGTCGCCGCAACGACCAGGAGCCCAGTGTGATTGACGCCGCCAATGAGTCGGATGGCCAGGCAGCTACTAGTGAGAATGGACTGGGTAAGATGAACACCTGCATAGTTTAAAGTGCTCTGATGATAGCAAGATGGTTCCTTTAAATCATGCAGCACTCGAGACCTTGACCTGCTCTCGTTGCTTTTCAGATGATGACGGCAAACCCCAGAGGCGCAACAGAAGCCGCCGTCGCCGTAATCGTGCCACCCGACCAGAGGGGGGCTCTGCCAGCCGTGACAGACAGCCAGGTGAGAGAAACATGTTAAAATAACAAATAAAATAAACTTTGTTCAGGAAAATGCAGATTTTTTTTTTTTATTATTATTCTTTTTCAGCTGCAGTGTAACTATGCAGTTTCTAGACATAATTAGACTTGGTTCACAATTGTGTGTGTGTGCACATAAGGGAAACTACCAAATCATAGCATTTCCGAGTTGTTTGATGCATTTATTTTTGTTGTTGTCATTTGCAGTTACTGTGGCCGACTTCATCTCTCGTGCAGAATCTCAGAGCAGACAGAACCTTCCAGTGAAGAAAGAAGAAATTCAACATGCCTCCCATCCTAAGGTACATAACGCCTAATGGCTTAGTTTAATGCTTAATGCTGTTGGTTTGACTGCTACTTGGAATAAGATTGCAGTAGTTCCCTTTCTTTTTTGTAATTAATTAAAATTTAATTTGGTACTTTTAATTGAAAATAAATAAATATATATATATATAATGACATATTACACACACACACACACAGGCATTAGACCAATTAACTCATTGGTTTCCTCTACAGGAGAATGGGACTAGTGTGAAGAAGGAAGAGCATACCCCGTCCAAGCGTTCCCCTAGCAATGGTGTTCCATCATCTGGGGAGACTCTGACCCTGGTGAATGGCGTTTCCTAAATGGAAAACGCAAAACGTCAGCTCACCACTCGAGACCATTGTCTAGAGCAAGACACTACAGCGATCTGTCCCTGCTTGCATTTACGTAAACCTTTAAACAGACGAGTGAAAATCGACTAAAAATCTTGAGTTCATATGAGATTGAGGAGAAAAAGATATAAAAAAAAAAATTTGACAAACGCATCTACTTAAACACTTAAACGGTGTATGTTTATTCTATCTATCAGTACTTAGTGCTTATGTAAGAGAAGCTTGCCAAAAAAGAGCTGGTGGATACGCTTCCAAAATCTGACGTAACTGAACACAGGACGTGACTATATGTTTTAATTTTTGGAGAAACAGTTTTCTTTTTGTTCGTCACTGTTGTCGTTGTTTTGTTTGTTTGTTTGTTTGTTTGTTTGTTTGTTTGTTTTTCTTCACTGGTGTGGGATTGGTCACATTCCCAACTAGATGCATCTCTGAAACAGTGTTAGAGGCGAGGGGAGGAGCTAGCCAAGAGATTGTGGGGGATGTGGGCGGAGCCTCTCATGTGACTGGCAGTTGTGGCTAAGGTACTCTAAGATTAACGTGGGGTGGGGGAGGAAAGACATTGTGCCTTGAATTTGAAAAAAAAAAAAACAAGCATTTTTGTTTTTGTTCGTGGAACAACAGATACTGTTTCTTATGCTTTTTTTTCTTCAATTAAACGAGAATCCAGTTGAGAACATCATGGCAGGGTTATGCTAGGAGAGAGAAGAGAGGATACAATTTGATACTAATGCCAAACAAGAAGGTAGGAACATTCATATGTGGTAGGAGTCATGATCTGGACAGCGTTTATTGTGCGTGTGTGTGCGCGTGCGTGTATGTACGTTTGTACACGTGTAGTTAGTATGCAACCGTAGACATAAATTGGGAGAACTGTTACATCGTCTGAGAGCCGACTCTATCGAGAGAGATGAAGGGATGCAGCCATGTTAGTTAAAGGATGGGTGTTCACCTCTCTGTGCTTTGCATTATGGAGGAAAACAGGCATGGCTGCATCAGGAACAGCCTCACACACAGACATACAGGTAGAAACCTGCCAGACCCAGATTGCTAATTTTCCCAGAACCGATACCCAAACGTACATCAGTGCCTCTGACCCCCCCCAAAAACCACTGCTGTTTCTGAGAGGGTGTGTGGAACGTGATTGTGTGGTAAAGTGATGGATAATGCACCCAGTTGCAGCTTTGACACCACAGTAGATTGATGTGGTTTATTCTCGCTGTGCCTGCTGAACGTTTTAAACGGTGACGACTCCTCTGTGGTGCCCCCTACTGGATGAGCTGGGGTTGTACACAACCTAGTGATCAAGAAGGCATGTTGTGTAGGGAACAACAGGCCTCAGAAAAGTTGAGAGCCACACAAACACGCACACACACGATTGTGTATGTGAATATACAGTACACTCCAATGTTATCACTACACAGTTTAGACTTCCTGGGTCTCTGGTCGAGGAGGTTTAAACCCGAGTTTTAATCCACGTGCCTCGGAGGCCAGGCAAGCGTGGTGTTTATACGGAACAGGATGTCTGTCGCGTTCCTGATTGTCGCGGTCAAAAAAAGACGCAACCGGGGGATTCGTGTCTCCCTTTGGCTCACATTACTGTCATCTTGGTTTTTGCTCTCAAACTTTTTTGGTTGTACTTTTCACATCATTAAAAAAAGAATAAAATGGAAATGAAAAAAATATTTCTGGAATGAGCCTTTTATTTCATAGCTTTATTGTTCTTTATGTAAAGATCATTTAGGCTAATTGTGTTCCTCTACAGTGGTGCTTGAAAGTTTGTGACCCTTTAGAAATTTCTATATTTTGCATAAATATGACCTAAAACATCAAAGTCCTAAAAGTAGATAAAGAGAAGCCAATATAACAAATGAGAGAATTTTATACTTGGTAATTTATCTATTGAGGAAAATGATCCAATATTACATATTTGTGAGTGGCAAAAGTATGTGAATCTTTGCTTTCAGTATCTGGTGTGACTCCCTTGTGCAGCAATAATTGCAACTAAACATTTCTGGTAACTGTTGATCAGTCCTGCACATCAGCTTGGAGGAATTTGAGCGCATTCCTCAGTACAGAACAGCTTCAACTCTGGGATTTTGGTGGGTTTCCTCACACGAACCGCTTGCTTCAGGTTCTTCCACAACATTTCTATTGGATTAAGGTCAGGACTTTGACTTGGCCATCTCAAAACATTAACTTATACTCTTCTTTAACCATTCTTTGGTAGAATGACTTAGGGTTATTGTATAGGGTTAGTGTGCTTAGAGTTGTCTTGCTGCAGGACCCACTTTCTGTTGAGATTCAGATCATGGACAGATGTCCTGACATTTTTAGTGTTCGCTGATATAATTCAGAATTCATTGTTCCATCAATGATGGCAAGTCGTCCCGACCCAGAGGCAGCAAAACGGGTGAAAACCATGACAGGATAATGTTCTTATGCTGGAATGAAGTGTTTTTCTTTCTCCAAAAATGACCCTTCTCATCTAAACAAAAAAATTATATTTTTGTCTCATCCACCTACAAAATATTGTTTCATTAGCCTTCTGGCTTGTCCATGTGATCTTTAGCAAACTGCAGAGGGCCAGCAATGTTCTTTTTGGAGAGCAGTAGCTTTCTTCTTGCAACACTGCCATGCACACCATTGTTGTTTTCCTGACTGTATACTCATTAACATTAGCCAATGTGAGCGAGGCCTTTAGCTGCTTAGAAGTTGCCCTGGGTTCCTTTGTGACCTCATGAACTCTTATACATCCTGCTCTTGGTGTGATCTTTGTTGGTCAACCACACCTGAGGAGGGTAACAATGGACTTGAATTTCCTCCATTTGTACACAGTCTGTCTGACCGTGGATTGGTGGAGTCCAAACTCTTTAGCAATGTGTTTGTAACCTTTTCCAGCCTGACAAACATCAACTCTTTTTCTGAGGTCCTCTGAAATCTTTGTGTCTTGTTACACTTCCACAAACATGTGTTGTGAGGATCAAACTTTGATGGATCCCTGTTCTTCAAATAAAACAAGGTGCTCACTCACACTTGATTGTCATCCCATTGACTGAAAACACCTGACTCCAATTTCACCTTCAAATTAACTGCTAATCCTAGAGGTTCACATACTTTTGCCACTCAGATATGTAATATTGATAAGTTTCCTCAATAAATAAATGACCTAGTATAATATTTTTGTCTCATTTGTTTAATTAGTGTTCTCTTTGCCTACTTTTAGGACTTGTGTGAAAATCTGATCTTGTGTTAGGTCATATTTATGCAAATATATAGAAAATTCTGAAGGGTTCATAAACTTTCAAGCACCACTGTAAACTAAAATGGTACAAAATAGCCACTGAAACAAGGCTTTGATTCATAAAAAAATGTAGAGATGTCTCTGTATACAGTGCTATGAAAAAGTATTTGCCTGATTTAATCTGTTTTTGTGTACATCTCGTACTAAATTGTTTCAGAACAATTTATCAGTAATCTGGCAACCAGGCCTGATTACTACAAGCCCTGTTAAATCAAATCAACACTTAAATAAAAGTTTTTCAACAACGTGTAGTTGGTCAAAAGGTTTTACCCAGTAACACCCTAAGCCAAAATTGAAAGAAATTCCAGAATGATGAAGTTGATTGAAATACATCAGTCTGGGAAGGGTCTAGTTCTAGAAGTGAGTGAATGATCTCCAGTTATCAGAAGCGTTTGGTTGCAGTCATTGCTGCTAAAGGTGGCACACCCACATTTTAAATTTAAGGGGGAAATTAGTTTTTCACATTGGTGATACGTTTGGGAAAATTTTATTTATTTATTTATTTTGCTTTAATAAAAAAAAAAAAACCTGTAGTGTGTTTACTCAGGTTGCCTTTGTTTTATGTTGTATTTCATTTAGAAATCTAAAACTATTTAGTATATGAGACACAAAAACAGAAGAAATCAGGATGTGGCAAATACGTTTTAATATGGTATTTTAACACTACCTGTCTTGTTTGAGTGGTTCCTTGTATAGTTTCTTTACAGTCTCATTTTTTATTTCAGGACAGTCTACTACACCATATATCAATGCAATTAAATTCCACATCAAAGCTGAAACATGTCTGAAAACTGTAATCCTGCAAGCCACAATGTATGAGGGTTTACCATCAGAACACTGCAGACAGGAAATTAACTGCTGCTTAGAGCAACTATGTGCAATTGGCACCTAATTTTTTTTTTTTTTTTTTTTTTGCCTCATCAAGAAATGAAAAGAGCAGAACAGGATTATGGATAAACCTTATAGTGCTGGCTTACTTGTATAGACTGGCAATGTTTTGTTTTTTTTGTTGTTGTTGTTTGTTTTTTTAAGTTATGTCAGTTCTGTAGTTGTAATCTGTTTTGATAAAAAATCTTCAACCATCTACAACATGGCAAGCTAAACTGACAGTGTGAAACCTTGGATCATTTGAATGCCCCTGGTTTACATGCTCTTTTGTTTTTGCCCTACTTCTCCTGGTGAACTTTTGTGAAAATTACAGTTGTCTGCTGTCCTCTGCTGGTCACACGAGGAATCTCCCTTGTTTCATTTGATTTGACTTTAATCCCTGCTACAGCTTTTGATTTACCCTCCAAACACAGAAAACTAGATGTCCACAGTTAGTATGTAGGTGCAGGCCATCCAAAGTTCCCTACTGCACAGCTTGCTAAAAGTGTTGTTAAGTTACTGATTATACCATCTGCTGTGACTTCAACCTCTGCTTTGCTCACAGTCATGCCTCACCTCTAATGAAAACCATCTCTGTGGTTTTTAAAGTGGCCCTGCCAACAAAATCCGTTCTTATGACCTAATTTCAGGTTTATCTAATAAATGCTTGAATTTCCATTGGCATTGGGGGAAAAAAAACTAATTTTATAAGGTAATGACTACACCTCCAAGGATATGTTTGTTAATCTCCTGATGTTTGCATATGAGACTACAGTCAAGGAGTTTGCATACAGACAGGAAGTTGCATGGCTGGTCCTCTGGTGCAGTCAGAGCACTGTGGAAGGCATAGCAGAGGATGTAGTTCTGCATCCACAGGGGCTGTATGGCCTATTCTATATAGACACATTTCAGACTATGCACACCATCTGAATAAAAGTCTTGTTCACTTGTAATACTTATATAGTATCCACTTGTGTTCATACTAGCAAGTGTGTGTTATATAACCAGTGTTCTCTATTTCCTTGTCTTTATGGTTGTTTAATGTTTATAAGCATAATGAGCACTCAACAACTAAGTCAAAGTCCTTGTATACATTAGAACACAGGATCCCAACCCTGGTTCTGGAGTACCCTTTGTCCTGCACACTTCAGTGGTTTCTCTGTTCCCAATACACCTGATCTATTTAATCGGTTAATTACCAGCATTTCATGAGTTGAAGTGGGTGTGTTAGAGCATGGCAAACACTAAAATATGTAGTTCAAGGTGTATTCCTGGACCAGGGCTGGGAACCTCTGGAAAAGAAAGGGTACGAAACCGTGCCATTGTTGCTGAGGTAATGCTCTCAGTTGAAGGTACCTTCTTTTGTACATCTTTTGTACCTTCAGTATGTATTGTTTACCTAGAAAAGTTTAAAGTACACCTTATGTAACTTAAATCTTTTTACATTTCCAAATGAAAGATAGATATTAAAGGTTGATTTAGGATCGCAGCTCAGCACCAAGCAAAGGTGCAGTTTAGTGCTATTTTTTCTGAAAGTGTGAATTAAACTATATAAACTGATTCATTTGTTTTGCTGTAGGTTAAAGAAATTCGGGTTTGAGCTCAAACGATGTATATTAGAAGAGAGTTTAGAATTTCAGCGTTTACTTCCTGGTATTTGTATGTAGATGTGTTAAACGGCATATAACACACTTTGAATCAGACCACCCAATTTTTAGACAAGCAAAGATATTGGAACATGTGTCTCACAGGTGTTTCTTGTTACCCAGGTGTGTCCTGTTATATTGATTGTTTAAACAATAAACAGTTCTGAACATCTACTCTTGGTTTTAGCCTTCAGTTTCTCTTGTGAAGACTGCATTTGTTGTTAAAAAAGGATAAGCCAACATGAAGATCAGAGAGCTGCCTATGGGAGAAAACCAAGCCATTTTGAAGCTGAGAAAAGAGGGGAAGTCAATTAGAGGCATTGCACAAATATTTGACATAGCCAATACAACAATTTGGAATCTCCTGAAAAGGAAAGAAACCACTGGTGTACTGAGCAACAGACACCGAATGGGTCGGCCAAGGAAAACAACAACAGCTGATGACAGATACCTTGTGAGAGCTGTGAAGAAAACCCCCAAAACAACAGTCAGTGACATCACCAGCAACCTCCACAGGGCAGAGGTGAAGGTATCACAATACACCGTTCGAAGAAGTTTGAGAGCAGAAATATAGAGGACATACCACAAGATGCAAACCACTCATCAGCAATAAGAAAAGTGTGGAGAAAGAGAGGATCTGCTCATGATCCAAAACATACTCATCTGTGAAACATGGTGGAGGTAGTGTCATGACTTTGGTTTGCATGGGTGCTTCTAGAACAGGCTCACTAATCTCTGTTGATGATGTAACTATTAAGAGAACAAAACTTAGGGGGTGTTTTTTCTTTGTATCTCATTGCTACCTTTTATCTTTTTATGCCTGATTTCTCGTATCAGTAAAATGCAATAAAACTAGATTCAAATGTTAATCATAAATGAAACCCAGCTGCAATTTTGATGTTGGAAGCAGAATGAATTCAGAAGTTTACAGAAACATTTTCTCTGTCAGAGAAATGCATCCAAATTAATTGGAAGGAACTTTATCATGCAGCAAGACAATGATCCAAAACACACTGCCAACTCAACAAAGAACTTTATCGGGTGGGGAAAAGTGGAAGGTTTTACATTGGCCAAGTCAATCACTAGACCTTAACCTAACTGAGCAGCATTTCACCTCCTGAAGAGGAGATTGGATCGAGAAACCCAGCACAACAAACAATAACTGAAGGAGGCTGTGGTGAAAGCCTAGAACAGTATCACAAGGAAGAAACCAACAATTTGGTGATGACACTGAGTGCTAGGCTTGATGCAAGCAAGGGATATGCAACCGGATATTAAAATGTTATTTACTTATTGATTTATCTGTTCCAATACTTTTGCTCAGCTACAAATTGGGTGATTTGATTACAAAAAGTTCTATGTATTATGTTGTTTAACACATCTAGATGTAAATACCAGGAAATAAACGCTAAAATATTTGATGCTACAGCCTTAAACTCAACTTGCACTCTTGCTCCTTAAGTTTCTTGGTCTACACTTTAAATCTCGATACAGCTGCATTTTATTCACAGAGCAGGGATTAGACGAGAGTTTGGAGACCAAAAGAGGACATTACCACTCAGGTGGACGTTTTGCATAAAGGCGAAGAAGTGACTGGATGTGACGCATTAACCACAGGGGAGTAAAAGCTGACAAACAATACAGAGGGGCTGTCTTTTACCAAGCAAGTACAGGGCTGTGGCTTACATACCACCATCTTCCTGAAGGATTAAGACTGGTAAGAAATCGAAACTTATGCTGTTTCTTTTCTTTGTAACTCGTCGCCACGTAGTTACCTTTTTATGGCTGTGTTCAGGCATCAGTAAAATGCAATAAAACTAGATGCAAACGTTAAACATAAACGAAACTCGGCTGTGATTCTTTTCATTATTATTTTTTTACTGACACGAGAGCCACAATGGTCCATACCATCACCAAGTTTCAAAGCTTGTACAAATGTTGTTGTTGTTTTATTATTATTATTATTACGCTTTAAAATAAATAAATAAATAAAATTTAAAGATAGAATTAAAGCATGGGCGCATGGAAGAACTGTGTCATCGCAAATCATGGAAAAAAAAAATCCAAAGCATAAGATGTACTCGAGACGTTATCATAAATGATGCTAACTTTTTTTTTCTTTTCTTTTCTTTTTTCTCTCCAAAACGTTCCCCTAGAGGAAGCTTTAACGGTGTAGTTGCTTTCTTGTCAGCAAAAAGGTACCAAAGCAAAACTCTTCAAGAATCCTGTACCTTTCCATTTCACCAGGTTGCTACGCCTTTCATACCTATAGGGTGTATATTACATGGTAATGTGAATGTAGTGTGCGTTTAAAATTATTTCAGTTATATCACCGGACTATAAAGACCACTCTTTTACCTTTAATTAGCTTTTCGAGTCCTACATTAAAGGTATGTCTACAGCTACTTGACGTTTTCAAGGAACCACACAGGCTAAAGATACAAAAGATGTACCCTTGAGGATAGCACACCAGCAACAAGGAAAGCTGAGAGTCTACTGACCTTTTTTCCTGCTTTTTCTGAGAGTAAACATAGTATCCGTTAACTGGTTAAACGTGTGGTACAATCTCTAAATAATTGCTAATTATTTTATTCTTACCTAGAACCAGTCAGGTATTTAAAATGTAGCAACTCTAGTCTTTCCTATTGGTATTCTCTTAGAAAAAAGTGGTTCTTTAAGGATTAATTAAAGGTTATTAAGGGTTCTAAAGGCCTGGGAATCCTTTTTGATAGGGACAACCAACTAACCTAACAGTAGGCAAGGTTTAGTTTTTGATATGCTTCTGCAGTAAAAGTACCTCGTGGGTATACAAGTGCAACATTCGGGTTTCCGGCCACAAACCTTTCGCAGTTTGTTTTGCTATGATTAAGTTATTCAAATCTGATTTACAAGCATCTGTACAATGCTCAGGAAATTTGCAGTTAATGTAGCATCAGGCTATTTTTCTTCTAAATTTTTGTCACGTCTTAACACAATGGCAGTGACAGCCTGTTATTTATCTAGAGATATAAATCTTAAAGTTGAAATTTTAAAGCTTATATTGGTACAGCATTTGTGCTTGACCCCACTAAGGACAATTTGGACACTCTAGAAATGATTGTCATTTTAAAAAAAAAGGATTATTTGCCTTTACACCAATGCATTGTTGCCAAAACAAACAGCAGTGTAAAAAAAGTATGGGTGTGCCTTTTATGTCCGTCCCTGTACCTGTCCACAGTCCTGCTGACATTTTACACACACACACACACACACACACACACACACACACACACACACACACACAGGCACGTAAGAGAGAAAGTCCGTCTGCTTTTTGGCTTCACATCTTCCATCCAACTCCAGCAGGTACAATGTGTGTTTTTTTGCATCTATTAGAATGTAAAATTGATTTTACTATTTAGTTTTTTTTTATTGCTTAACTGACTAATCCTTAATGCTATAATTCTGTCAGGAAAGAACTCATTATGGTACAATTGTAGTGCTCTAGGTAAACAAATTAAAAATCCATCCTTCATGGATCTGTAATGTAAATTTCACTGTACAATTTATATTCTTTGTATTTAAGATGGAATGTTTAATATGCTTAACAAACTGTCATACAGTCAGAATTTCTGTCTTGGAGTAAACTTGAGTTAGGAAGTTTACAGTGCCCTCCACTAATATTGGCACCCTTGGTAAATATGAGCAAAGAAGGCTGTGAAAAATTGTCTTTATTGTTTAACCTTTTGATCTTTTGTTAAAAAAAAATCACAAAAATACTCTGCTCTCATGGATATCAAACAATTGCAAACAAAGCACAGGTTTATCAAAAAAAAAATGTGTTAAATATATTTGTGGCACGATTATTGGCATCCCTATGAATTCATATGAGGATAATATATATTTGAAGTATATTTCCATTGATTTTTTCCCATTTTTTTAGTACACCAGTGTGACTAGGCACAGGAAATTGTTCAATCATGACTTCCTGTTTCACATAAATATGAGGCAACACATAGGCCAAATTCCCTTTGTCATTCGTAACAATGGGTAAGGCAAGGTATATAGCTGTGATGTGCGGCAAAAGGTTGTTGAGCTTCACAATATGAGAAGTGGCTATAAGAAAATAGCACAAGCATTGAAAATGCCAATTTCCACCATCAGGGCAATAATTAAGAAGTTCCAGTCAACTGGAAATGTTATGAATCAACCTGGAATTTGACGTGTGTCTATATTATCTCAACGCACTGTGAAGAGGATGGTTCGAGTGCCCAAAAAATCTCCAAGGATCACAGCTGGAGAATTGCAGAAATTATTTGCCTCTTGAGGTCAGAAAATCTCCAAAACTACAATCCAAAGTAACCAACATACCCACAAGTTGTTTGGAAGAGTTTTACGAAAAAAGCCTCTACTCATCCAAAAACAAACTCAAGCATCTTCAGTTTGCCAGACACTACTGGAACTTCAAATGGGATCGGGTTCTATGGTCAGATAAAATAAAGCTTTTTGGCAATAAACACCAGAGGTGGTTTTGGCACACACAGAGAGGTAGCCATATGGAAAAGTACCTCATGGTCACGGTTAAATATGGTGGTGGCTCTTTAATGTTTTGAGGCTGTTTTTCTGCCAGAGGACCTGAACATTATGTTAGGATACATGACATCATGGACTCTATCAAATATCAACAGATATTAAATGAAAACCTGACTGCCTCTGCCAGAAAGCTTAAAATGGGCCGTGGTTGGATCTTCCAGCAGGATAATGATCCAAAACATACATCAAAATCAACACAAAGATGGATTACTGACCACAAAGGTCCTGCCATGGCCATCCCAGTCCCCTGACTTGAAACCCATAGAAAACATGTAGGGTGAACTGAAGAGGAGAGTCCATCAGCGTGGACCTCGAAATTTGAAGGATCTGGAGAGATTCTGTATGGAGGAACGGTCTCAGATCCCTCGCCATGTATTCTCCAACCTCATCAGGCATTATAGGAGAAGACTCAGAGCTGTTATCTTGGCGAAGGGAGGTAGCACAAAGTATTAACTAAAGGGGTACCAATTTTTGTTTTATAAACCTGTTTTGTATGCAGTTGTTTGATATCCGTGAGAGCAGAGTATTTTTGTGAATTATTTGAACAAAAGATCAAAAGTTTAAATCAATAAAGACAATTCAACAAAGAATTTTGCACAGGCTTCTTTGCTCATATTTACCAAGAGTGCCAATATTAGTGGAGGGCACTGTATCTTACTGACCATTGCTTCATGGATTAGGTTTTTTTTGCACAGACATGCAATTTCTAATTGTATTCTTCCACAAAACTTGAATGAGATTTTAGAAATCCGCGTCTGTATTTTGATGCTCAGCGCACGAAAAGTATTTGTCCCTTACAATAATTATAATAATGGATGTCTAAATAAATAGTTGAACAAATGAACATTGTTCAGTAATAACATGGGTGTATAAATGAATGTACCATCTACAATGTACAGTGCATCCGGAAAGTATTCACAGCGCTTCACTTTTTCCACATTTTGTTATGTTACAGTCTTATTCCAAAATGGATTAAATTCATTATTTTCCTCAAAATTCTACAAACAATACCCCATAATGACAACGTGAAAGAAGTTTGTTTGAAATCTTTGCAGATTTATTAAAAATAAAAAACAAAAAAGCACATGTACATAAGTGTCACGTTTTGTGATGCAACGGAGATAAGGTAGGATGCAAGTGCAGGTTGAACAACAGTTTTATTTAAAGAGAGACAGGCAGACAAATCCAAAATGTGATCCAAAAACGTAATCCAGTAACATGCAAGGTTCAGGCGATCGGCAAACAGGCATAAATGAGGCAAGGCAGGAATCAACGTCGTGGTCTCAGGATACAGGGTCGATGTACCAAACATGAAACATAAACAGCAGCGAGGGACTGGTAGCGGAGAAACCAGCGTGAACTTAACAAACGAAACTAAACATGACATGAACTATGAACTAAGAGTAAGACTATGAATCGAAACGTGAAACTATGGACTGTGACTGTGGTTATCTATCGTAAGGACTCTAAACTAATCGACTATCTAACTCATTCAACATTCCGCGTCGTGTGCTGGGAGGCGCGCGGTATTTATACAAACCTACTCAGCGTCGTAATAGCTGGCGGGTGAGGGCAATTCAGACACACGTGAAACTACAACCAATGACAGAACGGGGAGGAGACATGACAGAAACATAAACAAATGCACGTGTAGAAATGTCACGATTGTCCACAAGGGAAAAGCAGGTGCTCACGCACCTGCTCTTGCACGCGCGCTCACATGCTCCACAGCGCGCTGCTTAAAGGGGAACTTGTGACAGAACCCCCCCCAAGGGCACCACTCCCGGAGTGCCATGAAACATCCATCTCCATTGGCGGCCCCGGCCCCCTGGGTAGAATGTCCCAAACAGAGCCTGGAGACCGCACGGCGTTCCTGGCGAAACAACAAGGCAGAGCGACGTACATGGCAGAGCAGGGAAGCAGAGCGATGTCCTCAGCTGAACAGGTAGGCAGAGCGATGACCACAGCCGGGCAGACAGGCTGAGCTACGTCCTCAGCGGAGCATGAAAGTGGAGCGACGTCCTTGGCGGAGCATGAAGGCAGAGCGTGGGTCTCCATGAGGCCCGGGAGAGGAGCGTGGGTCTCCGTGAGGCCCGGGAGAGGAGCGTGGGTCTCCTCGAAGCAGGAGGGGGGAACGATGTTCGCCATGGAGCAGGAAGGCTGAGCGACGACCTCAGCCGAGCGGGGAGGCTGAACGACATCCACAGCTGAACAGGGAGGCTGAGCGACGACCTCAGCTGAGCAGGGAGGCTGAAAGACGTCCACAGCTGAGCAGGGAGACTGAGCGACGTCCACAGCTGAGCAGGGAGGCTGAGCAACGTCCACAGCTGAGCAGGGAGGCTGAGCGACGTCCACAGCTGAGCAGGGAGGCTGAGCAACGTCCACAGCTGAACTGGAAGGTTGCAGTTCTGGAGTTGAGATCACCTCGCAGATCTCAGGCTGGGGCTCTGAGATCACCAGGTGAACCCTGGGCATGGGCAGAACTTGGGCGGCCGTGTCGGCAGACTCGGGCGTGAGCAGAACTTGGGCGGCCGAGTCGGCAGACTCGGGCGTGAGCAGAACTTGGCTGTGTGTGTCGGCAGACTCGGGCGTGGGCAGAACTTGGCTGTGCGTGTCGGCAGACTCGGGTGTGAGCAGAACTTGGCTGTGCGTGTCGGCAGACTCGGGCGTGAGCAGAACTTGGCTGTGCGTGTCGGCAGACGAATAGACTTGGGCGTGGGCAGAACTTGGGCGGCCGAGTCGGTAGACTCGGGCGTGAGCAGAACTTGGCTGTGCGTGTTGGCAGACTCGGGCTTTGGCAGAACTTGGGTGGTCGTGTTGGCAGACTCGGGTGTGAGCAGAACTTGGCTGTGCGTGTCGGCAGACTCGGGCGTGAGCAGAACTTGGCTGTGCGTGTCGGCAGACGAATAGATTTGGCGTGGGCAGAACTTGGGCGGCCGAGTCGGTAGACTCGGGCGTGAGCAGAACTTGGCTGTGCGTGTTGGCAGACTCGGGCTTTGGCAGAACTTGGGTGGTCGTGTCGGTAGTCTTGGGCATGAGCAGAACTTGGGCAACCGGGCCGGTAGACTTGGGCGTGGGCTGAACTTGGGAGACCGGGTCGGTAGACTTGGGCGTGGGCTGAACTTGGGCGACCGGGTCGGTAGACTTGGGCGTGACATCAGGAACTTGAGATTTGACTTGGACTTCAAAGACTGGAGACTTGACTTGGACCTCAGGGATTTGAGACTTGACTTGGACTTGGACCTCAGGGACTTGAGACTTGGCTTGGACTTGGACCTCAGGGATTTGAGACTGGACTTGGATTTCAGAAGCTTGAGACTTGACTTGGACTTCAGAAGCTTGAGACTTGACTTGGACTTCAGAAGCTTGAGACTTGACTTGGACTTCAGTGACTGGAGACTTGACTTGGACTTGGACCTCAGGGACTTGGTTGTCCGTGTTAACATCAACTTGGTGGCTCATCCGCTCATAATGCCTGTGGAATGGAAGATCAGCACTGTTCGCCACATTAACTCCCTTGAACAGCTCATCCAAGTTGTAGCTCTGCCCTGGTTCTCCAAACTCCCTCAGAAACAGGTCCGAGAACTGCCTACTGTCCTCCAGTACCCGGGGTCTCATGGCTGCTACTCGCTGTGCCCACTTGCGAGCTGGGCCAAAAAATCCGGACATCATGAACTTAATCCATTGTTTCTCCCTTGGCTTCGGGTCAAACAGGCTGGAGAAGTAACTCTGGCAGTCAATCATAAAATAGTCCGGATAACCAAAGAAGCCATCATACCAATCGGGAAGGTCCATGAAAGTCCATTGCGAAAACTGCATAGAATCCAAGGCGGGGATGATTGGCGTGGACCTCTGGGTTCTGCGTCCTCTTCGTTCTCGTGCTGCATCCATGATTGGCGGAATGTTCTGTCACGTTTCGTGACGCAACGGAGATAAGGTAGGATGCAAGCGCAGGTTGAACAACAGTTTTATTTAAAGAGAGACAGGCAGACAAATCCAAAACGTGATCCAAAAACGTAATCCAGTAACATGCAAGGTTCAGGCGATCGGCAAACAGGCATAAACGAGGCAAGGCAGGAATCAACGTCGTGGTCTTGGGATACAGGGTCGATATACCAAACATGAAACATAAACAGCAGCGAGGGACTGGTAGCAGAGAAACCAGCGTGAACTTAACAAACGAAACTAAACATGACATGAACTATGAACTAAGACTAAGACTAAGACTATGAATCGAAACATGAAACTATGGACTGTGACTGTGGTTATCTATCGTAAGGACTCTAAACTAATCGACTGTCTAACTCATTCAACATTCCGCGTCGTGTGCTGGGAGGCGCGCGATATTTATACAAACCTACTCAGCGTCGTAATAGCTGACGGCTGAGGGCAGTTCAGACACACGTGAAACTACAACCAGTGACAGAACGGGGAGGAGACATGACAGAAACATAAACAAATGCACGCGTAGAAATGTCATGATTGTCCACAAGGGAAAAGCAGGTGCTCGCGCACCTGCTCGTGCACGCGCGCTCACATGCTCCACAGTGCGCTGCTTAAAGGGGAACTCGTGACAATAAGTATTCACAGCCTTTGCCGTGACACTCAAACTTGAGCTCAGGTGCATCCTGTTTCCACTGATCATCCTTGAGATGTTTCTACAACTTGATTGGAGTCCACCTGTGGTAAATTCAGTTGATTGGACATGATTTGGAAAGGCTATGTCTATATATGTCTGTCTATATAAGGTCCCACAGTTAACAATGCATGTCAGAGCACAAACCAAGCCATGAAGTCCAAGGAACTGTCTGTAGACTTCCGAGACAGGATTGTATCGAGGCACAGATCTGGGGAAGGGTACAGAAACATTTCTGCAGCATTGAAGGTCCCAATGAGCACAGTGGCCTCCATCATCCATAAATGGAAGAAGTCTGGAACCAGCAGGACTCTTCCTAGAGCTGGCCGCTCAGCCAAACTGAGCGATCGGGGGAGAAGGGCCTTAGTCGGGGACGTGACCAAAAATCCAATGGTCACTCTGACAGAGCTCCAGCGTGTCTCTGTGGAGAGAGGAGAACTGCCATCTCTGCAGCACTCCACCAATCAGGCCTGTATGGTAGAGTGGCCAGACAGAAGCCACTCCTCAGTAAAAGGCACA
Source organism: Ictalurus furcatus (assembly GCF_023375685.1). Classification (NCBI taxonomy): domain Eukaryota; kingdom Metazoa; phylum Chordata; class Actinopteri; order Siluriformes; family Ictaluridae; genus Ictalurus; species Ictalurus furcatus. The sequence continues at coordinate 24,547,418 of NC_071261.1, forward strand.
TGACAGCCTGCCTGGAGTTTGCCAAAAGGCATCTGAAGGACTCTCAGACCATGATGAAACAAAGATTGAACTCTTTGGCCTGAATGGCAAGCGTCATGTCTGGACGAAACCAGGCACCAGTCATCACCTGGCCGATACCATCCCTACAGTGAAGCATGGTGGTGGCAGCATCATGCTCTGGGGATGTTTTTCAGCGGCAGGAACTGGGAGACTAGTCAGGATCGAGGGAAAGATGAATGCAGCAATGTACAGAGACATCCTTGATGAAAACCTGCTCCAGAGCGCTCTGGACCTCAGACTGGGGCGAAGGTTCATCTTCCAACAGGACAACGACCCTAAGCACACAGCCAAGATAACAAAGGAGTGTCTACAGGACAACTCTGTGAATGTCCTTGAGTGGCCCAGCCAGAGCCCAGACTTGAACCCGATTGAACATTTCTGGAGAGATCTGAAAATGGCTGTGCACCAACGCTCCCCATCCAACCTGATGGAGCTTGAGAGGTCCTGCAAAGAAGAATGGGAGAAACTCCCCAAAAATAGCTGTGCCAGGCTTGTAGCATCATACTCAAAAAGACTTGAGGCTGTAATTGGTGCCAAAGGTGCTTCAACAAAGTATTGAGCAAAGGCTGTGAATACTTATGTACATGTGCTTTTTTTTGTTTTTTATTTTTAATAAATTTGCAAAGATTTCAAACAAACTTCTTTCCCGTTGTCATTATGGGGTATTGTTTGTAGAATTTTGAGGAAAATAATGAATTTAATCCATTTATAATAAGGCTGTAACATAACAAAATGTGGAAAAAGTGAAGCGCTGTGAATACTTTCCGGATGCACTGTACACTTTAGAAAATGAAAGGAGAATGCAGAAAGAGGAAATTAGAAACAGTGAAATTAGTCTGGGTGGATTTCATCTGCCTGTGACTCATATGCATGTTTGCAAGTGAAATGTTGGACCAAAATGGAAACGTATACTAATTTTCTGAGCTTTTTTTTGTCTTTGTGTGTGTGCTACGCTCCTCTTAGTGATGAATACAGGGGAAGGTGAACTATTGTTGTTTTACTAAGGTACTGTTATAAACTGGGGAAGGACTTTCATAGACTTTGTTGCAGATGTGAATAATGAGATCAGGTGTCAAAAAAAAATCAATGCCTCACTATGTTTATAAAGTAAAGTTTACAGTCTTGAACTTTGAAGAATCCCTGTGTAAAACTGAAGCTATTAAGTTAACAAAAAAACATTCATGTTTACTGTCAGAATTTTATTTCAAACACATGAAGCATTTAATTTAAAAAAAAAAGCGTTAGTACGTGTCAAATCCAAAGTCACATGTAGTTTGAATCATGTTATATAGAAAGACAAGCCTTCTGTTAACTGAACATGTTGATGAGACAGGAGCTGAAAAATGTCTAAATGAGTGTGTGATAGTGTTACAATATGTGTTTTTTTTTTCTTCTTCTTCTTTTCGTCTTTTTTTCTTTACCACAATGGCAGGTTAGGGGAAACGACACTCTTTTTCAGCAACGGTTTTCTATACACTGGATTGTGAAATGTATGAGTAAATCTCATCCAAAACAGTTCCTCAAGTTTCAGCTTGTTATCAGATAGTGCTCAGGGTACGCAGGCAACTTCAGAATTATTGGCACCCTTCATAAAAATTAGCCTCCTTTATATTCTAAGATTTGTGCGTTTCCCTTTTCAGGGTTCAGAGATGAGGACTGAGATAGTTGTTTGTGTTTGCGTTCCTTCGGCTGATTTGTTGATTTGGAAGTACGTTTGCGCTCACGAACTTGATTGTTTTCAGACTTGCTTTTATTTTATTGTATTTTTTGGAACTCGGGTTGCTCTGACACCATAGTTTGGTATTTTTGCTGAAGTGTGATTGGTGTTTTCAAGCCTGTGATCGCTTCAGAGAATTGATCTCTGGTCCTCTTAAAAACAGTAGTCTGGTCTACTATTTTGCAAACCTGCATGCACAAATGTGACTTATAGAGTTTTCAATCAGTCCACTATTCGCAAGGAATTCTTCTATGTGAAGAATCTTCCCTAGACAAGACTAGAATCAGTTCAGGGTGCTGATTCAAGTATTCAGACCCAGCAGGAATACCCTTAACCTCCTGGAAGAACTAACCAGGTTAAGCAGAGCTAAAATATCCTGGTAACTAGCAAAATTCCATCAATCCACATAAGCGCCCCTGGGCTCATTTAACAAACAGCCTCAAGCATCATTACCAGGGGTAATTTACCAAGGGTAAGTTATATGTGCAGATTATTAGTGTGCAAAGCCCAAAAAGCTGATTTTGGTCGTATCTGACCACAGCACACGAGTCAAGATAGGCATCTTTCATGTTAACTTCCTAGCTTGTTGATGCTATGAAGGCATTAATCGTTCATTATCCTGAAACTGATGTGTGGTTTCTCACTTTGTGCAGTGATTCAGTGTTTTAAAAAAAAAAAGATTTGTAGGTATCTGATTACCAAATGCCCTACTGAGAATTAAAAAGGATTTTACCTAGGGCAGTACAATAGGCAGTATTGCTGCTTCACAGCTCAGGTTTGTAATCTGAGCTCAAATGACTGTCTGTGCGTAGTTTTGCATATGTCCATGTGATTTTCCTCCAGGTTCTCTGGTTGACCTCTAAAAACATGCTGGTTGCTGGACTGACTATGCTAAAAATTTCAATAATCCACTTTGCCAGAGATGGCGTCCTATAAGGGTTTATATCTGAACAGGGTGGCATTTGGAATGGCATGAAAGACAAGAAGTAAAAATTTAATCTGAAAATAAGGTCTTAATACAGTGTCATGTATTAAGACGTTTAGTAAAAACAGAGCTTAATCTGAAATATATTTTTATCTTTTATTGGGAAAAAACAATTTCAGCATGTATATCACTGTAGTAGGGATATTCGGACACAGCCACTGTCTTCATGGAGCTCAGTTTGTGCACAAGGGCGTGGTCATGGTGGAACAAGTTTGTGCCTCTTAGCTCCAGTGACAGTATACAAAGACATTATATACAATTGTGTGCTTCCGATTTTCTGGCAACAGTTTGTTGGAATTTACCCAAAACATTTGATGTTTTCTTCCTTAATTTGTCACTGGAGCTTCAATGCTAACAAGTAAAGGAAATAATATTTGCTAACATTAGCTTTGTATAAACATACACGTCTTTGTCATAACATTCTCAAACCATGTTGAGGATTGAACTAACTTTGAATGCACGTGGTATGTGGTTTCTGTATGACACTGTTATCAAAAGTAGACAAAAGTATGCTGCATCGAATTAGTTGCACAATGCTAAAGCTCTACGCTTTGTTAGCATGTCGCTCCAGGGCAAAACTAATGAAGCAAATGTCAGATGCGGAAAATGTCAGCCAATCCTTGTTTGCTGAGGGAGAATAATGTATACACACAGCACCAGGATCCGTGATTCAGACTTGGATTACTGTTGCTCTCATGGCTTTCTGTGACCCAACAGTTAAATCAGCATCTAGTGATCGGAAGGTTGTGAGATCAAATCCCACAACCAAGCTGCTGAGATTGGGTCTTTGAGCTAGACACCTAATCCTCACTTGCTCAGTTGTATATCTCAGCTGTAAATTGTTTTGAATAAAAGTGTCAGCCACATGAGTTTCACATGTTCTCTACACATCTCTGTGCTTTTCTCTGTGGTCTCTGGTTTCCTGCCACTTCGTATAAAGATAGCAGGTAGATTGCCTGCAGTGGATTGCCTGTAGATATGCAAATATGTGTGCTTGGTGCACTGTGACGGACTGGCATGCCATCCAAAATATATACCCACCTCAAACCCACTATTACTGGGATAGACGCCAGATTCATCGGCACCTGGATTAAGATACGCCGTTACTGAAGATGAATGAATGATTTTAATTGTTAGACTATTTAAAAATAAGGTATAAGACTAGTTGTTTCAACCTTCCATAAGATACGACTCAACCACCAGCACTGTAGTTTAGTTTCCACACATGAATTTGGCTTTGGATTGTCTGTGACGTTCTCACTCAGTCATTATACCACTTTTGGATCTTGCTGTATTCATAACTGCTATATTCTTGATCCCTTTGCCAACTGTCATTTGACCTGGTTGAATTTTAATGCCAAATTACCAGACTGATATGAGCTCATTGTTAAAAATTGTTTGTGATGACTGTATTACTGTACCATTATGTTGGCACCTGCATTTATGATCTGTGTGTGTGTGTGTGTGTGTTCTTTAGGACTGAGTTACTATAATGGCTAATACTACAATCACCGTCCAGCCAGGGGTGATGTTGCCGGCTTATGCCAAAACTAGCACATGGAGCACTGGCTTGTGTGACTGCTGCGACGACATGAGCGTCTGTGAGTATATGCATATAAATGATCTGATTGAGAGGAAAGGTGGTGGTTTTTTAATTCAGTTATTATATGCTGCATTTATATGTAACACAGCATGAGCTCAACCAGCATGAGCTCAACCACAGCATGAGCTCAACCACACGTAACACAGCATGAGCTCACCATGTTCCAAAACATGATGGCTGGCTTCACGTGTCTCGGACGAAGCGTGTACGACTACTACATGCTTCGTCCGAGACACGTGAAGCCTGCCATCATGTTTTTAAAACGGAATTTTCCATTTTAAAATTCATCCTCCCAGCCGGAAAATGTCGTGATAGACCTAGCTAGTGAGAGAAAATGGAGAAACAACTTAAAACTATTCTGCTGGCCAAATAATTTGAATACTTGAGTATTTGTTAGTTATGTTATTTGTTACTCCTTTGTATTTACTGTATGAAGCTCTATATAATATAGTTATAATGGTTTCTCCATCCTGTGTCGTGTAATACATGTTCAAAAACCCAGATAACCTAGACAAAATATGATGGAAATGTGTTAGTTTATAACGACAACACTCTAAAACGTTTCAGGTGGTTAAACTTAGAAACGTAATTCACCTGCTACCTTGAAAACACGAGTAAACCCAACTTGAAGACAAGATTCAACTCATAACGTTACATTTTACAAGTCAAGACAATGGATTACTTTAAGTTTCATTTTTTTAATATATATATACTTGTTATAAACTTGATTTTAATATCTAAAACTTGTCATGACAATTGGAGTTAAAGAGAAGAAATACAGTGCCCTCCATTAATATTGGCACCCTTGGTAAATATGAGTATAGAAGGCTGTGAAAATTTGTCTTTATTGTTTAATCTTTTGATATTTTGTTTAAAAAAAGTTAGTTGCATCTTGGGGTCAGGAAGTCTCCAGAACTGTACAGATGCTAAATGAAAACCTGACTGCCTCTGCCAGAAAGCTTAAAATGGGCCGTGGTTGAATCTTCCAGCATGATAATCATCCAAAACATACATCAAAATCAACACAAAAATGGTTTACTGACCACAAAATCAAGATCCTGCCATGGCCATCCCAGTCCCCTGACTTCAACCCCATAGAAAACCTGTGGGGTGAACTGAAGAGGAGAGTCCACAAGCGTGGACCTCAAAATTTGAAGGATCTAGAGAGATTCTGTATGGAGGAATGGTCTCAGATCCCTTGCCATGTATTCTCCAACCTCATCAGGCATTATAGGAGAAGGCTCAGAGCTGTTATCTTGGCAAAGGGAGGTAGCACAGAGTATTGACTAAAAGGGTGCCAATCATTGTTGCATACCTATATTTAACAAATATATATAATTTTTTTGATAAACCTGTGTTTTGTTTGCAATTTTTTGATATCCATGAGAGCAGAGTATTTTTGTGAATTTTTTTAACAAAAGATCAAAATGTTGATCTATAAAGACAATTTTTCATAGCTTTCTTTGCTCATATTTACCAAGGTTGCCAATATTAATAGAGGGTACTGTAAGTTCACAAGTCACAAGTTAATGGGGGTATCCTGATTTACAGTGAACTATTTTTTAAAGACAAGCCAGACACAAGTCTTCTGATATGTGTCTGTGTAAAATATTTTACACCAAATCGAATTGCTTAAAAAGCCATTGACAGGCAGAATGGAAAACGCAAAGGTAACAGGTTAGGGGGCTAAGGTAAGTCAGATACACCGGGGGAACTACCTACAATCCTTATTTTACCTTTTTTATTTTAAATCTCCTTTTTTTATTTACACAAAATATGTCTGCACAGGCTGTTTTGGTTTCTGGTGCCCCTGGTGTTTGATGTGTACTACCAGCCAAGAGTTTGGAGAATGCCTTTGTCTCCCTCTGCTGGATCTGTGCTTCGGGGCCCTCATACCACCCGCTGGTTATTCTGTGAGAAGTGCCATGAGAGAGAGATACCGCATCCAGGTACATGATGTTCTGAGCTGCACTATGGCTAGACTACAGCTCCAAATCCATATGCACCCAAAATCAAATATGCCAAAGAACAGCACTGAGTTGTACGCTTTTTGGATTGTCGGACTGATGTTATCTGCTGTGGACTTGTCTCCTACAAGGGCACAATGTGTGATGACTGTTGCGTGGTGACCTGCTGTGGAATCTGCTCATGGTGTCAGATGGCCAGAGAGCTGAAGCTCCGCAGACAGCCCCAGGTGTTTGTGAACCCGCCGGTGAACGTGACCTACCAAGCACCAGCGAACGCGCCGATGGTGAATCCGTCCTACCAGCAGCCTGCTGTGAATCCGGGCTACCAGCCACTGCAGCCTAATAACCCTCCTATGTACGCCCAGCCTTCCAAGTCAACTGACCCTCATGGTGCAGGACTGTATCCGGCTGTATAAGCTACATATAATCTACAGAATTCTATAAAAAGTGTATTTTATGTAGAATCTCTTTTCCTGCATTTTTATAGTTTCGATTGCAGTTCGTTATGTATGTTTGAAAGAATATATCAACAAGTATACAAAGTCTATTTTTGTGTTAAAACTGTTCCTTTTTTCTTTGGAGGCATCATTAAAACATAATACTTCACAATATTAATTATGCAGCACTATCAGTTTTTTTTATTCTTTGACTATGTGTGAGCCTTCTAATTCAAAACATTTGGAGGGTTTAGCACAAATTAAAATATGGTATTTAGTCTAGGTTTTTTAACTTACATAGCCACTTGTTGATGTTATTGCAGTGATATCCTATGACAATAATAGATAATATGAGATATTATAGATATATAATGAGATAGCTGAAACCTTCAATATACAGTAGATTTGTGGCTAAAAACAAATAAGTAAATAAAGCACATGTTCTTGCCACAACAGAAAATCATTCACAACATCGAGCTCATTACTCATACACAGTCAGTGTCTGTCAAATCACCAGGGCAGTGTTGGGAAATAATGTGTAATAGATGATATAATGTGTAATAGTAGCATGAATGAATGATAAATATATCCACCTTAAAATTTATTGTAGCTTATTAAATATTGGGACCTCTTTTAAATACAAACTATTAAACTATTAGGTACATTATTTAAATAATACTTTAGCCATTAATTGGAGCCTTTCTACCCATAGAACCCCTTTTTATTAAAATTGTCATTATATTTAAGTTGATATTATTTAGAGACATAACAACTTTTAAACTAGTAGATTAAAAGTTTAAAAAAATATGGACCCCCTGGTTATGCTGGATACGGACTCTGGGGACTCTGAGAACCATGGCTCTAGAATATATTATAATATCGTTCTCTATTTTACAGATTCCCAGAACAAATTGGCATCTAGAGCTTTGTTCACAATCTGGAATCATCCAAAATTGTTCATATTCATAGATTCTTACAGGTTCTTATAAATTATAGCAATACAGTGGCTAGTACTACAAATTATGAATCATACATCTATATACAGGGTATCCCAAAACCCTGTATATAGGGGACTATGTATGCCAGCACCACGGCTGTTGTGCCTTTGTCAGTGGTTGTTTGTGGACGTTCACTTTTCTGTTGGTGCGCAACACTTCCAGTGTTTTTGAATTTGTTAATAAGTTTGGCAACAGGTGGGGGCAGTGGTGGCTTGGTGGTTAAGGCTCTGGGTTGCTCTGGTGATTGGAAGATCAGGGGTTCAAGCCCAAGCAAGCGGTAGAAATGGCATGCCTGTGGCATGCCTAGCAAAACTTCAGCTATTATCAAAAACATGAACACAGGGAGATGATAGTATAAGATAATAAACTCTTTTAGACCTGAATTCATTTTTTCTGTCTTAATACCTGTTTGTGCTCAATTCTCCTTACCATACACCTGATCTAACTGTGTGCAAGTTCACCCTTTATTTAACAGTGGCAGTCATGGTGATATGCAGGTGTTTGAACCAGAAACTATCGTTAAATCTACAATGGGAAATATTTATACCATTGGACAACTGTAATAGAACTGATGACAATACTTAAAACTAAAATTTACCAGGTAATCTTATAGGGCCTGCAAGTTATGGTCCTTTGTAATGTCATCATAATGTTGGGGGGTTTTGTTTTGTTTTATTAATGTTTAATTAATGTGGCATGTTTAAGATTTATAAATTCATCTCCAGTTATCCACTTTATCCTGATCAGGCTGTGGTGGATATACTGTAACACTGAACGCGTGGGAAGTGGGAATGCACCCTGGATCTAGAGAGTACATCTAGGTGCAATATAAAGTCGCCAATAAGTTTTTTGGAAGTGGGAGAAAACTGGATAATGTAGAGAGAACACCATGACATTTTTCATTTAGTTGTAGTTGTATCATCATGTACCATTTGTGTACATAGAACCCATTTATTTAAAAATAAATTTCAGTTGGTTTTACTAGAGATGATTATCACATTATACATAGTTTCTCGCTGAATTCATTTCTGTTCACAAAACATTTCATCATTTTAGTTTCAGTTTACTATAACCCTTGACTCTGCTATGACAAAAACTGGTGTCACTCAGTGAAATAAAGTAAATTCCCCTCAGTGCTTCAACTTCACCATGAGCTCAACTCTTTCGGTTTCTAATACACCTTCAACTTAACTGAGTTTAAGAATCCTTCTCCCATCGGTACCCACCTATACTGATAAGATAAGAGTTCTGTCATGTAATTTTATGGCCCTGTGCCATAAACCTGCTGGACAGGTTTTTTTTGTTGTTGTTCTTATGTGTATTGAGCTTTGGGGGATGGGGATTGATCCTAAGCTCAGGGCTGTGTGGAGTTTCATATGTTCTCCCAATGGATCTCCTGCAGGTACTCAGGTGTCTTCCCACCTCCCAAAAACATTTCAGTAAGTCAATTGGTGACTCTAAAATTGCCCCATGTGTGAACAAGTGGGTGAATGTGTGTGTATGGCGCCTATCAATGGTCCCATACAGGTCGTATTTCTTAGCCAGTCTTCCAGGAATTGGCTCCGGATGTACTGTAACCCTGACCAGGATAAAGCAGTTACTGAATATGATGATAATATAGCATTACATAGTTTGTGTGTCTCCTTCAAACATACAAGAAACAAACAATGAAATCTGATTTTTATTTTTAACCTTTTGCCTTTTCATTGGTTTAGCAGCTGATTCTGGATCTTAGAGGGCTCTCCTACAAATTATCAAAAGACATTTTAATGTAACTCATCAACCAGATATGTTTTCTAGCTTCTGCACTGCGCCACGTCTTATGACTGGGTGTCTGACTAGGAGCTTCCTGTTGCAGGTTACTGAGAAACAGCCCAGGGCAGTGTTGGCTTTTTTTGTTGTTCTCACAGGGCTATAGCTAGTGATAAGACAGGAGCCTTGATGACCCAGATGTGACCTGTTTACTTTAAATCCAATTCAAGTCTATTATCATTCAGTGTAATCTGTACTGAAAGAATGTGCTGAATACTTGACATATTTGAGAAAACATTGTCCACCCTTTCTTTCACAGTAGTTCATACAATGTGTTCACTGGAATTACTGTACAACAAGTACAAGTTATCTCATATCATTTAATTTTTTAAATATTTTTGAATAAATTTTTGAATACTCCAGCAAGTTTGCAAGATTGTTTTTATTTGTTTAAAACAGAATTATGGTAAAAAAAAAAAAGAGAGAGTTGTTCATAATAATAATAATAATAATAATAATAATAATAATAATAATAATAATGCTTCTTTAACTAATTCACATTTTCTAAAAGGATGGTATGCTATCGTACACTTCACCATGGCCTGTGTAACACTACATATGTACATACTAAATAAATGCATGGTAGTTAGTCTTAATGATAGTCATAGATAAATAATAATGTGCAGTTAAGTGTTTATGACAATTTTATACAGAGAGAGAAGCTAAACATCTGCCTCAGTGGCAGTTAGCAAAAAATATAGTAAACAAGTCAGAAATGCTACTCAAAATATTGTTCAACTATTTGTCAACAATTTACAAAAAGTATTTAAGTAACAGAATCAAAAGATAGAGTTCAGGCAAGAAAAAAAAAACATGACAAGAACGACAGAACAGAACCAAGACTCTGTAACTGTGAACATGTCTGTCCTCATACACAATGAAATGAGGAAATGTCATGTGCTAAATCAGCAGCCTCGTACCCATCCTTGCACTAAAAATAACCCCTCAGCTCATCTTTGGATCCCTAAATATGTTCTCTTGACTGCTACATATACAGTGTCTCATCACTTTCCAGTGGCTCTGGATTCATTGGTGATCCATTCTGACAGTTTCTCACACCTGTATCCATCACTGCTATCCTGCACGGCACGTCTATACCCATTTCCCTTGACGGGGAAACATTCAGCTTTTCAAACAAAACTTCAAATCTGTCCTGTGCCTCACCAGGCTCTTGCCAAATCAGCAACTCATACTTGCTAAATCTGAGCAGGGCCTTTTCCTGCAGATCAGCCCGCTCCAGATGGCCCAGTTCGTACCCGTTTACCATAACCTTGCTTCTCTGGCTCATGTTCTGCACAGTGAAGTGTAGGGTTGGGCTACCAGCCTTGCGATACCCCTGGATGGAGAGCTGCTTTCGGGAGACACGGGTGTCATTTAGCACAAACGAGCACGACTGTCCATCTCGGCCCAGCCTGATGGGATCTTCGGCGCTGATCTTGTAAGGTTCTTTCATGCGCAGAAAGCTGAACAAAGGTTGCGTGGACTGGTCTGGATGATACAGCTGAATGTGGAGACAGGTGAGGCTTTCCTCCGTCACCATGGTTTGAGATACAGCCAGCATTGTTCTGGGTGATCTCAGACTTCTCTTTAGAATGTTAACTACAGGACAGAAACCAAAGTAAAACCATTTTAACACAGGTAGGTATGCTTCACAAGCTAAACATCATAGTAGGTGTACAGTTACATTAAAAAAGAGTAGTTATGAATTGTTATAACTACATACATAAGTTAAATAAATAAGTGCTGCTACTTTTGCTATTATTGTTTTGGATTAGCCTACCTTTTAACACCAAAGGACTATCTTAAACACGTCCTGCTTTTGTCTTCTGCTTTGGAGTGAAACACTCTTCGACTGTGTAGCACATTGCTCATCTTCAAACTAACGGAGCTCTGTTGTTTTCAAACACACACACAGACAAGGGGCGGAAACAGAAGGTGATTGCGTCAGCTCCTATAGAACAACTGCTCCACGTGACATGGAAAGTCCAGTGTTGCGCAATAGCCTTCTTTTAAATAATTTCGATATGAAATAAACTACTGTATAATGAAATTTATTCCAGATATGTGACACTCAGTGTTGCAATCACGGATTTAAAACTTGTAAGGTTGTAGAACTATTTTTTTGTGCCCAAACACACAATACTATAATATATCAGACCCAGATAGAAAATAAATCTATCACGTGCCGGTGTTTGTCCTGCCTTAAAGAAGCTCTTCTCAAAACATTACAGCAGTATTTATTATTTTTGTCTACTTTATTACTGTGACCTTATCATATATATATATATATATATATATATATATATATATATATATATATATATATATATATATATATATATATATACAGTATCTCACAAAAGTGAGTACACCCCTCACATTTTTGTAACTATTTGATTATATCTTTTCATGTGACAACACTGAAGAAATGACACTTTGCTACAATGTAAAGTAGTGAGTGTACAGCTTGAATAACAGTGTAAATTTGCTGTCCCCTCAAAATAAATCAACACACAGCCATTAATGTCTAAACCGCTGGCAACAAAAGTGAGTACACCCCTAAGTGAAAATGTCCAAATTGGGCCCAATTAGCCATTTTCCCTCCCCAGTGTCATGTGACTTGTTAGTGTTACAAGGTCTCAGGTGTGAATGGGGAGCAGGTGTGTTAAATTTGGTGTCATCACTCTCACACTCCCTCATACTGGTCACTGGAAGTTCAACATGGCACCTCATGGCAAAGAACTCTCTGAGGATCTGAAAAAAAGAATTGTTGCTCTTCATAAAGATGGCCTAGGCTACAAGAAGATTGCCAAGACCCTGACACTGAGCTGCAGCATGGTGGCCAAGACCATACAGGGTTTAACAGGACAGGTTGCACTCATAACAGGCCTCTCCATGGTCGACCAAAGAAGCTGAGTGCACGTGCTCAGCGTCATATCCAGAGGTTGTCTTTGGGAAATAGATGTATGAGTGCTGCCAGCACTGCTGCAGATGTTGAAGAGGTGGGGGGACAGCCTGTCAGTGCTCAGACCATACGCCGCACACTACATCAAATTGGTCTACATGGCTGTCATCCCAGAATGAAGCCTCTTCTAAAGATGATGCACAATAAAGCCCGCAAACAGTTTGCTGAAGACAAGCAGACTAAGGACATGGATTACTGGAACCATGTCCTGTGGTCTGATTAGACCAAGATAAACTTATTTGGTTCAGATGGTGTCAAGCGTGTGCGGCGGCAACCAGGTGAGGAGTACAAAGACAAGTGTGTCTTGCCTACAGTCAAGCATGGTGGTGGGAGTGTCATGGTCTGGGGCTGCATGAGTGCTGCCGGCACTGGGGAACTACAGTTCATTGAGGGAATCATGAATGCCAACATGTACTGTGACATACTGAAGCAGAGCATGATCAGTATGCAGTATTCCAGCATGATAATGACCCCAAACACACCTCCAAGATGACCACTGCCTTGCTAAAGAAGCTGTTGGGTGAAGGTGATGGACTGGCCAAGCATGTCTCCAGACCTAAACCCTATTGAGCATCTGTGAGGCATCCTCAAACGGAAGGTGGAGGAGCACAAGGTCTCTAACATCCACCAGCTCTGTGATGTCGTCATGGAGGAGTGGAAGAGGACTCCAGTGGCAACCTGTGAAGCTCTGGTGAACTCCATGCCCAAGAGGGTTAAGGCAGTGCTGGAAAATAATGGTGGTCACACAAAATATTGACACTTTGGGCCCAATTTGGACATTTTCACTTAGGGGTGTACTCACTTTTGTTGCCAGCAGTTTAGACATTAATGGCTGTGTGTTGAGTTATTTTGAGGGGACAGCAAATTTACACTGTTACACAAGCTGTACACTCACTACTTTACATTGTAGAAAAGTGTCATTTCTTCAGTGTTGTCACATGAAAAGTTACAATCAAATATTTACAAAAATGTGAGGGGTGTACTCACTTTTGTGAGATACTGTATATATATATATATATATATATATATATATATATATATATATATATATATATATATATATATATATATATATATGAGCAGTAGCTGATATAGATACAGATATAGACACCATAATACACAGTTCTGTCTTTGAGACCATGTTTCTGTTTCAGTGCTCTTTTTAACTTTCCCTTGTTCCCTGGCCATGAACCCTTGGGGAAATCCCCGACGACATCTTGAAGGCCGTCTTCATGGTCGGGGTTTAACTCAGGGTTTTTCAACTTTTATTATTTATTTATTTATTTATTCATTTGTTTGTTTATTTATTTGTTTATTTATTTATTTATTTATTTGCTGCCATGGACCCCTTTAAGTGAAAAATATTTTATTTTATAATCATCATCCAAGATATTTAGATATTAGGAACATTAACAGAACTCCTGAGCAAATAAATAAATAAATAAATAATGGGCCAAGCCCAAAATGGCAAAAATATTAAGCTTTTCATGGAACTAAATATAATAACTCCACACCATTGGTCAGAAAAATTGCAAGAATTAAACAAATGCACTCCTGAGACCTCCTGTGCCACCATTTGCTGTAGTGAACTGTTTTTGGGGAAAGTTAGAAACAGAGAAATTCACTGTTTCTTCTTGTATGCAAAGGAAAAGTCTTCTTGTATTCTTCTTCTTCTTGTATTCTATTCTTCTTGTATGCAAAAGAAAAGTCATGATTAAAATGTTTTATGTCAAAAACACATGTCTGGGTGTACACAATTAAAATAAAGTAAAAAAAAATACAAAATGTTAAATAATAATAATAATAATAATAATTTTTAAAAACGCTGCCCACAAGTCTTAAACATTTAAAGAAATCAAAGGAAAAAGGAAAAAGCTATCAGATAACAAGTTACTTTATCTATTTGTTTAATTCTGGCTAATTTCCTGCTGAATGATTTGGGCTTGGTCCATTGTTCCCCCTGGAGTGTATTTATATTAAAATTAAAATTGTTATTAGAGATGATGCAGTGTTGTGTAGATGCTTTACCCATTTTGATGCTTGTGTGGGGTTCTTTGGTTTACTCTAACCTCCCAAAAACATACAAGAGGGTGAATTGACTAAATTTCCCCTAGGTGTGAATGTGTGTGTGTTAATGTGTATGTATGCATGGTGCACTGACATGGTCATGGTGTTTTCCCATCTCATGGGCACTGTTTCCCAGTTTCCCACCTCAAATAAAGTGATTACTGAGGACAAATGAATGAATTGTCATTAGATTCAAGTTAACATTATTTATAGGCCTACTTGTTTTTTACTTATTTAGGCTTGGATTGAACCTGTTCTAAGTCACATATGTAAGTAACCTTAACAATACAGTACTTACTTTAATAACTCTGTTAAAGGTGGGTTGTAATTTCCACTAACATTTTAAAATCATGGATCCCCCTATATTTCACTGACCCCAGTTTGAGGATCGTGGCTCTAACTCACCTAGTTCAACCTAGTTTAGGATTGTTCATTGTGAACAGGAAAAACACTTTTTGTATTTGAGCTATTCCTACTTGAGCTACTTGAGTATGACTCGGCTTGACAATTTACCCATAATCCTCCATGTTGTTGTTATTTTCATTTCCAAGTAAGGCTGTATTTGGAGGCAGGAACGCATAAAGGCATGTCCTAATCAATGTTTTCATTGACTACTGCTTTCCAAGGTGCTGATTTTTGAATACACTGTCCTACTCATCCCATGATCCAGTGTGTAAGCCATCCTGTACAAAAATACCAATGGAAAACACCGGAGATTTTTTGATTTAAGATTTTATTCTAGTGAGAAATGACTGGTGTAGAATATTAGTTCCATTTTCCCTATCCATGCTTTATTCCATCTTATATAATGGACTTTAGGATTAGTTACCATTAACGTATGTGTGTAACGTGGCCTGTCTTGAAGCATTTTCTTATAGCTACTTTCACAATATTAAACCACTGTCTTTATAAGACAACTGGCTTTTGAGACAGCATAGGCATCAAGTCAGCTGCTTTCTACTTACATTTGATTGAACATTTATGACATTTGGCAGATGAACTTAGAGACTTACAGATATGCTTTGAAGTCTCTATCAATAAATACATCCTGATACTGGTTCACTAGGTCAAAGAATACCATCAGTCAGAAACTCTATTGGGGTAAGAGTAAGAGAATGCACAGACAACACAATTCATTTTTTATTAAAGTGCTAATTTAAGTACCTCCGGAAGAGGTAGGTCTTTAGTCATTGTTTGAAGATTGCAAGGGACTCAGATGTTCGGACATCTAAGGGAAGTTCATTCCACCAACTAGGTGCCAGAACAGAGAAGAGTCTTGATGCATGCCTTCCTCATAAGCAGAATACTTCTGACACAGCTAAGGTTTCACAATTCCCAAATAGGCAATTTTATGGTTGTCATTTTTATTTTTGTGTCACGGGGGAGAGTTCAGAGAGGCGGATACACATGCAGAACTTATTGCAGAACAACACAGGGAACGGGCTCAAGGAAACGGACTTAAGGAACAAACACGAGGAGTAAACATGCTAGGAACCAGGATTATCAGAACTAAATAAACTAGAAAGTAAACACTAAGAAAAATGCTAGCTAATCAAAAACATTGTGCAAATAACACAAGCATAACACAAGCATAACACAGACATGCCCTCTAATGGTCCATGGTGGAATTGCCCTTGGCGGTCATGACATCTCGTCAGTGTTTGCAGCCTATTAAATTATGATTAAATGTGTTCATCAGGAAGTTAATTTATTTCTGTACTCCTGAAAATTATTGTTAAATTTTTCAGGATTGATGAGGACAAAAGACCTGTCTTATTTAAATCTCTCACATCTAGCGTCTGATGTTCCCTTTGCTATTGAGGTGTGTGGTGTCATCATGCAAAGATATAAAGAGTTCTGTAAAACCTTCAGAAAATGCCTTTTTCTGTGGATGCCTATGAGTCAAATGTTTCAAAGATGATTGCTTGTCCAAATATGTCAAAAACATAATCAATTCCCATGGGGTGTACTTATTTTTTCACATCAATGTACATACTGTATAGAGAGTAAGAAAACCCTCTATATAAGTTACACCCTATCTGTGACTGTGTGAAAGTTTTCATTTTCCAAATCACATACTTCTCCACACTCGTAGAAAAATAGCCAAGGGTTCTTAGCTTACTAAAAGGGTTATTGATAAATATTAATATGGCATGCTCTCTTACTTTAGCTCATGAGTTTATGAATGCTCTCTCTCTCTCTCTTGAGAACACTGTGACCTTTTTCTTGTCTCCTCAACAACCAATATCACAGGAATGTTTCGTTCTCTCCTAGTTTCTCTTATATTGCACCTGGTACGGGATGTACCGACGGCCCACCATTTTACCTTGAACAATGAGCACACTGTTGTTGAGGCACCTAACTGTCTGATTGTCTGATATATAAACTCTTGTCTTTTTGAATAAACTGAGAGACTTTGCTATCTGACCTTGTGTGTGTGTGTGTGTGTGTGTCTTATGGCAACTCTCCTAAGCGCTTGAAACAGGACATGGCAGTGCTGTGGCAGTGTGGTGGCACCATTTATTCTCATCCTCATCAATTTCAAATTTGATATTTTGTACATCCTCAAAAGATTATGTAACTGTTATAGTTTGGAACCCTTCACGATAAGGAATTACGCTTTAAGGAACCTTTAAGGGTTACCCAGAAGAGCAAAATCTGATAAAATCTTAAGGGTTCTAGATATTACTTTTTAAGGGTTGTCGATATTATTTTTTTCCTAAGATTGTAGTCCTGTATTCTTTTATAATATAAAATAGGAATAACAACAACAACAAAAAATTATATCAGATGACAGCTGTAACATTTATAGCTGTGTGATTTAAGATGGCTCTAGGAATGGCAGACAAGGTGTGTCTCCCTTTTTTTACATTTATATCTCTATAAGTGGGGATAAAGGCCTCTTTAAAACAGCCAAGCATACACTGTAAAACCTTCAAACTGCAGAAACTGAAAAAATACTCCTCTGTTAATGAGCCATCATTAGTTTTAAAAAGAAATGCAGACTCTTATCAACCAAAAAAAAAGAACTAGACTCCCAACTGATGCCCACCAACTGTCCAAAAGACGAGATCTACTGCAGATTTGAAAAGCTGAAAAATAACCCCACTTCTCACCCCACCCAACCTCCCCTCTCACAGTTCACACCTCTTACCAAGTCGTGCTCACACTGTCACCTTAACTCCCCAGCCGTCCCCCTCCCTCCTCCATGGTCTGTCTCCATATTTCCAGCCTTAATAAAGCCTCGTGTTAATCAACTGTCATGTCGTGCCTTACAGACATTATTTATCAATCATTGGACCTTTAACTCTGTCCATATAATTCATCATCTATGACCTAAACGACAACATATGCATATATATATATATATATATATATATATATATATATATATATATATATATATATATATATATATATATATATATATATAATTTATTTATATATCCGTTGCTTTGCTTTTGTTCCGAAATTCTCATTAATTTGTCTTACCTCATCTGAAACAGACCCTGAACATCTGAATTGCACAGATCTGGAGATTCTGTCTGCACTTAATCTTCCCTTAGCTCCAACAGGCCAAACTCTCCCAGATGTCTGTGTTGGACTCTCCTTGTAGGTGGATCAACAATTTTCTTCTCTTAGTACTGGAGTACTCTCAGGAAAATCTCCCTTTGGATGTACTTTCTGAGGCAATTGAAAATGTACCATCTACCACAGTCAGTGTTGTTCTCGTGCTTGTTCAGCCCATCCACCACACAGGACAAGGCCTGGCTACAGAGCATCATCCGAGAGAATAATTGGCTGTAATGTGACCACCCTCCTGAACCTGTCTGTCTCCAAGATTAGGAAACAAACAAGAAGTGCTGATTATCTTTACCCAGGCAACACAGTTGCCCAAGCAACCCTTTCTGGAAAACAATGCAGGGCAATTATAACCAAGACTACCACATACTGGGACAACATTTTCCCCCAAGCTGTATACACTGTATCAGCTCTAAGTCTGGACTGTTCTGACTTTTAAAATTATGCTAGTAGACTACATGCTTGCATATGATGCTGTGTACTGTGTAGATGTATTCTATTTTATTTCCAGATTAGGCCAAATAAATAAGGAAATTAGTTAAAGGGTGTGCATTCATTTTCTTTCAACTGTACATACAAAACAGCACAGAGTGAGCTCCACATATAAACACAGTGTACTGCCATGGTGTTCCTTGATTTACAAGGAAGTTTTGTAGTTAGGTGATTTAAATTATCAGATGTTAAATTATCTTCTAGATGAGAAGCATATAGAAACATTCTTTGGTGTTACGTGTCAGACATGAGTTTTCAAACCACTTTGATGCTGATTTAAATCATTTCAGTTTCATAGAAACCTGGAGGTTGTGCTAACAGATGTATTGTTGATTGAATCTGCATGCTTTTTGTAGATTGTTTATGTAAATAAGCTGAAAACATTGGGTCTCATGATCAAAACCTGGTTGAATTCCTGTTTTAGTCTGAACGGAATAATAATTAAAAAACGATTAAAGTTGGTATGATAAAGAATGGGGAGTTTGTTCAAGGAAAAAACAGTAGTATATTTAGAATGATAGCCAAATGCAAATAACAACTGGGTTTAAATTAACTGAGTAGGCACCATTTTTAAAGAAGAAGCCTTTATTTGTAACGTATACATTACAGTACAGTGAAATTCTTCTTTTTTTTCTTTTCTTTTTTTTTTCCTGCATATCCCAGCTTGTTAGGAAGCTGGGGTCAGAGTACACTGTCAGCCATGATACAGTGCCCCTGGAGCAGATAGGATTAAGGGTCTTGCTCAAGGGTCCAACAGTGACAGCTTGGCAGTGCTGGGGCTTGAACTCCCAACCTTCTGGGCAGTAACCCAGTAATCCATAGACTTAACTGCTGAACCACTGCTGCTCAATTACCCAATACTTTTGATGAAACAGAAAAATTGTTGATTGGCCTTCCCTAAAAATTATACTAAAAATATACAGACATTGGAAAAGGCAGACCACCTTGCCTTGGGGGTTTACTGTATTGAGTGTGCACATTTGTGCCCACTTCCTCAGTTATAAATCCAGATTCACAACTGTACATAATAAAAATGCAGCAAGATTGTTTATGAAAGATCAGTATGAGTTATGAGAATAATTCTAAAAATAAGAGAGTATGACCTTATGGCTAGAAAAAGACTACACAATTCGTTGTTAATAGTGTTAATAGTGTGATTAAGGTGTGTACATGTTTACATGGTAGTTTCTTAATCAGAGTATTGCCTTAATCTGGTTAATATCGGAATATTGTTGTCCATGTAAACGTACTGACTGTCTCATTTAAGCCCGCTAGAAGGAGCGCATCCTTGCGGTATGTTCAAGTTACGTCCAAGAACACATACTACTGTACTCATTAGTACGGTACCGTCTGTGATACGTACTATTTTATGAACGATACAGTATGGAAGTATGCGTTTTGGACGTAGCCTCACGCTGATTGGCTGAGCGTGTGAGCGGGCGGGGCTAAAACCAGCAGATTTAAGACGACAACTGTTCCTGTTTCCTCTCATTGTGGCGTGGGGGAAGTGGTAAGTTGTTCGTAGGCCAGTACTGGTAATAATTGTTGTTAATAATAGTGTTAATACAATTTTTGTACTATGAAATGCTGTTTTCTGAAGATTCGAAATCCGAATTCGAAATTTCCGCGTGTTTGTATATTTAGTCTCCTTAAGTTTGTTTTGCGCCTCAGCTGCTCTGTTTCTAGTTTGCAGTGTTAACTTTCGATATCGCTGCGTTTGCAAATATCGGTAATAGTGTTATTTGAAACTAGTGCTAAAACTCTGTTCGGTGAAACCGAACTAAAATTTATCTAACTCGTTTTAATTGAAAAGCCGCTTTCAACATATCCGAAAATAAGTTTATCCATTTAGCACTTTGAGGCAGTCCGTGTTACCTCTTTAGCTAGCTTCAGAGCTAAAGCGGGCGCCATTTTAAGTCGCTGCCTCGCGCCTTTCCGCCATTCATTGTACACTACCAACCGTGTAACGAGGCTGTAAAGCCGACCTTAAATCTTATACATATAACGTAAATAATGTCATAGCTATCTTGTAAATGTTTTCTTGTCTGTTGCGTTCTTGAACGCTTCTATAACGCGGTCGAAATTTATTGTGAAATGGTATATCCCATTGGCGGACTTAGCATTAGCACGCTAGCCAGGTGAAGAAGGCTATCGTAATCCTGCATGAAGTCGGATTAATAACCGAGTTTAGTCCGTTGTGTCTAGAATGTGCTATAAGATTTTTTTTTAAAATAAATTTGTTTTGGATACACCTGGTTTATATCATGCACCGCCATGTTGTATAGAGAGCTAACCGGCTGGTTTAGTAAACGTGTCTTCAGAGAGCAGGTACGCTTAGCGGCCCAGTGCTCCTGTTAGATACGTTTAACTTCAGACATAATATGAAATTGTACACTTTTAATGAACAGTTGATTATTTACTCCTATGAATAGAGATGGAGGGCTCTTATTCTTGCTCCACCCGTTTTCTCTTCAAGACTGATTGTTTTGCATATCTGATCAACCCTATCCATTTGTCACAGTGTGTTTCAGGCTCTGCTTTCTGTTCACCCAAACAATGGTGAAGATCTTCGTTGGGAACCTGCCACCCCAGGCAGAGAGTGATGAAATCAAAGGTCTGTTTGCTCAGTATGGCACTGTCACAGAGTGTGCTATCATCAAGAACTTTGCCTTCGTTCATATGGACGATCGCAAGAATGCCACAAAGGCCATACGCAACCTCCATTTGTACAAGCTACATGGCACTCCCATTAATGTTGAGGCCAGCCATGGCAAAAACCAGGGCCCGGTCAAGCTGCACGTGGCCAATGTTGAGAAAGGTGCAGAGGATGAGCTTAGAGCTCTGTTTGAAGATTATGGGACGGTAACAGAGTGTTCCATTATAAAAAACTTCGCGTTTATACACATGAACAACTCTGATGAGGCCATGGATGCCATTAAGGGTTTGGACAACTCTGATTTCCAAGGTAGGAAATTCTCAGCACTTGAGATTGTATTGAGTTTGTGTGCACGTGATGAGCCTGTTGATGCTTTATTGGTGTTTTTGTAATAGCCCGTTTTCTTTATTTCCCAGGCAAAAGGATTCATGTCCAGATCTCCAAAAGCCGACCGCGAGATGAGGATGGCTACGGTCCTCCAGAGAGAGGTGGCTATTGGCCACCCCGTTTCCCTGGTGACCACCCACAGCCAGGCCCTCCTGGTTTTGGAAGAGGCCGCTTTGGTCCTCCTGGTTACCCTCCTGCCGTACCTCCACCCCCACCCCCTCCACCCAGACGCCCCCCCTTTCCTGGGGGTGGCTACGGTGGTGGTGATCGTGAGGGCAATGGGGTAGTGGATTATTATGAGAAATTTCGTGCTCGTCCTTATGGTATGCCCTCATATGAGGATCGCCGTATGGGCGGCATCCCACCACCCCCGCCACCCCCTTCAGGCATGATGAGAGAGCGCATGCCCCCTTCCAATATCGACCCCTATGATCGACGCCCTCTCCCACCCCCGCCGTCTTCGTTTTTCCGCGATCGTAGCCCCATCGGAAGGGCACCGCCAGCCCCTCCAGCCTCTGCTGGAAATGGCTATTCATACGAGCGCTCCCGTCTCTCGCCTCTTTCCATGTCTCGGAACCAAATGTACAATGCGCCTCGTTCCAGGGACCCCTACACTGAAAGGGTGCCTCCGCCACCACCTCCGCGCTATACATACTAAAGTGAATCTCTGCACTTGTGTACCTAAGGTGAGGCCTAAGGGGCTTAAAAGTGTTTTCCTAAAGCAAGATCCAGTCTTTCACTTAAACCTGCGTTGCGTGCTGTTGATTGATGCGTAACGTGAGGGGAATGCATAATATACAGCTGTATCAGCTAATATGATTAAGGCTAAAGTGAACTAACCATGTGGTCTAGCTAAGGCGCGTAAAAGTAAACAAACTTTGCGAAAAGGCATTATTGTGTATAATTTAAAAAAGGCACAGTGGGCTTGATCAGTGCAGTATCAAATGGTTCTCCTAGGCACTTGACTCATGTGGTTTGCTCTCTTTTCAGGTGTAATTTATTCGACAAGATCGTCGTCGTTGCCTCCAGGTGCACATGACGCGATTCGCCCCTCGTCTGACGGAGCGCGTTTCGTTTGCCTGCGCCTCGCTTATCAGAAGAGTTCTAGTGCGGACTTCACGCTTTAAACTTAAATGATTTTTACCCGACTCAATTTCGTCCTCTTGCTTAAACTGTAATTTGCTTATTCTGTTCGGCTTGTTTTTTTACTGTATAGAGTTCAGTAGGTTATTGGACTGAAAGCATCCAGCAGACAAGCTAAAAGTTTTAGATCTTGTCAAGCCGGTAACTCTTAAAGCTGTTATTTGTTCAGAATTGTGTACATTTTGTAATTTTTTTTTTCTTTCCTTTTGTGAGATCAAAACGCTTTTGTTTTATTTGAAACCCATCCCTTTTTTGTTTCTTCAACCCTGTAAAAACGTTTGAACAGTGCCACGTCTTTAGAATTAATGGGTACACATGTGCGCCTTGCGATCTAAACATCTAATAGGTCAGCAATAATTGCGACTACTGTTCAATTGAGGTTTTTCCTTTTAGATTGACATTTAGTCAGAATGGCATCCCCTCTAATACGATGTACTCTTTTAGGGATCGTTTCTTTTTTAAATAAAAAGTCTCACACTAATGCGTCGATTTGTTTTATCTTTATTTGTCTTCCCTTTGAAACATCACTTTAATATTAATTAAAAATAATCCAGTGTGTCAGTTTGACGATAAATGCGTCACTTGAGCGTGCGTGAGGGAGGTGCAGCGCTGTTGGAACTTCCTGCTAGCTGTCTCTTAGTAATGGAGAATATTGCCATGTCCACTGCAATAGATCATTTGACACCTTAAGCGATGCTCGCTATTAGATTGTGCCCCTCGTATCCCCTTCTAACTCTAAACCACCTGTTCCCACATGCCTAACATCTCTTCTGAATGCTGTGAGCCTGAATTGCCCATTGACAAAGTTTTAAGCACTTTAAAACACAATCAGCCCTTCACTTTATTAAACTGCTTGCCAGTTGACTGACACAAACTCAGGTAAGTTGATTGTGGTGTTTTAATGATGTTGCATGTCTTAAGTTGCAAGTGGAGGAAAAGCAATAAGGCTGTTTGATAATTGGAGTTTTCAGGAAACTTAAGAAAGGTAGATATTTTGCTGCAAGTTCTTTTCTAAAAAGTTTCACTGGGAAAGGGTGGGTTTTGGCTTGTTTTTAAACCATATACATATAAAAGTATAAACTCAAGCTGTGTAGTACTGGGTTTGGAAACCTGAGCATTGTTCCACAATCCTTATTATAGTGCTGTGTGAGGGTGTACTTGGATAAATCATTTGTAGATATGTGAACATGCCAAAACTAGAAAAGCTGGCTGATCAGGTAACGCTTCCTCATGGCTGGACTTTATGTAGCACAGGCAAGCATCCAGGGGAATCAAAAAAAAAAAGGGCTGTTCCAGGTCAGGTCGTGCATGGGTTTATATATTTTTTTCTATGGGATTGTTACTTAGGTATGGGGCGTTGTGAACATTTTGTAAATGTTTCTTTTCGAACTGTTTGATACCTTAATGCATGCAGGTTAACTATATTGGAATAACATTCAGACGAGCAGCCGTTCATGAAATTGCACAATAAAACATATATATTATTTTGGCAAAAGTTGTACTGTGTTTTTTCCCCACCCACACTCTTTCCATTATAGTTGTGAATGAATGCAAGAGATGGAAATATATATTTTATATATAGCAATAATATTTAGCTTATGTTAAAACTAGTTGTTCTACACAGGTGTATATTCATGACAGTAACTGTCACACCAGTATTAACCTGATAAAGGACTAATTCATTTACATTTATGGCATTTAGCAGACGCCCTTATCTGGGCAGGTGATGGCTGAGGGTTTTGCTCCAGGGCCCAGCAGTGACGGCTTAGTGGTGCTGGAATTTGAACTCGGCACCTTCTGAGCAGTAGTCTAGCGTCTTACCCCCTGAGCTACCGTCGCCCGCTTCACACTGAAATAATACAAAAAATAAAGGATCCCTTGTAATTATGGGTTTAATTAATTACCGATTAGTTTCTCATAAGACAACGGACTGTATATATGTAAGGTTTTCTTTTGTTTTTTTACCGACATTTTTCAACGCTGGTGAAACGCTGTGTGGAGCGTTCCCCGTACCGGAAGTGCTTTGTCGACTTCCTGGCGACGCCATTTCGTGATTTATTCATTTGGC
Organism: Ictalurus furcatus; assembly: GCF_023375685.1. Taxonomy (NCBI): domain Eukaryota; kingdom Metazoa; phylum Chordata; class Actinopteri; order Siluriformes; family Ictaluridae; genus Ictalurus; species Ictalurus furcatus. The sequence continues at coordinate 24,572,357 of NC_071261.1, forward strand.
GGTTGCTTTCGTAGTTGTTTCTACGGTAAGAGGTGAATGTTTGAAACGAATGCTTATCTTATAAAAATGCAATTATTACTTGTTTCTTAGATTACATAAATCCATAGCAGAATATTTGCTCTTGTTTGCCCCTCTTTATTTTTGTTTGTTGTTGCCTAGTGTTTTCGTTACGTCTCTCGGGGAGCTAACTCGGTTAGCTAGCTATGGCTAACTTTTATGGCCTCGTGTTGATAACACGGGTTTACGCGCACTGTACTAAATAGTTTACAAAACCAGAAACGCGCCCTGAGTGGCTGACGGGAACATACACTGGTGTGTATTTACACACTGTTTAGTACATTCGTGGGCGGTTTTAACGGAGTGTTGGCTAACTTTACAGGCTTGCTAGCGACCTACTCACGGCCGGTTACTCACAGACGTCCGCGTCGTCGCTCAAACTCTTATTCAGCAAGAGATTCAGACGTTTGAACACCTGATAAACCCCCGATGCTGGTTAAAAGCCGAGGTGACTGAACACTACCGACTGCAACATGGCATTAATAATACAGCTAGCACAACTCTATCGTTTTGGCTAGCTGGGCCATTAGCTCCTATACCGCTCCGTTTAACGCTTTCGGTAGTCGGTTGTGTGCGTGTGTTTTCCCTTGGCATTTCATCGTTAATCATACATGAGCGTTATGCCGCGGTTAAAAATAATAAAGTTACAAGGGCCGGTGAGTAACTCCGAGCTCATTAGACTCGCGTTAAAGTGATCTGTTAGCAAGCTAGCTAAACCATATCGCTCGACGAAACTTGTATAACGTAAATCTCGCAACTATACTTTCTACCCAGGAACAATAAATCGGCAGTAAAGATGGTTAAGATCTTTGTCGGCAACCTTTCTTCGAGTGCGACCAAAGAAGACCTGCGCAGTCTTTTCTCGCAATATGGCAAAGTTGCGGATTGCGACGTGCTGAGAAACTTTGGCTTTGTGCACATGGATTCCCAAAAGGAAGCCGAGGAGGCCGTGCGTAAACTTCACCACCACGAACTGCACGGGCAGGCCATGAATGTGGAGATGAGTCGAGGGAAGCCCAAAGGAACCACCAAACTGCACGTAGGCAACATTAGCAGTAGCTGCACTAATCAGGAGCTGCGCGACAAGTTTGAGGAGTATGGTCCTGTGGTTGAGTGCGACATTGTGAAGGACTATGCCTTCGTCCACATGGAGAGAAGAGAAGATGCGATGGAGGCCATCAATGCGCTGGACAACGCTACCTTCCAAGGTGAACTCTCTCACAGAAAAACGAAGAAAGGCAGAGCTATTCAGAGTTTAAAGTTTTTCTTGATTTGTATTTCTAGTTGAGTAGGTGCAGAATTCTTCCCATCTGTCTAAGAAGAAGCGATAGTTTTTTTTTGTTTGTTTGTTTTTTTACGGTTACCGGGTGCCACGCTACTTTTTCCTAACCTTCTCTCTAATTAAGTAGCGTTTTGTTTGTCTACATTCATGTAACGTTTCAGTGCGTAAGTAAATACATAGTCTAATCAAGAACTAGATGCATACAAGATCCCACAGTGAGTCAGTGCGTTATGGGTTTTGTTCATGCTCTTGGATGTGATGGCAAAAGCGAAAGTTTATTTGACAATGTCTTGCGTGTCTTCTCTTCCTCTCATAAGGTAAGGTGATTAATGTACAACTGTCCACCAGTCGCCTCCGCACTGTGCCCGGCATGGGAGACATAACCGGCTGTTACGTCTGCGGAGAACCCGGTCACTGGTCCAAAGACTGCAGGCGCAGTCAGAACGGTAGCTTTGGCGGCGGTCACATGGGGGGAATCCGTGGTGCCAGGGGTTTCCCTAGAGCAGGTCCTGCTTTTGGCAGTGGAGGCCCTGCAGCGTTCCCCAGCCGGAGCTATCCAGCAGCACTGCCCCCTGTCCCGACAGTGAGTCACACCCCCACCTACGGGATTTCACGAGAGTATGCTGGGGAAACTCGGTACCTCAGCAAACCGATGAGTGTCTTACCAGAGAGGGCCACCTCATACGAGCACTACGGCAGCATCGATTTCTATGAGAAGTATCGGGCTCGGCCGTTTGCTTCTAGCTATCTCGAGGATAGACGTTTCTCCATTCCCCCTCCTCCCCCTCTCTCTTCTTCCTCTCTCTCAAGGATGCGGTTGGCTCCTTCCAGCCTTGACCCTTATGACCGACGTGCTCTACCGCCACCGTCCTCTGCCACCGCGGCCTCGGCGTACTACTCGCGGGACCGTAGCCCGATCCGAAGAGTCGGCGCCGGCTCTGAGGGCTACTCGTATGAGCGCTCGCGTCTTTCCCCGGTTTCAAGGAGCAGCTCGTACAGCGTGTCGCGGGCCAGGGACACCCCCACTGACCGGGCTCGGTATGAAATCTAAGCCGCGCGCAATGCCAAGGTGAGCGAATGGGGGGCGTGACTCAGCGTGGTTTTGTTCTGATCGCAAGGGTGTATTGCGATGCACATTTCACTGACAGTTTTTAAGAGCAAAGAAATATGATTATGTAACACGTCAAGTGTTTAAAGTCGTAAAGGGAAAGAATTTCTCTCGGGTTGTGTGGCTAAGTCTGAGTGGTGACTTGAGAAATGTATCCTCTAAATTTTTGTCTTTCCAGGCGCTTTCAAACAGCAGGACTTTCTTTTAGCGGTCATTCCCTCAACCTTCCTCTGGTGAACAGAAATATTTCCGGAGACACGATTGGATTTGAAGGAAGCAGGACTGAGAAGACATATGCAGCCCATTATCATGTAGAGTCACGTTCAACTTCTGAATGGTTAACTTTCAGACTTATTTAGAGCTGTTAAGATAGACTTTTCTGCATTGCCCAGTGTGAATACTAAATTCTTATTATACATTTTCTGTTCAAGTCTTTGTACGAATGTTCCTTGCATGTTTGCATTTCAGTTTTTGCAGATTTCTTCTACAATATTTTAAAGTTTTCCACAAATACTGAGAAACATTGTCGCTGTTTGCTTCTGACCTGATTTGATCTACCATTTAGTTACTTTGTGTGCGTGCTTTGTTTGGGGGTGCTAATACACCGCCAGTTTCAAGATTTATTTCATTTAGCAAGCATTGCATGTCATGTGATGACGATCTGTTTTAGTTCTTGATATCACTGTTTAAGTGAGGGGTTTCCCCAAGCTTAATGGAGAAAATGAAACCCAAAACAAACATTCCTATTACTTTCATTCTGTGACACTGACTTGTCACTTACTTGATGCTTGTTCGTCTCTCATACTGCACACTTAATTAGGGAGCTGGAACAGTGGCAAATTGAGATGTTCAAGTAACATCAAGATTCTGGATGCTTTTTGTCCCTATGTGGGATTGAGGGTGAGTTAGAGTTTATTAGATTCAAAGTAAAGTACATCAGTCATGAATTTGAAAGATTAAAGAAAGGATTATTTTATCTCTACATGCACACATGCTTTAAAGACAGTTTTTTTCCGTACAGACTATTGGCAACAGGATATTTTGTAAGAGGCCAGGGCTAGATTATTTGAAAAACTGGTACTTGTGCAGAGTTTGCCTTGTGGCAGTGTATGGTGAAAAGCTGAGGTAGGATTGTACATAATAGTAAAGTAAGATCGAGTAAATATAGAAATGTGCTGACCAGCAATCACTCGGGACTCCTGAGTGACTTCTGGTGAGAGTCATTTCTGTATGGGCGCCTTGGTAAGATCTGTGATGTTTATAAATTTGATTTCCCTCAAGAAGTCGTGTTTTTTGTATCTTCATTTTTTTTTTTTTTAAAATAAACCAATACTTTATGGTGGAAAAATGTGCTGTGTTGCGCTTTGTTTTAAGGTTCAAAACCAAACATATCGACCCTACACCCTTAAACTAATATATTTTTATGTCCAGTTCAGTGTTGACATTTTCCTGATCCTCCTGGCTGCTCACTGCAAACTGTATGATTTAATTTACAATAAATTAACTAAGGTGTGTCAATGGGGATGACCACGTTTGGCCGACTTTTTTATTTAATCTGGACTCAGGTTTCCTTAGGAACACAATTCAGTTTTTTTGTAAGGGAAAAAAAAACATTCAATTAACTTTACTCTCGTGTCCGTTGAAGTGGTACAGCATTGCCAAAGCAGTGAAATGACAAATTTTTTTATTTTAAAATACGAATAGAGCAAAAACAAATGTGCATAATTGCTCAGTGCAAAGATTAAAAATATGCTTATTTTTGCTAAACTAGAAAAAAAGTTACAATATACAGTATTAATCACTATACATTTGTAGTCCTATAGATATGTTCTGTATTTAGTAGTTCTCAAAGTCTGGAGAAAATAGACACTACCATTATCAAAGTTATTATATTAAGTTCCTACAGTTTTGTTTTTTTTTTTTTTTTTTTTACATTGCATTTAAAGCATTTGATACTCTTATCCAGATTTATGCAGAAGTCCTCTGTAGTCTCCATCATAACGATCCTCAACCTATTACAAATAGGTCAAGGTGTAAGAAAACCTATCAAGCTAAAAGCTTGTTAAAGAGAAGTTAGAAATATTTGACTGGTCAGTTTAATCCTAAATCACAAGTAGGCCTGTTGGTGGAAATTTCAGAAATTAAAAAAAAGAAAAGCTCTATGTCTCCACACTCTACATCAATACACTATCTGGCCAGAAGTTTGTGGGCATTTGTGAGGTCATGCACTGATGTTGGGCGAGGAGGCCTGGGGTGCAGTCAGCGTTCCAGTTCACCCCAAAGGTGTTCAGTGAGGTGAAATTCAGGGCTCTGTGCAGGACACTCCAGTTCTTCCACTTCAACCTTGACCAACCATGTCTTCATGGAAAGGGAAAGCAATGCTACAGCATACAGAGACATCCTACACAACTGTGGAAAACAGTTTGGGGTAGCAAATGGTGTGGAAAGGAAGGAGTGTGACGGTCAGGTGTCCACAAACCTTTGGTCATACAGTGCAGCTTAAAATGTCCACATTAACAAATAATAGATGGCTTATCGCTGAAAATGAATTTGCACTCAAAGGGTGTGTGAAAACGTGTTTTGCAGTTAAAGGGATCAGTGTGTAAAAAAGTTTGTGAACCCCTACTTTACACTGCAGTGTGTTCAACCTTACATTTGGTTAAGAGTTCGTTTAATTCATGCCTCTAGTAATGAACGTGTTCTATCGCTGTGTGTGTGCGTGTGTGTGAGTGCGCGTGTGAATGAGAGCGAGAGAGAGAGCGTGTGCGCGTGCGCGTGTATGTGTGTGTGTCCTCGCCATTTGAAGCCAGACCGGCGATTTCTCAAAAACTACTGTAAAGGTACGTCGCTAAATCAATATATATATATCACCTTTAGAGTCTAGCTGATTACAGGACTCAGGTGTTGATATGATTATTGATGATAAAGCACTGGTTTCGATATTTGTTAGCACTGATGTCGCCTCAGCTTTATATTAGCCTCGCTAGCTAGTTCACTTCATTTGAAATCCTCCAGTCGTACCGAGTGAACTGTTGGCTGGTGTATTTGTGGTGAGCGGAAGCAGATAATCAGGTAAGTAGATAATGAGTTGTATTTCCGTCGCTTAGACTTCTGCAGTACTGTGTATTGTGTTTGTTTGGGCAGTTTTGTGAATCTGGTGCTGCTTGTAAGCTAGCTCCGGTTTCTGCCTTCACGTTGCTCTATTGTTCTCTAACAGAAAAAGCCCAGCCGCTACATGCAGCTTATATTATACACACACACACACACACACACACACACACACACACACTCATTTAAGTGCCATTTCTGTTTCCAGTAATGTGTTTATGCCATGATGAATACTTCTGGTCTTGATGATGAACATCTGGTGGGGTTCTTATTAAAATGAGGATTGGGTACATTTTAAGATCTTCTAAGCACCTTTTTTTTTTTTTTTTTTTTTTTTTTTTTTTTAAGTTCTTCTTAGAGTGTTATTAGAAAAAAAATATTAACCTGTTAGTGTTGCTATTATTTTTACTTGTGTTTTTGCTTCACCATACAGGCCTGAGTTGTGACCTCAACGCACCAGAATGGTCAAAATCTTCGTAGGGAACCTTTCCCCAAACACAACTACAGACGAGCTTCGGTCCTTGTTCTCTCAGTATGGTAAAATATCCGAGTGCGACATCGTGAAGAACTTCGGCTTCGTCCACATGGAAAACAAAGCCGAGGCTGAGGAAGCCATTCGCAACCTTCACCATTATATGCTCAACGGTCTGGCCATGAATGTGGAGATGAGCCGAGGGAAACCCAAAGCCTCCACCAAGCTCCACGTAGGCAATATCAGTAGTAGTTGTACTAACCAAGAGCTGCGGGCCAAGTTTGAAGAGTTTGGCCCTGTGGTTGAGTGTGACATAGTAAAGGATTATGCCTTCGTCCACATGGAGCGGGTAGAGGACGCGATGGAGGCCATCCGAGGCCTAGACAACACGGCATTTCAAGGTGAACCAGCATATACAGCTAGATTGTCTGCCTGTCCATGGAAGGTGTTCATGATCCAAAATCTGAAGCGTTTTAGATTGTGGTTTTAACGCTTTGTACCGTTTTATAGCGTGAAGCAGGTGGGTAAGTACATGTACAATATCAGAGGCCATATGATCATTGAAATCTGAGTAAGTCCATATTTCAGTGGAGTACTGACCCCTTTTTCATCTTGTTCAAAAGTTAGCTATAAAATAAATGTTTTTGTGTAGGTGCATGCTTCAGAATCTCGAGGTATTTCATTGAGGTGTGTACTGAATCATTTTTAGCCACTTATGATTAAGTCATTTTTAAAAGTCCTTCCGAAATTCCATAGCCACATTTCAGCCCAGTCTTAAATTCTGCATACAACCCAGATTTTCAGTTTGTTTGGCTAGGATTTATTAAGAAGCACCGTGGAAATTGTCTTCCGTCTTTCTTTTCCCTAAGGCAAACTGATGAGCGTGAAGCTTTCGACTAGCCGCCTGCGTACAGCGCCGGGAATGGGAGAGAGAACGGGTTGTTATCGGTGCGGGCAGGAAGGCCACTGGTCCAAAGAGTGCCCACTGGACCAGAACGGCTCCTATCGTGAGGGCCAGGGCTCAGAGGGATATGGCGCTCCCCGGTTCGGTACGAGTGGCGGCGGTGGTGATCGCGGTTTCCAACAGGGCTTCAATGGCGAACCGAGCTTTGGCAGCAACTATGGGCCTGTGCAAGGCTTCTCCCGTGGTACTGGTTATGGGGGTCCTGGGTATGGCAGGGGCATGGGCATGGGCACAGGCATGGGAACGAGCACAAGCACGGGCACGGGCTATAATGGTGCGATGAGTTTCGGTGTCGCGGCGGGATACGGCATGGGCGCGACGTATGGCAGTGAGGCGGCATACAGCAGTGGCGTCAGCTACGGCAGCGCGGTGCCCGGGTTCCCTGCGCGGCGAGCGTCCTATGATGAACGGGATCCGTACGGGGTGGTGGACTACTACGAAAAGTATCGTGCGCGTCCCTATGGAGGCAATTATTTTGATGACAGACAAGCTGTCCCGCTTCCCGGCCCTCCTCCTCCCCCTGCGTCCTCGGCCATAAGCACAGAGCGCATGCCCTCGTCTAGCCTTGACCTCTATGAGCGAAATCCCCTTGCTCCTCCTCAGGCTCCGGGTTCTTCGTACTACGGCCGTGATAGGAGCCCAATTCGAAGGCTCCCCCTCGAGGTGGAAGGATACGCGTATGATCGTGCGCATGTCGCCCCCATCTCTTCGCTTCCTCGGAGCTCTGCGTTTGACATGCCGCGGGATCCTTACGCCGACCGGGCACGCTATGCGTATTAAGCTAACACCTGTGCGCGATTCATAAGTGTGCACAACACAGACTATACAGTACAGTGGATGTTGATACAGCTAGTGATGTTTTTTGGACGCGTCTAGCATTCTGTATTGAGTAGTAGTCATGCTATCATGTGAAATATTCTGTGGTCGATTTTTGTTATTGTTTAAGCTTATTCAAACGGTGCAGTCATAATCCTAGCAGAAAATCCTTGATTGCTCTAATGATTAACTGGTTGTGTTGTGATGACTCTTTTTTTTTTGCAGGTGTCCTTCAATCATGCCTCCACAGACACAGTCATTCAGTCATCACTTTTAACCATACAGTGAATACTATGGTGCTTGAGTGTGGTGGAGCAGATTAGGTGCTTTATTCTAATAGTTGTATTACTTGTAGGTGTTATCAGAGTAGCATTTCATTAACATCTTCAGATTGGTTTCAGTTTCTTGGCTTTTTTTTTTAATCTCCCAAGGAGATAAAACAATGATTAGATCCATACTGAATCCTGCTCGAGTAGTTGGGACAATTCCACATTTTGAATTCTGTAAGCTTTTACATGTAAGGCACATAGGAATACTAATTAAGGAATAATATCTATAATCCTCAACTGGGTGGGGTTTAAATTCTTTTTGATGTTACATGGTTTTTAATGTAGATGTGGACTAATCTACTTAAAAATGTTGTAATATGAAATCAAAATTGGAGCAAATCGATATGTAGTGTATAGAATAAATCAGCTGAAACCAGGTATATTGCAGATTGAGACCTACCTGTAGATTTTGAACCGAACGAGTAAATATCAGCTTTGATCTGAAAAGTCAGATTGAAGAGCAGTCGTAAAATTTCTTTGTGATTTTCTTTCTTTGTTGAAACTCGTTATGTGATTTCTGTTACTATCAAAAAAAAGAAGAGTTTTGGTACTTGCTTAGAATTCAGTGATTATTTTTTAATACTGTTGGTTTTGTTATTTCTGTGAGGGAACAATCAGTTCACCTCCTGTGCTTCACAATTTTTCAGCATGAATATTCATCATGAAGGCCAGCTTCTACAGTACTTCATACAATTTCATACAAAATATAACTCTGTTTGACTATTGTAAATGTACTGACCCCTTTAGTAAATTTATAGATCTGTACTACATAAAATTAGACCACTACAAAGTGTGTTATGATGTTTTTAATTAAATGAACCAATTTCTTGTGTAATAAAATGATCCCAGTGGAAAGGTCATAGGCAGCAGTAGTAGTAGCAGCAGTTGCACCGGCGATAGGATTTATCCTTGTAATATTAAAAGTTGTACTGCAATTTATTCCTTAATAAAGGCAATGTATGCAGACATATGTCTGTGTGTTCTGTATATGCTTGTAGTTATAAAAAAAAAAAAAAACTTTCACATTTTTATTTTATTAAACACTACAACTGAATAAATAAAACTGAAATTCTAACAAAACAATGTATGTTCACCTAAAAGAACCAACTTAATGATAAACATCACATCACAAATGATACATCACTATTAGTGATGTTGTAGTGTGTATCTGTACTGGTATAAGTGTTACAGATGAAGCAGTGTTCAGGTAAGAGTGTACCTAACAATCTACCAATTGAGTGTACTGTATATACGCTATACCTTAACACGCACCCTGTGACACCCAAGCACAGAGTCCTGTTTGAAATAATGATAATTACCTCTACACCCACATATATTAAACCATTAATCATTAATCTTCAGTAACTGCTTTATCCTGGTCAGGATCGCAGCGTACCCGGAGTCTATCCCAGGAACACGGCACAGGGGGTATTTCATGCTGGATGGGAACCAGTCCATGGCTTGGCACCATGCACACGCAATCACACCTACGGACAATTTAGTGTAGCCAATCCACCTACCTGCATGTTTTTGGGAGGTGGGAGGAAACTGTGTGGACATGAGAAGAACATGGGAAACTCTTGACCCTTTTAGTGACTTTATTTCTGTTTCCTTCATTATAACTCACCTTTCATGACTACTCACTTATGGCTCCATTTTGTCTGCATTCTTGCTAGAAAGTATAGTATTCTGTAAATATGTAGAAGGTTAGTTTGTGGCCTGTTGTTTGTTGACATCTTGGATGGGGTGCCAACCCATTGCTGGGCAACATTCACACACTATATACAATTTGGAAATGCCAATCAGCCTACAACGCTTGTCTTTGGACTGGGAGGAAACCGGTGTACCCAGAGAAACCATCTAAGTAAGGGGTGAACATGCAAGCTCCTCGCACACAGGGTGGAGACGGGATTCAAGCCCTTAACCCTGGAGGTGCAAGGCAACGGTACTAACCACTAAACCACCATGCCAACCGTAACTATTACCTTATAACTATTATTTTATCTTATATTAAAGCTATTCTATTCAATGTTTTCTAATTATTCTATTTTTATTATATGCTAAGTGTGTTTATAAAATCGTCCATCTTCATATACCCTTTTTTGTCATTAGATATGCCAATGATCATGATGAATTAATGAATGCATATATGTAATCAAATATGATATGCACATATCAAAAAGTTGGAAAATCTGCACTTATGACCACTGGATCAATTGAGAAGTTTAACTAATGCTCAGGTGTCGCTCTACAATAAACCGGAAAATTGTATTGCAGGAATTTTGACTGTGACATGGAGTCTGGTGGTGACAAAATTATTTCCCCGGACCAGATCCAAATGGCTGAGCTTTTTGTTGTTGGAGTTTCTAATCCACGTGTATCAGCTATCACTACCCCTGAAATCGCCCAGTTATTCCACGTCCGAAACAGAACCCGATTCCCTACAAATGGCTGCTCAAAATTCCCTATGTGTTATAGCTTTTAGAGCTGATGCACAAAATGCCAAACCTCCTCCTCCCCTCCAGTGCACTGTGTAGTGAACATGGCTCTCCTCCATGCGTGTTCAGCATGAGGTATTTTTGAGCTCTGGTTATTGAGCGTCGATTCATCCAATAGCGGTAAAATTAAATAAAGAATCAAGGCGGCACAACCCTACAGAATATCCATCCAATAATATTTGGATACGTCATGATTGATACCTATTTTGACCAATGAGAAGGCGTCTAGGTCGACCCTGAACGTTCTTTGTCCACCTTAACGACGCCATCTTGGCCAACCATATCGTGACACAGGAAGGTTGTAAAGTATTCGGTGCGGTCCAGTTTAATTTCGTGAAGACGTTAGTCTTATGATTTTATTTAAAAAAAAATTAGTAGAAGAAACTCGACCGAATAGAGGAAAAATTAATACACCAGGAAATGGCAACGGGAGCAAACGCAACCCCGCTGGGGAAGCTGCACCCGAGTATCGGCGCTAAACGGGGCTTCGACTCGGGGCCCGGTGCTGGCTTAATGCCTCCGCCGGGGCCTCCGGCCTCTTTCCCGCTCCAAAACTTTCCACAGATGCCGGGTGCTGCTTTCCCAGGATTTCCCGGGGCTGCTGGTTCATTTCCAACCCCACCCATTGTCGGACCGCAGTCTCAGATCGGAGGTAAAGTATAATATGCGTGGGATACTGTTTAAGTAGCATTAGCTAATTTTGGTGCACGCGCGCGGGGCTTCCGCTCCAGAACGTTCTAGGACTTCAGTTCGAAGGCGCGAGACACCAAGACTACTTTTGCACAAGTTTTTAAAAACCTCTTTAAAACCACATAGTCGACTATTCGAATTATTCGATAATTTACGGAGCCAAAGCCTGGTGTTTGTTCGCCGCGGCTCAGAGACTGCAGTGCAGCCCCACGCTGTAGCGCCATGTTCATTATCTGCACGTACAATTTCATAGAAATTACAGAGAGATCTTTCTTTAAAATATCTGATTGGCCAGATATTTCAACAAGGACCCACCACTGTGCCCTGTGCTTTGCTGATTCAAGGAGGAATGGTATTGTATACGCTGGTCCGAGTAAAGATTGAAAAGGTGTACGTGCAGAGTTCGCCATTTTGTAATTGCGCAATATGTACCATGTACCTTGACGGAAAAAAAACAGAAACCCTCAAAGAACGTGTAATGGTTTTAATGGAAACTGTAATGGTCCCTACTGGTAATTTGTTGCCTCCTGTTGGTGCCATTTCTGATCCTTAAATGGTATCTAGTGGATACCCTTTAAGGACCATTAATGGTTTATCAACTGTTGGTTTGTAATGGTATTTGTAGTGGAAACCATCAGACTTTCTGTGGTTTGTTTCTGTTCATGTTTTTTTTTTTTTTCAATGGTTATGAGCAGATGTGTCCCTGGTCCCGCCATGATTTTGCGATTTTTGCAATCGCAGAAATTAACGCAAAATCAAGCAAATGCCGCAATATTTGGAGAAGCTTGCAAGTTTTCGAAACTAACGCAGATTTGGACCAAGACGCGTCATCACAACGCACATTCAGCCAAAACCCTCTTCGATTCACATGCTTCGAACATGAGTACAGCTAAAAGGTTTACTCATTTACCCACAAACATTACTGCGAAAGACCGTGCAAATACAATTCGCCGATTCAAATAGTTTTCCGCAAAAGAAAACAAAGAACAGAAAGCTTCAAATTGTGCCGCAAATTTTGAAAAAAAAAAAAAATCCACAGCACAATAAAGTGTTTTTGGGCGCAACAGTCACAACAAAACTGAACACGACAGAAATCCCATACAAACTGGTGTCCCTGTAAGTCTGCTTTGTTTCTGTGCCTATAATGTGTATTTTTCTGATCAAAGTAATCAATGTTGGACTGATCATTCCAGCCCTAGTTGCTACCATTGATCATCATATCTACTTAGTTATGCTAACTGATGTACACAATTTTATTGCAGTACTCAAAGGTTATTATAGTGCTAGGTAGAAAACATCTTTACAGAGGCATGTTTATTTTTGTGTGTGTGTTCTTGGTTAGGCACCCATTAGCCATTTTCAGGTAAAGCATGACCGATCGAAGCCTGTCTTTCATTATGAACAATTTATCAGCGATTTTTCCATCGATGGATTGGATTGAGGCTGCCATATGACCAGACAATGTTTGGTAGACTATTATTAGCACAACACCAGGACTTGCGTGGCAGGGAGTTTGGCACTGGAAAAAGTGTATCACCATTACTAGGGTTTGAAACACATCTCGTTGAGAATATTCAGAAACCGATCCTGATGAAAGGCTAGATATACAAGGGTGAAGTTGTACAGTTATAACTTCATACCAGTTAGGCTGGTGTGGGTTAAAAAAAAAAAAAAAGTGGCCTGTAAGTGTCTGCAGTAGCACACACTCTGGTGGTGCCTTTTCACTGATGAATGGGTTTACATACTACAGAAACTGATGGGATACAGTCGGCATCCTGTATCTCTATGATTCACCCGATCAAATGTACAAGGAGTGTTGGTACAATATGCGTCTACCACCAGTCTCTCAGTCCTTTCTCTAAATCTGATGTGTACACGTTTGGTACGGTGCTGTTCATTGATACCCGAATACTCATCTCTGACAGATATGAGTCTGAAGAAGAGGAAAAAGAGTCGCTGGAGCAGCGAGACCCCTGATCAGAAGACCATTATCCCAGGAATGCCCACCGTCATCCCTCCCGGCCTTTCTCGTGAACAGGAGAGAGCTTATATAGGTAATTATGGTACTTGATTTCTCCTCTGAATGTCTGAGATTGATTAATCTGTCTTGTTGGTGGACACCGTGCAAAGTTTATACTCCCTCTCTACATCCCAACAGCTCCCTTTTAAGTTCATTTCTTTTCAGTACGAGAAGTTATGTGCCCATTGCTTCGTAACAATTTGCACATCATTCAGAGGACGTGGTTGTTGAACTGATTCCGCTACATGTTGTTCAGACATTAATGAACATGCATGCCAGAACGCTGCTAGCGTAGTGAGCTGCAGTCCAGCTCTACACGTTTGCAGTGGTGTCCTTTAATGTCTGGACATATAGAATACAGGGTCACGTTAAATCGGCCTCAAATTGTGGTAGGGATGTTTTCAAATCGCACAAACTGTGCACTGTGATTGAGTTGTTTGTAATATTGTCCCAGTAATATTACCCACAGTCTCTCTGATGTTGTGAGTTGTCTGGCTGTAGGATATCATTGCTGCTCATGTTAACCATGGAAAAGGGTTTAACCGGAATCTGATTGGCTGCAGAGCAGGCAAAGCGGGGCTAACATGAATTGCAGTCATCTTCATCACCTGTGTGTGTGTGTGTGTGTGTGTGTGTGTGTGTTTGTGTGTTTGTGCGCTGTGTAATCAGTGTGGTGTCTCCATTTCTGTCAGTTGTATTCCAAACCGCATGTGACTAATCTTATACTCTGTCCCTTCACAAATATTTCCTCAGTCCATTTCACCTAGGTCTGTTAAATTGCATGGGTTTTGCAGCGCAAACCTCTCTGGGCAGGTTAAATCATAATGGCCTAATTATTATTCCAGGTTAACCTTGGTCAGTTTGATGATTTGTTTTACAAACATTGCTGGAAACAATCTAAAATCCAATATGTGAAACTATAACTATGCAAATGCATTTAGTTAGATAAATGCATTGAGTTGGATAGATCTTGTTTCTGGTAAGTCACCACTAACGTGGGCCTGTTGATAATGGTACGAGTTAATGACAAGTAATAAAATATGATAGTCGATCCCTCCCGAAGCCCACTTGTATTCCAGTGTTCTAGAAATTGTTCTGATATCTTCACTTGTTTGTTATTTTTGGCACCCGTATTTCTCGTTGTAGGCGAAACACATCATGTACGCTGTATACAAAACGTAACTTTCCGTCTCTACGGGCTTGTAGGTTAGCACATGCGCTCTGTCAGTCATCGTCAATTTCCATTAAAGACATCAGCAATGTTCACACAGCCTGAGACTTTATCCTCAGCCAAACTTTCTCCCTGTGCTTTTATTTATTTATTTTCTTCTTCTTCTCGGTGACCACGCAAATCTGGTGCGTTCACAATAAAACAGTGAAATGTAAGTGTTGTGATGCAGCATGGATCACTAAACTTCTAGGAATGATTACTTGTCAGTTTTCAGAGAAACTACACTTTCCTCTGGCAGACTTCCTTTTTGTGGCACCACTCGTTGTTCAGAATAACCTGAAAACAGTGATTTTAAGCAGAAACAAAGGAAAGTTGTGTGAAACTGTATAGTAAAGACGTGTAAATAAGAGTGTGGTGGCATTCAGTGGAAGCCTGCCTCAGTGAACGTTTTCTCATTAAATGTTTTGTGAAATGATTGTGAAATTAAATTGAAACCCTTCCCACTTTATGTAAATTTTAACTGTCCGTTTTTTTTCTTCAGTTGTGTTTAACATGTGTATATACTGCTTCTGCTGCGTGTCTAAGAAACGTTGCTTTCATTACAGGCTCCCTAGGAGCATAGGAGTTATGATTCCTAGTCCAAAGCTGTATGTCTGCTCTTTCCAGATATTAGGAAGGGTTTCAGAATGTTCTATAGCACTGAAAGTCTTATGCATCATGTTAATCATATTGTTTCTTTTTACGACTTATAATCAGACTGTGCCACTGAGAAATGAAATGCTCTCTTTGTTTTGGGTGTTTTTTTCTGCTAACCACATTTTTCTCCATCCTTGTTTTTTGTTTTCTTTCCTAACCTGATTTCTTCCAGTCCAACTGCAGATCGAAGACCTGACTCGTAAACTGCGTACAGGAGACCTGGGAATCCCTGTTAATCCTGAGGACAGGTCGGAATAACCATTTAAACCCAACAACAGTAACACCTTCTTTACCTCTTTTTATCTGTCGTCAATTATGAAGCCAAGTCTTAAAAGAAAATGGCTCTGTTTTATACAAACTATACATATAAGGAAAGTAATTCAGTCGTGTCTTTAGAAATGTAGCCATGGTAGTGTTTAAGCAGGTTCTAAATTTGGTAATCATCCAGGTATTACGTTAGGGGATATCATGTCTTTGCTTCTCCTGTATTTATTTATTTATTTAAGTTAACATGTAGCACTTTAAAAACATCATTATACTGCTTGACACTTTTATTATCAATGTATAGGTGGTCAAAGTAGTTGCCCCCCCCCCCCTTTTCAGTTAGCCATTTTACCTGGATAGGCAAAGGCATGATGAACGCTTGGCACTTAAGGGTAATTCTGTCCAAAAATCATTTTCGTATTTGTCAGTCTGTGACCTGCTGAGAAAATGGCATTTGACCAGATGAACACCTTCCAGTATATAGAATTATTTTACTTAATTTTTTTTCAACCACCAGACATGTATAATGGTTTAATTAGAAAACACAGAAGTAATATTTCTCTATACTGGAAAGCAGTATCATATTAAATTGTCAGCAAGGCAAATATGAAAATGCTGGAGATGTTTTGCTGGCATTCACCTTTAAGCTAAGCAATTAATATTAAAGTAAAGGAAGCATTTCACATTTTGGCATCACAAGTGAACTAAATTCTTTAGATTATCCTTTCTACAGTCATTCACTCCTTCACATTAGAACTAGAATCTTGGCTCGCTTTTAATACAAATGGATTAAATCCCATCAAATGTGTGGGTTTTTTTCTTTCTTTCTTTAATACTATTTTAAGCCCTGCCCTTAGTAGTTTAGTTCAAGTGAGTACAAATATTTATCTAAGTGTATATTATCCTTAAAGTGCACCTATTATGGTTTTGAAACGTGCCTCATTTTGTTTCATACAATAGGTTTACATGCATCCAAGGTCAAAACGTGCTTTAATTTTCTCATAATTTACCCGGCCCCCCCCCCCCCCCAAACTGTCAGATGTGCCAGTCTTTTGTGATTGGTCTACCGTTTACAGCGCGTGTCGAGAAGGAAACACCCACTACCCTATCAGAGTTTCATCTCCGTAATGTCGGTTTTACCTTATCAATTTGAGCCCGAGTCCGATAATGATATGTTGGAAGATCAACCCGAACCACCATCGCAAAGCATGACGAGAACAGGACTTTTCTCGGTGGTAAGTTTATATGTAGCTTGGCAATAATGTGAGTTAGCTGGTTAGCAGAGGCTTACCGCTGTGCACTGGCTGTACACGTATACAACACAAAACTACGCATTTGGAACACTCGGTAGAAAATATATACATAAATAATTAATCCAACTTGCAGGTTGTGATCCAGAGGTGCAAGACGGTCCAAATGAAGTGTGTACAGCCCCTCTTTAATAAATAATCATTTCACAAATCCAGCCTTGACTTCAGCTAGATTTGAGAAGCAGTCGTCCATGAAATGACAGGAACACAAACAAAGATCGGAGTTGAACTGCTGTGGTATCATTTTAAAATGCATTCTAACCACTGACTCTTTATATCCTCATCCTTTGCGAGTCCATGCAACGTGGTCTTGCTTTTGCAGCGCGGAAAACAACGTCTTCTAGATACGAACCTAACTCTTTTAGGATGCAACCTCAACTGTAGTGTTTGAGGGCGGGTCAAAGTACATGTTGTTCGCGAGCAGCCAGTGAAGACCAGAGGCGGAGGTTTTTTTTTTTTGTTTTTTTTTTGGTCACAAGCCTACGTATGTTATTACAGGAAGTGAGTCTGGAATTACTGACTGCTCATTTTGGCTGTTTCAGAATCGGTTCCTTCTTCTGGGAGTCAATAACTTAATTAATAAATTAATAATTATACGACATATATACATATAATTTAATAATAATATAACGTATAATAAATACGACAAATAATAATTTGTCATGCACTTTTTGCGATTTTTGATACTTTGCAGACTTTTTTCTCTTTTCTTTTTACATTCACTAAGAGCAGTATAACACTACATGAAAGGTAATATCTGAAAAAGCATAATTGGTGCACGTTAACAACTTGCTGTTTAAAATGTTTATCAAGTTGTTTTTAGTTTTAGATATCTGTATATTTTGCATGCTTCCTTTACTTTAAATAATACAGGGAGAGTAACGTTATTCCAGATTTGAGGTATATTCAGATATCATTATTAGCAAGAATTTCTATTTTCTTTTCTAGAGTACAGTAGATTTCTATGTTTCTATAGGGCAGTAGAATTTTTTTAAAATTAAATTCCAATGTTTAATCATATTTGTACTAGATGTGACAGTTTACTGTATTGCTTTTCATGCACAGAATTTGAGCTTAAAATTTGTCTTAATGGAGCACTTAATGTTGGTGGTGGGTGTCTAATATAATGTGCTTCATCAAATGTTTAAAAAAAAAAAAAAAATATCATTAAGGTTTTGGCTGATTCCCACCAGACGAATGGGGTATATATATTTGTAATCTTTGATTTTTTTTATTTTTTATTATTGTTTAATTGTCATGTATACATAGTGCAGTTGTATGCATGAAGTTATAGAGATTTGTCGTGTAACTGCTCTAAAGAATAGCTGAAAGAACTGGGTTGTATGAATATGTGAATAAGAAGAAAATCAGTTGTAGGTGTATGTTTTCCCTTTTTAGTCATTGGTTTGAACGTGTAGCTGAACATTTTAAAATACATATTCATTTTCTGTATTTCAGATTAAGCTCTGCTAAGACAGCCCCTACTAAAATCCGTAGTTTAGTTTTACTGATTTTAAACACTCTCCAGTTTTGAATTGCTGACTCTTGTGAAGGTCACTAATGATTTTCCATAAAGGGGATTACACCACGTTGTCCAGGAATTTTCACAGTATGCCAGATTTCCACCCTGGAAGACCTCTCTTGGAGAATGCTGTCCTTCCTGGTGTAACCATAACCCTAATGACAATGATGGCTTGCACATAGTTTGCATAAGCCTTTAATTTTAAAGCTGGAATTTTAATGTTGCTCAAGCACGAGTCTCTCTTTGCTAGCCAGCTATCTCTTCCTGCCATAGTCTCTCCAGCATGATCCTAATCCAAAGTTTCCACAGCACGGCCAAAAACAAGGTATGTTTGAGAAGATCCGCTCACTCCAGGATTTTAGGATCACACCCCCCACTTCCACTACGCCAAAAAAAAAAAAATGTTGAGGGTCTTTCAGGTTGCCAGCGCTGGAGTTTACAAGCCAAACGCGAGAGACTTGAATCTTGGGGGTATTTTTTGTTGATTCACTTTTCTTTTTGCGCTGTCTCTCATGAACCTATTAACGTCGTCTCTCTTTTTTTGAGACCTCTCTCAAAGGTTTATTGTCTAATCATAATCCATTTTCTCTAACCCAAATTCCCCTCTCGTAACCTTTTTCAAGCACAGAGCTTCATAACGCAGCATAACAGGTTTTCAGCAGCATCCAAGGGTAAGGTAACGATTGCAGCCGAAGCTAGAATGCTCTTCTCAGGAGTGTGAAGTCTACTACACTCATCCAAAGACTTCTCATGCCAGAGTGTCGCCTGCTCCAGTGTGAAGGGGTAGTTCAGTTTCCACAGAGAGACACTGATCCCGAATTGTGTTGGTTGCCCCGTTTGTCCAAAGTGGACATTAATTGATTTCATTTTTTTTGCCCCTGTTATAGATACAGTAGATAAAATACCTGTTTTGATGTTTGGGTATCCCAGCCAGGCTTCATATGCTGCCATCTCTAAAATTGAGAGCATCCTTATATTTCTAATCCTCCTCAGTGGTTAAAAAAAAAAGAGCTTTTCCCCTTCTCTCTGCCAAACTTAACAGTCTTTTCCCCATCACTATGCTCTGGTGTGATATGATTCTGGGGCATCCTGTGCACTTCTAAAGTGACCATAAAAAAAACCCAGCTGAAAATAAATTAGGGTTTTGTTAGGTTTAGGGAAGTGAGTGTTGTTTGCCGTTCCTTTAAAGAATTTAGTTTCTTTAAATTGTGGGTACATTTTTCTGTCTTTGTATTCTCGATTTCCCCAACAGGTCCCCTTCTCCCGAGCCAATCTATAACAGCGAGGGGAAGAGGTTGAACACACGTGAGTACCGAACCAGAAAAAAACTGGAAGAGGAGAGGCATTCACTCATCACTGAGATGGTTGGGCTGAACCCTGAGTTTAAGCCACCTGCTGACTATAAGTAAGCGTTTCTGACCTCTCGGTTGGTGGTCAAGTTTGATTGTGTTAGCTTTTGAGCTGTTGTCTGTTAACCATTACTAATTACTAATGTTTCAGGCCTCCAGCCACCAGAGTCAGTGATAAAGTGATGATCCCACAGGACGAGTATCCAGAAATCAACTTTGTTGGACTTCTCATTGGGCCACGGTATGTGCCCTCCATACATCACTGGACACTGCTAATGCAGTGAGGGTGTCCAAGACTAAAATTGACCCTTGAACCTTGGTCTAGATGAACATGTTGAATGAACACGTTGAAAGAACCTTGGTCTAGATGAACACGTTGAGTTAAACAGAACCAAAGGTCTCTGGGTACGTGCAGAGTTAACTTGACTGCCTTTGCATTCTTCCTCTATGGTACACAGTGGCAACACGCTGAAGAACATTGAGAAAGAGTGCTGTGCTAAGATCATGATCCGTGGGAAGGGTTCTGTTAAGGAGGGCAAAGTGGGCCGTAAGGATGGACAGATGCTCCCAGGAGAGGATGAGCCTCTACACGCCTTGGTCACTGCCAACACCATGGAGAACGTCAAGAAGGCCGTAGAGCAGGTCAGTTAGGACTGTAGGACACACTGTTTCTTTTATAGGCCACCCTACAGTGACATTATTTTTCAATTGTTTGTGAACCTCGTGGCT
The DNA here is from genome assembly GCF_023375685.1 of Ictalurus furcatus. Classification (NCBI taxonomy): domain Eukaryota; kingdom Metazoa; phylum Chordata; class Actinopteri; order Siluriformes; family Ictaluridae; genus Ictalurus; species Ictalurus furcatus. Next base: position 24,592,742 of record NC_071261.1, read on the forward strand.
GAATTTGCTTTTTGGGTTCTCTCTAGATCCGTAATATCCTGAAGCAGGGTATTGAGACCCCAGAGGATCAGAATGACTTGAGGAAGATGCAGCTGAGGGAGCTGGCTCGACTCAATGGCACTCTGAGAGAGGACGATAACAGGTAATGGTCCTCAAGCTTAATACACCCTAGCCCTAGGTCTACAAGCAAAGTATCATACTCTTGAAAGACAAATCTTATAGTAGAACGACTCTAAATTTTCCCATACGCAGTTACAAACCTGTTTATCGGCCTGCTTTGAAATGATTTGACTGTTGAGCATAAGCACAGCCCCTTCTATGTTTCCTTTTAAAGTTGACCTTCCAAAAACTGTTAAACTCTGAAAGATAGATAGAAGAGTGGATGTTTTCTGAATCAACAGGCAACATGAGTGCAAAAAATGAAGGTTTGGGGTCTGCAAGACACAACCAGCCAGTTCCCTCCTTGTTTAAAAGAGTTGGTCAGAGTCTTGCCTCAGCAGATATTTTGACAGCTACTAGAGTGAGATAACTTCAGATGTTCTAAACTGATTTAAAAGGAAATTTGGATTATTGGATGCTTGAACATGTTGAATGTCTTTATTTCCTGTGGAAATTGTCGGTTACTTCCTTCTTTTTTTTTTTTTTTTTTTCTTCTTTCCTTTCGCCCCTTAATTTTTTTACTGATTGCATTGTAATGTTCAGTACAGATGGATAATGAGAAGAGGAAAAAAAATAAGACCTTGATAAACATTTTTTTAAAGCAGTAATTTGCTATAAAACATGTCTTACAGGCATATGAATAGCATGCCAACCTGTTTATGAAATTAACCAAATAATCTGTCTACTAGCACTTCATCATAACCTTGTTTCCTTCTTCAGGATTCTGCGCCCATGGCAAAATTCTGAGCCTCGTAGCATTACCAACACTACCCTGTGCACGAAGTGTGGAGGAGCTGGACATATTGCCTCTGACTGCAAGTTTACTAGGTAACAGGCCAGACCTGTGCTTGAATCCCTATTGAAGTGTTTGTTTGCTATATTGCAGTAGTGTGTCCACTTTTGAGAACGTCATGTATTCAACCGAGAATCTCATCCCATTTTAGTACTTATACCCAGAGGCAAGGTGATCCACCCCAGTCAGCCCAGGATAAGGCCCGTATGGATAAAGAGTATCTGTCTCTAATGGCCGAACTGGGAGAGGCTCCGGTTCCCGCACCCGGTGGTGGACACAACAACCCACCCAGTGGCCCCCGAGGAACTGGACCTAACAGCAACCAGCCACCTCCAGTGAGTACACCAGGGTTGTTCTGCTCTGTTTCTCCACCTTTATCTGGATCACAGGTGTTGGATAAGTGTGGATCTGAGCTCTAAAGGACAGTAAATCTATAATAGCAGAACTGCACACCCACAATTTAAAATTTTGTATGATTTGGTCATACAAACACCCCTCTACCCCACTTATTCCGTATTCCTCCTTACACTCTCCTATCTCTTGTTTAGAACCGTCCTCCCTGGATGAGCTCAGGCCATTCAGACAACAGAAACTTCCATGGCATGCATGGCGGTCCAGGTGGTCATGGAGGTCCCCACAATTTCCCTCCACCCATGCCCAACATGGGTGGACCACCCATGCCTCCCAACCCTAATGGCATGCCCCCACCATGGATGCAACCTCCCCCTCCACCCATGGGCCAGGGCCCTTCTCCTCATGGACACCCGATGGGTGAGTTGCAAATCAGTTAAAATAAAAACCCTGTAAATGAATGCAGAAAGCAAATTTGTCATTGAACCATACACGGATGGCATTGGAGAATACAAGGCACAAGGTAGTATTTATGAAATGTGGAAGTATTGATTCAAACTCCTAAAATTCTTTTTCACTTTTATAGGTTTGTTGCCTCCTCCTATGGGCATGATGCCACCGCCCCCACCGCCACCAAACAACCAACCTCCCCCACCCCCATCTGGGCCTCTGCCACCTTGGCAACAGCAGGCCCCACCCCCTCCACCTACCAGCAGCATGGCAACTAGTGCCCCGCTGCCATGGCAGCAGAGTAAGTACACACCATAGGCAATGTATTTTATACTAGAGTGTATGGCACTCAATCAACTCAACGCAAGACTCAATTTTTGAGTGTTAAATTGTGTGTTTGGTTTTTTTTTTTTTTTGTCTTTGTTACAGATACCACTACCACTTCTACCCCAGCTACGGGTAACCTGCCTCCATGGCAACAACCCCAGCCAGCAGCAAGCTCTGCTGCCCAGCCCCCTCCTCCTATGGGAAACCCCTCCATGGTGCCCCCTCCTCCTGGAGTTCAGCCCCCACTGCCCCCTGGTGCCCCCCCTCCTCCCCCTCCACCACCACCAGGCTCAGCAGGCATGATGTATGCACCCCCTCCACCTCCACCACCCATGGACCCCAACTTTGTTACCATGATGGGAATCCCAGGAATGCCTCCATTTGGGATGCCACCTGCCCCACCTCCCCCACCACCCCAAAATTAAATACCTCCACATCAACCACATACTAAAAGCTGGAGGACAACATGACTTGGTTCTACTTGATTGTTAATACGGGGGGCGGGCCTGGCGTAGTTGACATGTACATTTGCTTAACTTAATTTGTTTCTGATTTTAAAATTGTAGTGTTTGCTCAATTGGTAGATTATTTTTGTTTTTTGATGTGAAGGGAATGGTATGTGTGTTTGCAGGGCTTTCGTTTCATTGGTTGGCCCAAATTTCAGTGCTAAGTGACATTCCAGACCATAGTAATTGAACAGTTATGTTAAGCATCCAATTTTTTTTTCCATGCATTACAAAATCAGAGAGTTTCCTCTGTAATGAATCCAAAAACATTTGGCATCCAAAAGCTTTCTTTTGTTAATTCATAGGTAAAGAAAAAGAGATTTTGTTGTTTTGAATATTTTTGTAATGATAACTTCAGTTAAATAAAAGTTGAAATGGCTTCACATTTACATAGTAACAGAAATAGGTGGGCATATTCTTCACTTATGTTGTGCTTTTGCAGTTCCAGGTTTGGTTGTCTTTAGTTTTAGGATTTATTTTAGAATGTCTGTGCATAAAAGACTTGAAGCTACTTCACTCGATTGATGTTAAACAGGAGTTTAACTACATTTGTATTCCTGACTGCTTCTGCAAGAAAACCGTCCCACTCTTGTGCCCCACTTTTCTCACTGTAGTGTCTTTTCGTGAGCTCCACTCAACTCAAACAAGTTGAAAGTCTGAGGATTTTGCCTCAAGAAAAGGAAAGCTTAAGATGTGATGAAATAAACCGTTGTGTAGGTCTTTTTGCAGGAAATTGCACCTTCACAATGGGTTCTTCCTGCAAAATAATGGAATTGAAACAGAGTGATTTAAGATGTGAACCTTGTCCATTGGGTTTGTTTGTTAGGTCTTCTGATAGTTGTCTAAATTTGTTTTTGTTCCCCCACCCCCCCCCCCCCCCAGGCTTTTTTTTTTTTTTGCTTTGTTTGTGCAGCTTTCCAGTCCTAAAGTGTGCAACTATTTTTATTGTATGTACAGTACAAAATGGACAAAGTGAATATATGTTAAGTTCCTGTACTCTTAAAATAAAGGGGATTCTACATTTCTATTAAAATAACACCATGGTGATCTCTCTTTTTGAAGGTTGAGGTACAATACAAATAACCTGAAAACATAAGACCAATGAAAAGTGTCATTCCGGTAATCTTCAGCGTCCTGCTTTTTGCCGTGGATCTCAACAGGAATGTGCCTATTATGGTAGTGCTGCTATATAAAGCTCTCCTGTAGCCCATGTGCTCAGACACGTTTACAAAACTATTTAAACCTCTGTGCTGATGATTTTTTTTTATTCTGATGGTGGTGTTTAATAAGGAGTGTCCAGTCTCAGTGGTTTGTAGGGGTTAGTTTTCTGCCACAGGAGAGGCTTCAGTGCAGATGCCACTGCTTTTTCCAGCTTATCGGTAACATGAAAAAAAAAGTATTTCTTAATGTCTTCTTAATTTCAGGACAGAAAAATTTAAGGTTCTGAGAGACCGACTGTTTACAGCCATATAACTGTTCTACAGCATTAGATAAACTGTTAGAAAGTATGAAAAGTTGTTCATTAAAACTTAATTTGTTGGCAAACTGCTGTAGTATAAGAGGAATAAAATGCATCAGCATGTGCTGTTAGGAGCATAATCCATTTTAGGGTAGTAATAGAAACTTCCATACTTTAAAGTGTTATGACTTTTAAACGATTGATTAAAAGTGAAATTTCTTGAAAGTCTGAACAGTTCAATATCGTTCTGTTCCTGTAAAAACTGCAGTCACTTCATTCACATCGTTTTATTTTATTTATTCATTATTTATTATGGTAGTTTCAGTTCTTATTGATGCTTTCTGCCAGGGTTGGCAGGTTGATTCCTGTTTCTAGGACAATCATTGATAAAAACCAACCTCAGTTCACTATGAACCATCCCCAAGCTATAAATAATCATCAGAACCAGTTTTGTTAATGAGTCTTTATTGATCACATACAGTACAGTGAAATTCTCTTCTTCACATACCCCAGCATGTCAGGAAGCTGGGGTTAGAACGCAGGGTCAGCCATTATACAGCACACCTGTGGCAGTGCTGGGGCTTGAACCCCCTGACCTTCCAATCAGTAACCCAGAGCCTTAACCACCACCACTGCCCCAGTATTGGCCAAGCTTGTACATACCATTAATTTTTTGCTGGTTTGCAGTGACACACTGTATACCCTACATATGACAGTGCTTAATTCAATGGACATACTTTACAACTCACACTCTGTAGGGCCTATATGTACATCACAGCATGAGGTGCAATAGACCGTAATCAGTGACAGTTTTTTGTACCCAAGTGTTTAAGCAGTGCACAGAGATAAAGAATATACAGTATTCCCAGGGCTGGGAACCTGTGATCTAAATTATTGCTTGATCAGTAATTATTATGTGGTGATCACCTCTGAGGAATGTATCTGGGAGGCTGACAAACTGCCTATATCACCGAACGGTCTACAGTTAATTATTATTCACCTATAAAATGGTCATATATGGTCGGATTACTAGATACAATACCACCAAGTGAAAATACTAGCACAAGGTCAGCTGGACGGGGAAATCTCACTATCTGGCAACTTGCCTGGCAACAGCACGCTCCATACAGTGCAATAACCTAACGGACCTGAGAGTGTGCGCGCGCCTGTACAGCGTAGTGATGAAAATTCCGGCTCTTTTCAGAGAGTCGGATCATTTGACTCGGTTCACCAATAAGAGCCGACTCTTTCATTTAAACGGTTCACTGCTGGGTTTTTTCCCCCTCTCTAAAACGTTTGGGATATTTTGACCAGTGATTGTCTTTGCATAACTATTATTGCAGTTGTTTGCTAAAATATTACTCTATATTGTAAATAACAGAATAATGTCACTATGCATTGCATTTCATAAAATGTATGTAAATAATTGTCAAATCTAAAAGGTACATCCGATTGGCCACCCCGGGTGCCACCCCAACATTTTATTCACTACTGGCAGTTGCTGATGCTGATTGACATCGTTTGTTTAAAGAAGAGGGTTTTTTAAATTTTATGTTCACCAGCAGCGTGTGCAGTTTTCAAATCACGGACGACCCGAGGATGAGAGAATATGGTTGCAGGATACCGTAGAATAAGAAAACATCATATTTGAAGTAATTTAAACTCAGCAGTTCATGTAACAGACACACACTACTGTATCTCATCTCCTTAGTGCTTAAGCTTTATTTTCTGAAAATATTTTGGACAACACTTATAGACACAGACAGGGTGACTCAATTCTTTCCACCATGTGAGTACAGTGTGTGTGTGTGTGTGTGTGTGTGTGTGTGTTATTACTATCAATACCAGAAATGTTTGGTCCCCAAGTTGAAAACAGCTTATAAATCATACATACTACATTTTTTCATGTAAAAATGCATTTTTGTGATGTTTATGTGATGGATAAGTTTAGGGGGATAGAAAATACAGTTTGTACAGTATAAAAATCATTATGGAAATTCCCCATAAAACATGGAATCTCAACATTGTGTATGTGTGTGTGTGTGTGTGTGTGTACCCCCGAAAGTAGCAGTGGCCACCCCCTGTATAAAACTCTAGTTCCCACTGGCCCACCCCCATGACACATCGCTATTCGGCGCTACCGCAGCAGCTGAGAGAGAGAGAGAGAGAGAGTGAGAGAGAGAGAGAGCGAGAGAGAGTTAAAACGTCGCGTCCTTGCAGCTCACCGTCTTCTCTGAAATAAAGCCTCTCATCTTGTCACCATGTCCAAGCCTCTGACCGACCAGGACAGGAGGAAACAGATCTCGGTGCGCGGTCTTGCCGGGGTGGAAAACGTCGCCGACCTTAAGACCAACTTCAACCGGCACCTGCATTTCACCCTGGTGAAGGACCGCAATGTGGCCACGAAACGGGATTACTACCTGGCGCTGGCCAACACCGTGCGGGACCACCTAGTGGGCAGATGGATCAGGACACAGCAGCACTACTACGAGACCGACCCGAAAGTAAGCACGAATTGCCAGTTCCTCCATTCACATAGCGGCTCGGTCCCAATCCGCGCACTAACATACTAAGTAGTGCGGGCTGAGAGATCGCCATGGTGACGCACAGTCTGTTTCCACTGGTGCGTTCTGTTTCAGACGGATACTATGCAGTAGGTTAGTGTGCAGGTCAGCACGTAGCCATTTTGCGCAGTGTGTCTGTGCGCGCGAGTGTTTATATCTTAGTGGGGACCGAATATCCAAACAAACACAGAGGTATCTGACAGTTTTGACCTTGTCGAGGACATTTGGCCCAGCAAAAAAACAAAAAACAAAGCTGTATTAAATAGAAAGATTAAATAGCCAAAGCTTTCTTTTTGGTTAGAGGTTAAGATTAGTGTTAGATTTAGGTGTCAACCTAGCATTAATTAATCATAGTATTAATGGAATGTCCTTACAAGGATAGTAAGCTTTTGAGTGTGTGTGTGTGTGTGTGTGTGCTTCTGTGTTGGGGTATTTCAAATGTCGAGAACTGCCTAACAAAGATATAACCTGCAGGTTTTACCCTTCTGTGTGCACTTCCTTTGAATCAGCTTTCCCTGTGTTGCCAGATTGTGTTTTCCTGCTCACAGAACACATACACATCCAAATCCAAACTCGATTAAAATTAAGACATTTTTTGAAAATTCTTATTATTTTTATATTTATTATTTACGTATAAGGAACATGATCTATTTGGGAGAGGTACATTCTATTTTTATATGGAATTGTTTATAGCTATGTAAGGGATGGAGATGATAATCTGGCAGCCCTGATGCATTCAGCCTGTTACATAAGTACAATGTGAGGATTGATGTTTGTACTTTTAGGCTGCAGACTGAAAGGCGGAGAGGAAGCAAGCTGATTTATCAGCTGTGCTGTGTGACTATAAAGCACAGAGCAGCTCACTGTCACTTAAAACATCAAATTATGTTCTGCAAATGTAGCTACATTAATAAAATGGCATCACCTTTAGGAAAAAAAAAACCCTGAAGTGTCTGTGTTGTAATGTTGTTCTCTATGGTGTGTGTGTGTGTGTGTGTGTGTGTGTGTGTGTGTCTGTGTGTGAGTGGAATGAATGGCTGGCCTCTTCACAAAGACAGTTAGACCTTTTCAGAAACTCACCAATGCAGTTATTTATACACAAGCACAAATGCCAGGTCACACACATACACACACACACACACACACACACACACACACACACACACACACACAGTTGTTCTCCCTACTTCATTCCTTACAGTGACAGACCATAAGTGTAATCTGAGGTGATACAGAGCGAGTGAGAGAGAGAGAGAACCCTTGCTGACAGATTGTAGTGAAGGACTGAAGAGCACACAGACCCAGCTGATGGGCCTCTGCACATATCACACACATTAACCCTCGCTGGTCTGATCATGTGTGTATGAACTTAGATTAGCAACTTAATGATTTGAAAGCTGTGTGAGTTACACAAATAAAATTTTATTGTAATTATGATTGTATTGATTTGTGATCAAATACACCGTCTCACCCATATCCCCCAACCCCTGCCCCCCCACCCCCCCACCCCGTCTGCAGCGGGTGTACTACCTTTCTCTGGAGTTCTACATGGGGCGCACCCTGCAGAACACCATGGTCAATCTGGCCCTGGAGGGCGCCTGCGATGAGGCCACCTACCAGGTGAGATATGCAGTAAAAACTAGTGGCGAATAAAGCTATTTTTGCTACTAAAAGAACAGAACAGAACTGTGATGCAGCCTTCACCAAATGACACATAGTGGGAGTACCCCACTATGAGAAATGAGAAATGAGAAATGTGCAAATAACAACAAGTGCCTTTCAGGATAGGTGGTATCTTTCATGTACTTGATTAAACGTCTCTAAATCTATCCTCTCTGTAGTTGGGACTGGATATGGAGGAGCTGCAGGACATTGAGGAGGACGCAGGCTTGGGCAATGGAGGCCTGGGCCGTCTGGCAGGTCAGATTCAATATGACTCAGTTTGTTATTAAACTGCATGTAAGAGTTTTGTCATTCATTCTAGAAAAAATATTCTTCTTCCTGTATATCCTCCATAGCCTGCTTCCTCGACTCGATGGCGTCTCTGGGCTTGGCAGCTTATGGTTATGGAATCCGTTACGAGTTTGGCATTTTCAACCAGAAAATTGTCAATGGTTGGCAGGTCAGTGTGTTTGTGTGTGTGTGTGTGTGTGTGTGTGTGTGTGTGAGAGAGAGAGAGAGAGAGAGAGCAGCAGCAATGTACTGTCTAAAGTTATTAGACCTCATATTTAGCAGTTCCACAACAGTGCCTTTGACTGATGTCTGACAGGTCGAGGAGGCAGATGATTGGCTGCGATATGGTAACCCGTGGGAGAAGGCCCGTCCCGAGTACATGCGCCCCGTGCACTTTTACGGCCGAGTGGAGCACCATCCTGATGGAGTCAAATGGGTAGACACACAGGTATGAACATAATCAGCACCAACGTAGAGTCCTGTCCTGATCATGAAATATTATGTTTCACAAAAATTGACAGACAATGAACCAGCTTGTTAGAAAGATCACAAACATTTAAAGGAGCGGTGTGTAATTTTTAGAGCTCCCTGCTACTGTTGAGATGAACTTCAAATGCAGTGAAAACAGCTACGATCCTACCCCTTCCGCACAACTGACTCCATACCCTTCTGTTATATCTACATATGCATCATGAGTTGCTTTTTAATGAAAAAGGTGATCTCTGTTATAGATGAAGAGGAGCTTATTTCTGGGCTGGAAAAAATGTAAAAACAAGCCTTTAATGATGAAACTCGCTAAATCTTGGTTCATAGTCTTTAAAATATATCTTTAGAATGTTATTATTATTATTATTGTTATTGGTGAAGAAACACTTTTAAACATCATAAACACGTCTCCTTTCAGCTAACATGTTTAGGGATGATAGTTTAGTGATAAACAAAATGAATGTCAATAATTCAATAATTTACTAAATTATTTTAGGACTAGGTAAAAAATGTTTACATTTTCTAAACTATGTTTTCAAAACCTGTACATGTAGGTTGAGCTCTAATTTAATTGAATACAGCTAGCTTTGATATTAAGATGCTAATAAAGCCCTTGAGGGTTTCAGATTTGAGTAGCTCTGCAATAATATGTAGCAATAGTTTATCTAATTCCAGCATTGTGGCATATGCATGATGCCCATCTGACAGAAGTTAGGCCTGATCAGACCGCCCATTTAAACTTGTGTTATGCAAAGAAACTTTTGACCATAATGTAGGCCATAATGTGTAATTACATATGAATACATTACATTCATAGCATGTTATAACACATTAATATTGCATCTTATACACATACATAATTATATATATATATATATATATATATATATATATATATATATATATATATATATATATTTTAAAAAGTTACAGTTTATAACAACGTTTATATCGGATTTCAGAGTTCGTAATGTTAATGCATTATAAGCAGTGTTTATTACCAATAACAAAGAAATTCAGCTCTAGTTTTCTTAGTGCATTATGTTTAGTTGTAGATGAGTTATTTCACAAGTTGTCAAGTTTTTAAATATGATTTCCCCATCATTTGTCTAGTATAATTCTTTTATTAAAGAACAAAAGGTGACGTGTTAATGTGCACACTACTTCAAATGTACCATGTTAACTCATAATGCATAACAAAGATAGCTACAAAGTGTAATGAATTTTCATGGCTAATTTATAAATAACAGTGCGCATAACGGCTTATGAATGCACTATAACATTATTCATGAACGTGTTCATCGTTTATTATAGGTGTGACCTTCATGGACAGGGTTGCCAGTAATTCTTTAGTTACGGTCCCTCTATTCACTAATTGTAAAGTATTTTGAAATGCCATAGTCATTGTCTCGCCTTTATTGGCATGAGCTGGTGTTTGATGGTAAAAAAGCTGTTTTTAAAGCATGGCCGTTTTGTTTGAACAGGTGGTTCTGGCCCTGCCGTATGACACTCCAGTCCCTGGATACAGAAACAATGTAGTTAACACCATGAGACTGTGGTCAGCCAAAGCCCCCTGCGAATTTAACCTCAAGGACTGTGAGTACTTCAGCATAAATCACTGGATATACTGTCCATTTGTTGTCGATGTCTTTTAAATATCAACACTAATATTAGACATTTTTATTCATTTGTAGAGACTACTCTACTCAGACTATTCTTACACGTGATGTACATAGTAGAAATAATTTGGATCCTAAATGCTTGTGGGAAAATCAGGAATCTGAAAATCACGTTTGTTACACACTAATACACACTGTGTTTAACAGTTAATGTTGGGGGCTACATCCAAGCTGTTCTGGACAGAAATCTGGCTGAGAATATTTCCCGCGTGCTCTACCCCAATGACAATGTGAGTATAATTTTATATTAATAATTCAGCTGATCAACAGGAAAATAGCCACACTATGAAGTAGTATGCTATTTTCACTGCAGTTGAATTGAATTGTTAGTAAATGACACCTCTGCATTTGTTAAATGTGTGTCTGTGTGTGTGTGTGTGTGTGTGTGTGTGGGCCAGTTCTTTGAGGGGAAGGAGCTCCGTCTCAAACAGGAGTACTTTGTGGTGGCTGCTACTCTTCAGGACATCATCCGCCGTTTCAAGGCCTCTAAGTTCGGCTCGACAGAGGTGGTGCGCACAGACCTGAACAAGTTACCTGAGAAGGTGAGAACCGGAATTCTCCAAATAGATCAATTACATTACCAGAGGCCAAAAAAATGTTTTTCTGGATGTGTTTTTTTTTTCGGGGGGCCATTGAATGTGATCAGCATTGAATTTATTTGTGATGTCACACCCCACAGTAGTGGTTAATGGTTCACATGAAAGTATACACTCAGGGACTTTAAGAACTTTCAGCTGGTCATAAGTATTTATTTTTTTACATAGCCTACTAGGTTTAAATGTTGTAATGTTATTGTGACAGTTCAAAAAAGATCAAAAAAGCTTTAGCTGTCCAATTTATCTCTATCAGCATTATTGAGGAGAGGTGTGAATTGTTTGTCCAGCATGAGGCTCACACCCCTCCCCTTTCCCATCGCCCTTCTCATCAGTAGCTAAACATAGAGTCATGATACTCTACATACAGAAACCCAACAGTGTCCTGACTAATCTTATAACAGACGTGTGGTGATAAAATAATTCATTTGTTTATACTGATTGAACATGACTGATAAGTTGATTGAACGCCAGTGTACTACGAGAAAGGGTTAAACACACAGAGGGTTTTTAAAAGTCTTATTACAGTTAAGTGTACATGTTTTTTTTCTGAACGTTACAATAAAACTGTGAGGTACTCTAAGACTAGATTTTGAGACAGTGTAAAATCTTACTTTACTGTAAAATGTACAATAAAACATTTATAACATTGCAAGGAAGATCTTATCTCAACACCTACTGACAGATCATGTGTAAATGTGTTATGATTGATAAGGATATGAAAAAAAAGAAAGAACAGAAAATATTATATATAACAGAATATATACTAATACATATAATGCACCCTCATAATTAAATTCAGCTGAGTAATTCAGTATATTCTGAGAGATTTTCCTTGCTGAGATTGTTTCCTGTCTTGCTTTGTTTTGCCATTCAGGTGGCCATCCAGCTGAATGACACACACCCAGCCCTCGCTATCCCTGAACTGATGAGGATCCTGCTGGATGAGGAGAAAGTCTCCTGGGAAACAGTATGCTGATGTCTATTCCATTGTGTACTTTAGATTATAACATACAATAGTAAAATTCTTTTCCAGGCCACTACTCCAGGCATATATTGATGATTATCTTTTGAATCTGATTGGTCAGAAGTTGTTGACTAATCTTCTATAATCTTCTATAACAGCACAGCTCTGATAGTCACAGGTTTATATAAATGTGCTTGTTTGAATACAATATTATTATTTCTATTGTAATTCACATGGATTTGTGTGGTAGACTCTCCACATAATCTAAACCTAATAATAAACCAATTAAAAGACAGCTTTCTATTTAACAAAGAAAAATATATAACAATAATGATTCTATAAGGAGACTTTTACTTAACATTTATGGAAGGAGTCTCCAGTGTCAGTCACATTAAGTACGTTTTCTGCCACAGGAGAGTAGCAGAGAGGAGGATTTTGTGCTTTTCAAGTTTCTCAGTAACAAGACAAGCTCTGTGTGTGTGTGTGTGTGTGTGTGTGTGTGTGTGTGTGTTTTAATTAACTTCAAGAAAGTGATGGTGAACTAACTTGTCGTGGACATTCCACAACATTGAATGTAACTATAAAAAATGTAATGATAAAAATATGACATATTGTTCATTAATAAATGTAAAAAATGCTAGCCTTAACAAATATAGAGGAATGGTATGATGCATATCGGTCACACCACCTCGTCACGGATTATTTTGCTATAACGGCAGACCCCCGTCAGGTTTTATTCCTAACATGATCCTATCCTACATGTGTTTTCAGTCCTCTTCTTCTCTCTCTCATCTTGCAGGCATGGGACATTACCGTGCGTACTTGCGCCTACACTAACCACACCGTCCTTCCAGAGGCTCTGGAGCGTTGGCCTGTCGACCTGTTCCAGAACCTCCTGCCTCGCCACCTGGAGATCATCTACGAGATCAACCAGCACCACCTGGAGGTCAGCTGAGAAATCCTCTTTATTATATTTTAATTTACATTTACATTTATTCATTTAGTTGCCACTTTTATCCAAAGCGACTTAATTATTTAATTATTTTAAATATTAATGTTATATTTAATGACAAGAACATGTTTACACTTGGTCGGATTGTATGCCACATGCATTTACACCTGTATTTAATTGTGTGTCTGGTTGAAACCTGCTGTATGCTGTGCATAGTATGCAAACCAGCACTTGCAGAGGTGGACAAATCCCTAGCCTGTTTGAGAGGAAGAAGCGCATCACAAGCAGATAGTGTATCTGGGTTATTAGTTTTAGTAAGTGTAATTAATAGTTACAGCGCATTGCATAAGTATTCACCCCCCTTGAACTTTTCCACATTTTGTAGTGTTACAATCTGGAATGGATTTAGTTAGACTTACTGTGATGTAAAAAAGTCTGGGAGCACTGGTGAAAATGCTTCTATTTTGCATTCTTTTCTCATTTAATCCAACAATTTTCATCACAAATTATATTACTGAGAACAACTTGAGTAAACAGTAGAATCTTTGAAATATTTATATGAACGTCAGAGTTTCTTAGGATTTGACACACCCACTTTTTCCTTTAACGACAGCGTGCACTCATGCCGGCATGGACTTCACAAGAAGCACAATCTTATGATCCATTTTAGAGCGAATCCATCGGAGTGTCGTCTGAACACATGCTTCGATAGAAGAGATTAGGAATGAGGAAAATCGGGACCTTTTGCACAAAGCAGATAACATGGTCAAATTCACTAATTTGCTTACGTTTAAATAGTGACCTAGAAATAGTGCAGAATCTTGAATATTTAATATTGAACATTTGCTTTCTCTGTTTTACATATTTTAAAATTCTAAAACCTTTTTATTTCCAGTTTGTAATGAAATAAACAACCATATATATCCCATATATACTTATATAACTTTTTCCAGATCCAGCTAGTCTGTGAGGTTGAAAGATGTAAAATATGATCTAATCCAGAATGTTAATGAGTATTTAGGATTTACATTTAGGTGGTGCTGGAGGTTGTCCATCAATTTATTGTTGTCATCCTGTTTACCTGATCAGTATATCTCTTTATTTCTTCAAGCGAATCTCCACTCTGTACCCTGGTGATAACGACCGTTTGAGGCGCATGTCTCTGATCGAAGAAGGAGGACTGAAGAAGATCAACATGGCTCATCTGTGCATCGTCGGCTCTCATGCTGTAAACGGTGTGGCTCGAATCCACTCAGAAATCATCAAAAACACAGTGTAAGGGTCAACTACTACATGTAGGATCAGATTTAGCAGCTATACATGTGCTGAGAAGCTTTTCTGGGGAAGATGACTTACTAGGGAGCATGCAGAAATGTGACATCCTGATCAGCAGTGTTTAAAGTGCACAAAGCTAAAATGACTAAATACCTTCATTTGGCCACTACAGTCCATGGGAACATCTTGTTATATAGATTTATATTTGATGAGTTACGATGTTATTATATGCTCTGGTAAATGTCCATTCCTGAAAACAGTGTTTTGTCTCCAGGTTTAAGGACTTTTATGAAGTGGACCCACAGAAGTTCCAGAACAAGACCAACGGCATCACCCCTCGCCGCTGGCTAGTCATGTGCAACCCTGGCCTTGCGGAAGTCATTGCTGAGGTGAGAGGTGCAAAAGTGAAAAGCTTTGCCCTTCTTTCAATGTGGTGCTGATTATAAGTTGACAAGGCGGTCTGGGAAAACCCATCGGGTATCACTGTGGCTAAATTCTGTCCAAAATGTTGAAAAATCAAAAACATATCTGGCAAAAATGGTGGTTTTTGCCTTTAATAAACTTCGACACCTCTACTTTAAGAAACACAAATTTTTCATGCAAATGACATGGATTTTTTTTTTTCGCTTTTTAATCTTGACCTGGCTATCTTCCTGCAATGATCATGTTAGGTAAAGAGACAGTTTAATGAACAGTTACACAGATAGTCTGCTTCAAGATATTGAAAACCTTGCTAGCTATTTATGATTTCTCCACACAGTTGTTGGCTAGCTATGTGCTGTAGCAAAACAGATTAGACATTAGACAGTTCAGTTCAGTTTATCAACAAATATCAGCTGTGGTGCTTCTGCGCCACACTCAGCATGGATTTAACCATCTACTATCTAACCATCTAACCATCTAATATTGCCTTTTTTTCGTTTATTACTGTTTACTCCTTTTTATAGTATTTTTTTTATACTATCTATCTATCTATCTATCTATCTATATATATCTATATCTATATCTATATCTATATATATATATATATGTGTGTGTGTATATATATATACATATATATTTTTTTATTTTTTTAAATATAGAAACATTTAATATAATTAATGGCAATTTGTTTCCCGTCTCAGTTTTGGAGGTAAACAGGTAAATCATTTTTAGGACTATATAAAGCAGAACATTTCACCAAGTGAAGAGTTTTCCCAGGCTGCCCCACATATATGAATCACTTGGAGGGTGCATAGACAGTAAATGAGAAATAGTACTGCGTGTTTTTTAAAAAATATGTTGCTTATTATAAGATCCAGTATGTATTGTAAATAGACTGAGGAGATAAATGGGTTTTAAAGCTTGTGCCATGTAATCCTGTACGTTACACATTAGCGAATCGGTGAGGACTACATTCGTGATCTGGATCAGCTGAAGAAACTCCTGGAGTTTGTGGATGATGAGGCCTTCATCCGAGATGTTGCCAAGATCAAACAGGTGAGGAGACGACTCGAGCTCATCCTCAGTATAGTCTGTGCTGAAAGACAGATGATGGGAATATCAACACTGTGCTGTTATGCAACAAATAACGTTGAGCTTCAATTTCTATAATTATAAGATTTAAGTGCATGCTCTGACTTTTTCATCTATAAGCATTTCTCAGTTCGGGTAATTTTTAAAGTCTTTATGAGTATCTGTTGTTTTTGTTTGAAAAATTATTATTATAAAAACAAATACAATTAAATTGTCTGCTTGAGCTGCTTAAAATCTGCATTGAAACAAGTCTTGTAGGTATATTGGAACAGGGAGAACGCTACAAATATTGGGAACATCAGGCCCGTTTATATAAAAATAGATGAAATCTAGCACCATAAAGGGTCCTTTGGTTTGTCTTTCTAGATTCATATTCTACTGTTTTCATCCTTTTACCTACTTTATATTTGCAGGAGAATAAGATGAAATTTGCTGTGCATCTCGAAGAGCATTATAAGGTTAAAATCAACCCGAACTCCATGTTTGATATTCAAGTGAAGAGGATCCATGAGTACAAGAGGCAGCTGTTGAACTGCCTGCACATCATCACTTTCTATAACCGTAATTACACCGTTTCATACAACTCTTCTCATCACCAGTGATTAATAGTAAAATGATAGTATCCAGTACACTTTACACTTAGACACATAAGACATGTCCAGACCACCAGGAATTTTCCAGTGAAATTTTATGTATAATGTTTGCAGCATTTTTAAAAAAGTGTTTCTTTATATATTTCCTAAAAGTATTTACTTTCCCAAGTATTAACATTCGATTTAATTGAATTATTCAAATGCCATCATATGTGTGACGTTTACACCTGTTTGTTTCATGTGTCTTAAGTGTCAATGTAAAGTTTACACTGATGTAAAATATCTACGTTAAAATGCAGGAGCAAATTAAACCACGATGGATTTAAAACTGTTTAAATCTAACTACCCAAAAACAAATTCAGGTCTGGGACTCTGTTATAGTTATATGTTATATAAGTATAAAATGGATCTGTCGCTCCAAGTCATATGACAATTAATCAGGCAAGCGGAAGAGACACTCGCCTGATGAGTTTGAAATACACAAATACATTGAAACTCACAATTACTCTATCATAACACAACTACTGGGTAACGATACAGATCCCACAAGGAGGATTAATCGGCTGACTATTATTTATTACCTTCCCGCTATATTAGAGAACATATAAATGCCTTATCTGTGCAGCAAAAAGCTAAACCTCTTTCTCTCTCTCTCTCTTTCTCTCTTTCTCTCTCTCTCTCTCTCTCTCTCTCTCTCTCGCTCTCGCCCTCACTCTCTCTCCCTCCTGATTGACTGGCTGTGTCTCTTGTCTGTATATTCAGACATCTTTCATGCCTAAAATTGACATATTTGATTTTGTGTATGACGTACACATACATATTTTCCACCAATTCCGACCCGGCACCCCTGACCCGGCGCTGATTGCGAATTGTTCACTGCAAAATATAACGTCAAGTGAAAATATCTTGAATATAGTCAAATTCATCTAGTATTTCCTATCATAAGTTTAGCATAAAAAATAAGATTATGGAACCTATTTCTTTTCTTTCTTTCTTTCCTTTTTTTTTTTTTTTAATTTTTTTTTTACTAATTTAAGTTTTCTCATTTTAAGCACTTATTTCTAGAAAGAAGGAAAACGATCTGCCAATAGAATAAGAAAATGTAAAGTTTAAATGTCTTTACAAAAATGTCTCAGAATAGCTTTAATAATCTCATATTTAGTTTATTGCAATCTTATAACAGGAAATACTAAAAAAATTTGACTATATTCAAGATATTAAGTATTTTTTTTTCTCTCCTGACTCAATATAATAGATTTTTCTTTTATTTTTAAACAAAAATCCTAAGCACTGCAGCTTTAACATTTGATGTATTTTTCAGTGTGCATATTTTTTTAAACTGTTAATTATGTAAAATATCTCAGGCTGCAGTTTGGGTTGTCTGGCTCGTTAAACAAGGCTGGTAGTGGGAATAGTTTTATACAGACTAATTTGTTTGAACATGGTGCAGCATTTCACTTTAATCAACACTTTAATCAATTGATCCTTGTTGTAGAGCTTAAATAACACTAATGTGTCTCCACTCAGGTATCAGAAAGGAACCAAACAAGGCCTGGACACCCAGGACGGTTATGATCGGAGGAAAAGTGAGTGTGATCGTGTCTTGTTTTGGTTATTTCATGAGTTGTGATTATGTGGATAAATTAGTTTGGCTATTTTTCGCTCAGTAGCTGACTGGGAATTAAATAGTGAGAGGTTTTCCTGTTTTTATATTCTTCTGAATCATGCTGTGTTACTGATTATTTTACACTAGGCTGCTCCAGGCTACCACATGGCTAAGATGATCATTAAGCTCATCACATCTATTGGAGAGGTGGTGAATAATGACCCGGTGGTGGGAGACCGCCTTAAAGTCATCTTCCTGGAGAACTACAGGGTTACACTGGCTGAGAAAGGTTTGGTGTTTTGCTATAAACTCAGTTTGTTTACAATTTCACAAAAGGTTGCTGTAGTACTCTTTATAATTCCTTGCTTCTTATCTGCTTCTTTTCCCCCATTTGTGGGATCAGTGGTCATGTAAAGTTGCATCATATTTAGATTTATGTTTGGATTTTTCTGACAGTCATATTGTTTTTTTTTTTTTTGGACAATTATTTATCTTTTTCCGTTTCTCTACATTCTCTATGTAGCAATCCCAGCAGCTGACCTGTCTCAGCAGATTTCCACTGCAGGGACAGAAGCTTCTGGAACAGGAAATATGAAGTTCATGTTGAATGGCTCTCTGACAATCGGCACTATGGATGGAGCCAATGTGGAGATGGCAGAGGAGGCCGGAGAAGGAAACCTCTTCATATTTGGAATGAGAGTGGAGGATGTCGAGGCCATGGATAAGAAAGGGTAAAAAAAAATTTGCTTTATGAATCTGGGTAGCTAATGCTAACCCTCTATGAGTAAGACAGACCCATTCAAGTTACCATGCATTGGACAAGACTTCATGATTGAGCGTATACAGTGTTTCTGCATTACTAAAGTCTGATACAACATCAACATCTCAGTGAAAGGGATGTGGCCTCTGTACTTGTCAATCTCAGTGAAGGAGGTGTGGCCTCTGTAGTAAAGGATGTGTTTTTTTTTTCTTCGAACAGTTTGCACGAGAATGAGCAAAGCAGTGATTAATTTATCTGTATTAAAAACATAAATTATTTTAAAAGTAAATTCTAGACATCAGCTTGATGATCGCACTCTATTGTCTTGTAAGGAGATGTTCCCATTCTGGTCTTGTCCCATTTTGCAAAAATACGAATAGAAATGGGACTTTGAATGCAAATAGATAATTTGTTTGAATGCAAAGTTTCAAACACGGTTTGAAAAATATTTTTTCTTCATATAATTATGCATTCTAGGTACAATGCTGCTGAGTATTACAACCGCATCCCAGAGCTAAAGCAAGCCATTGATCAAATTTCTGGAGGATTTTTCAGTCCCACTCAGCCAGACCTCTTCAAGGACATCGTCAACATGCTGATGAATCATGACAGGTCAGAACTAATTCCTCCCTGGCAGGAAACTAAACTCTTGCTCTGTTGCATATGAATAGGCTTTGAATAAGAATGTTGCATGTTTTACGATTGGGGATTAGTAACATTATACTGTCTTTTATACATATGAACAGAAGATTTTCCCTCTTCCTCTCCCTAGTCTTGGCACATGGAAATTCTTAATTAAATATCCATACCATTATTGTCTGTGTTTCCCTTTGGCAGGTTCAAAGTATTTGCGGACTATGAGGACTATATTAAATGCCAGGAGAGAGTTAGCACTGTGTACAAGGTTAGTGCGCAGCAACTTTTCAGTAGAGGTTGAAAAACATTTGCCACTTTTCTAAATACAAGTACATAGAAATGCAATACTCTGGAGTTTCTCAGCTGTGCATGAAGGTATTGTGTTTCCCAAAGTACAAAATGTACCCTGAAATTTAGAACCAGGTTCAGTGACTGGTTCCATTTCTCTAACCCAAACATATACTTATAAGGTAACCTTCAAACCTCAGTATAGTACCCTTTTTTCTAGGAATGTAGTTGTTCATTTAATATAAACTATAATCAAGCAGACACTCTGACAAGTGTTTATAACCCACAAATCTGTTTCCACACAAAAAAACAACAACCCCAAAACCCTTAGTATAAACATGCAGTTTTGTCTGTATTTTATAGCTTTTGTAACACACTTGAGTACTAGCACTTAGTGCACTTTTGTGTTAAACCGTAGGTCTCACTCCGTTCTTCATCCACTTAAGCTCCCTGGGCAATAAATAAATAAATAAATAATATGACGTCTAGTTTCTTTCCTAATACTTGGTTGTGCCTCTCCTTGCCTTGCCTTAATAACATCTCCAGTGTCTTGAGGTAGCTCCTGTCAGTTTAAACCCACTTGCACACAATTCAAATAATTGCTCCTAAATGTTTAAGATGGGATTTTACTGACCAGTCAAAGTGCCAGAGTGTTTGATTATGTATATCGAACAAGTCACACACAGGTTTGACCCTACAGTTGTCATCCTGCAACAGAAGAGTGTCAATGTTGTGTTCTGCTTGGACATGAAGCCTAAAAGGCAAACCTCATAGCCTGACCAACAGCTAACTAAACTTACATTCATCTATATGCACTACTGACTGAAATGTTATATTCAGATGCTTCTATTAGTGGCTAATTCTTTTTTTTCTCCAGTGAGCTTATGTCATACTTGTTTGTGGTCATATGATGAGTCTTACAGCACTTTCTGTCACTGTCTATACTTGTCTATGGTTGTATTATATATAAATATAAATTTATAGCTGAACTAATGATTAATGGTGTTCTCCAAACAGAACACTAAGGAATGGACCAAACTGGTGATCCACAACATAGCCGGTTGTGGCAAGTTCTCGAGTGACAGGACCATCACTCAGTACGCCCGTGAGATTTGGGGTATGGAGCCGAGTTTGGAGAAGATCGCCGCTCCAGACGACCCTCGCTAAGCAGCTACTCAGCATTCAAAAGCTCTTTTAACTGGAGTTGTTCTCACATTTAGTTAATTTCTGCATTGTGCTTGTGGAGATGTGTGCTGTGTGATTCTGTCATTACTTGATTGTGTTACAAATGTCTTCCTGTCCTGTGAGATCTGGTTCCCTGGCCTCAGTTTCAGAAATTAATTTCAGTGTGGTGTGTAATAACACGAGAAAGGAATGTTTTATTCATGTTACTCAGATGAACTAAAATGGGTCTGGGAACAGAAAGCTAAGCATTTAATAGTTTTAATATATTTTTTTTGAATGTATCAATATGGTCTGTCTAGTTTGTCTTCTTCTCATTAACCAAAGATCAACCCAGTTATAGAGAATTTACGTGGACCCACTGTGACATATAGAGCAACCACTGAAGGTTTAAGTGAACGTCTTTCTGTCAGTGTCTCATATTCAGCCACATGGATGACTGTTACTTGCTTGGAGTCATTGAGATATTCCTGCACGATTTTGTGTGTAGTGTTTCTGAAGTGCTTTAATATGTTTTTAATATTAATAGAGGCCGTTTATTAATCACGTCACGTCACATAAACTGACATTCAGTCATTAAAGCTCAGTATTCATGTAAATCACACAAAAAGCATAGGGATGTAATGTGGCACTTCTACATACATACATTATGCTGTCTTTGCTCCTGGAATTTCTCGGTTTGACAGCACGCTAAGAAAAGCTGCCTTAGTTTGCGTGTCTGTGTGCGTGAACATGTGTGCTAGTGTGTATGAGAGCCTATAGATGATGCAACAAGTCCTAACCCTAGAGACTGGTGAACAAGCCACTTTAAAAAACTGAAATATTTTTAAATCTATGCTTAATAAAATATAGAAGATTTAGAAGTGTGTTTTAAACAAAGTGCTTTCACTGGAGTGTGAAAAATATTAAACTGTGTAATATATGTTTAATCATAGTCAAAAAAGTGATGGCTATACGTACATGACTATAAGCTATGGCAGTTTGGACCTGTGCCTCTGTAATGTACTCTGAATGTTAATCCTCTGTTGGTTGTAATAGCTGACAGATCATACAGCATGGGCCAACATCTGTCAGCAAAAACCAACTCAAAATAATAATGAAATAAAGTATACCACAGAGCACATGCCTATTGCCTCTCTGTCATGGAATAGACTATTGGATAAGTTCTCACAAATAGCTCAGTGAATGTAATCTTCATCAACATTACAAACATTAACAAAGGCAAATTTCTTATCTTTCTCATCAAATGTTTGTCTTGAGACTTTTTTGTGCCTGAAAAGGATGCTAAAAGTAAGGAATAAAACACGACAATATCAAAGACTGGGTTGTGAGATGTGTGTGATGTGTTACCACCCTGGAGTTGATTATTTTCCTATAACAGCGCATCCTGAAGTTCCTCTCAACACCTTCTGTCCAATCAGAATCAAGAATTCAACAGCCCTGTGGTACAAGTTAAATTATAGGTTGTCTTGTTTTCCTGTAAATATGCTTATGTTAGTAGTTTAACTGGTCACATGACAAGAGACTTTTACTTCAAGAAAAAAGACCTGAGAAAGATTTCTGCAGCGGCACTCTATAAAAGTAAGTAATAACTTGTAATAATAATATGGGCACAAGTACTGTCATTGGTACATAATGTATAACGATGGACGAGTATTGTTAAAACTTTAATAAGATTCACTGCCAAATTTATATCATCCTCAGAGAAGATAGCTGAGTGGTATAACTCCTGGCTTATCCCTGCTGGAAAAAAACCCCAGTAGAAACCCTCAGGGATTTTTAAAATGGTTATAATGATTATAATGGCCATTATATTGGTTTTAATGGAAAGTGTAATCGTCCCTGTGGGTCTTTATTGGTAATTTATTTATTTCTGTTGGTCGCATGTTATGTCTAGTGAAGACCATTAAGCACCAATAATGCTAATGGTTTTAACATTTAGCTGATGGTCTGTAATGGTATTTGTAGTGGAAACCATTAAAATTTCTGTGAGGGTTATTATTATTGTTTGTAAAACAACTGCACTATGTTTTATTGGGAAAAAAAGGAATAAAGTTACTTTAAATGTAACAAAAAATGAAGTTACAGGAGGCTGAAATACATTGTATTTGACTTCATTTTCTTCACTACTGTTTACATTCGAGCAATAAACTGAAACCTAACTTGCTGTACAGTTGTGATTTGACCAAAACTTAATTCAAAAAGCTATACAGTTCATGTCTGTCCAGTGTGTAGATATATATTAGCGTGAGCTTAAAAGACACAGATACAGAGGGTGGCAGCATCGACCAAACAAAACAAATCAGCCATTTAATACAGGACGCGTCCCAATCTTCATAATAGGGCGCTCAATTCTGGTAATATAGTACACTCTTTAGTACGGTAGTATGCAGTTTTGGACGGAAGAACAGCTGAAACCCAAATGCCTCCTTTTTTTTCTTCTATATAAGAGCACTACTTAGGGTTTAAGATGATGGCGTCTATGCTGTATGTAGTGCACTACATTCCTGACAGTAGGCGGTTTGGACGCGGCCAGGCTGCTGTCATCAGGGAGGAAGTTTTTGTGCGCTACAAGTTAGTTAGTCAGTTGGAGGATTTACCTGCAGAGGAACTACATTACTTTACTTGCTTTTGTGAAAGAACCAGTCGATGTGAAAATGAGACAGTTGCATGATAACTCTTCAGTTCATTAGAGGAACTGGCAACAGGGAAGAGGATTAGTGGCGGCGCTCTCTCTCTCTCTCTCTCTCTCTCTCTCTCTCTCACTCTCTCTCTCACACACACACACACCCACACACACACACACTATCACAAATCCGTATCACAAGAGAAGTTGTGTCTCAATGGAAGCTGAAGCATTAGTGATCCTGTGACGCCTCTAAAACCTGCAGAAGGTATGTACAGAAAAGCTTCTGTTAGAAACTCCAACTTAACTCTAAAACTTAAAAAAAAAAAAAAAAAAATTCTTTTTTTCAGTGCCGTTTAAATGTAACTTCATCCTCATGCCATTCAACTGTGTAATAATCTTCCCTGTACTACAGTACAGCTGACCTCTCTTTCAGTTTGGAGCTCTTAGTTCAGTCCACACAGCTGTTATTTAAAGGGTGGGAAATAAATCCACTCTGAATGACGCATATTTATTTGTTGTTGTTGTTGTTGTTGTTATAATTAACACATGATCTTCTGAGTTGTCTGGTTTAGTTTAAACTGATTTCATTGGCAAGTTGGTCTCTTCAGATTCCTACAGTGGGAGTGCCAGCTGTGTGAGAGTGATGCAGCAGCGCTTTAGTCCTTTAGTCCGTCCCGCTCCTCATCTGTACACCCTGTGCTCAAACAGATCAGCTTCCAAAACTTCAACTTTCATACCAGTACCACCATCAACGTCATCATGCTCGTCATCTCATACTGTAGGTCACTAACTAGCTGAGCCACGTCGCTTGCGTATAGCTGTGACCTAGTGAACCAGTATCGGGATGTATTTATCGATAGAGACTTCAAAGCACTTCTGTAAGTCGCTCTGGATAAGGGCGTCTGCCAAATACCGTACATGTAAATGTCAATGTAAATGTACATCTCTGGAAAATGGTGAAGTTAGAAAAGAAGCTCTTGTTCTTTTGTTTTTTAGGAGCTAACAGTGAAACCTGACTGTTACACTGTCATGCACACCATTGTTACTCCACTGAATAAAGTCTCCCTGTTGTATCAGAGCAGCAGAGAACAACTGCAAACTCGCAGGAAGAATGAAAATACAGCGTTAACCAACAAATTCACACCACGCTCACTAAACACGTCACACATATTCCAATATAAAGACATTTAGTGTGTTTCAGGGTGGAGTTTTCCTTTAATGAACAATATTTTTTTCATTAAGTCGGCTCGTGGTGCGTGAATCATTTGGGTTAAGAGTGTCTATGGGGTTGGAAAAAGTGTGTTTTGTCGGAGTGTGTTTGTAATAAGGTGGAAGAAAACCATTATTTTTTTCAATGTTTCACAACCTTAGTATATAATCTAAACTCCTGCCTCAGATATGTCGCTGATTTTGTACATGCATATGAATGTATATAACATGTTTCCTGCTTCTTGTGCCTGTTAGCCTCATGTTTTGTTTCCCAGGTTCATAGTTTGTAGATTGAGCACATCACATTTTTTATGGTCATTTATAACTGGGAATCAACAAACATTCCCACACTCTGGACATCCAGAAGCAGGAGTCAGGCTCCTCTAGTTTACACCGTGTATCTGTGATTACTTCTCATAATCCCGTTTGCTTGTTTGTGCCTTGTAAGGAGAGAAGATGGAGAACAATGGCTTTTGTAATGACAAATACGGCAATGAAAGCAGTGATGATGACCTGGTTGACGTCAGTGCCAGTGCTCAGGATCTCCTGGAAGATCTGCCTTACGATGAGCAGTACTATGGTCAAGGTATGCCTGCAGCACCGGATCTGTGTTGTACTTCATCTAGAACCTTTATTGAAGGTTCTTGTGGTCTTTGCTATAGTCTGAATATAAATGGAGAAAAATATTCTTTGCTTAATCTCTGGTGACCGCTATTGGAGCACTGACAGGAACAGTGCATGATAATTTACTGGAAAACTGGAAATTGGGAAGATTTGAATTGAACAGAAAGCAGACTTTCTTTTTCTTTGCTCCATTCCTCTGCTTTTATGCTGCACATACACACAACATATCTTGTATTTCACATTGCAAAAATTCTCGAGCACACCAGATAAAATCTCGGCAGGGTACGGAAAGCACGAGGCGAAAAAAAGGGCATGGATCGAATAAAATCGGATAAAATAAATAAATGACATTTACTCACTTTGCTGTAGGATGTTCTAGTTTGTATTTTACCATGCACATAGTGTAATGATTTTAACAGTTCGGATATCCTGCTTGAATATCAAACAAATATAATTTTCGGGGAATTCTCCTATTTCAACTAGTCAATTTTTTTAAACCCTGTTCTACAGAATTATTGTAAATACCAGTTCCCAACCTAAAAGATGCAAGTTTTAAATTGCAAGTTTGAGATGATTGTGTTTATGACCTGTTACTAGCCTTTATTCTGTAGTGGACAGAAGTGTGGTTTTCATATTTCATATTTTTACATTTTTTTTTCTAAAGTTAGTACTCTCTGATTAGTCCTTAAACACTGTTCTACATCTCTAACTGTTGTATTGTGTACATTTACTATTTTTGGTAAATTGGCACAATAGACCAGTCTAGTTAATTAGCACCTAATAATGGTGCATGTTTAAAAACCGAGCAAAACCCGTTTGTAATTACAATTAGTCACATGAAGAGTATCTACACATGGAAACGTCAAAACGATGAGATTTGGACTCGGAGATTGTTATTCTCTCAGGTTGGTGTTATTTTGTCACCGTATCCTATTAAGACTGTAAACTTATCAGGCTTTTAATGATTGTGCTTGTATTTCATGGTTATCTAATTGCACTGTTCCATAACACAAGGCATATATCCAGTGCAGACACCATGTTCTCTCTCCAAGTTCCTGCTTCTTAGATACTGGTGACATTTCGATGACGTCAAACACATTTCATTAGATGACAAGGCAAATTCACTCATTAAAGATTGAAACGTTAGTTTCCCCGCCTGCATGAGGATAGGCACGGTTTTTCTTCCTCATTTCTCTTCCTTCTGTCACTGACACTCAGTTCCTGCTCCTCATTAAGTCAGTACAGTATTCAAATGAGAACCTGTACACCAGTGTGTGTGTGTGTGTGTGTGTGTGTGTGTGTGTGTGTGTGTGTGTGTGTGTGTGTGTGCGTGCCTTAAGAAACATTAAATCTGAATGTCCCGGTTGAGCTCAGAGCAACGTGACCTCGTCCTTGCCCAGGCAGGGGAAATTCTCAGCTACATTTTTTCTTTCAATGACTAGATAAAGAAGGAGAAAGTAAGTGAGAGTATTGTGAAAAGGTTTTTTTTTTTTATGATTTGTGGTTCTGCTATTTCATTGTAATGTAAAGGTGTTGAGTTTGTAACATGTCTGTACATCCTGCAGTGAGATTAGATCACAGTGTTTTGTGGTAAGATCTGATGGCTACAAAAGCAGAAGAAGAGGAAAGGACAATATGAGTATGTGGTGTAGGGGTGATAGGCTATCCTACCAGTGATAATTGTTAGGAAGGTTGTTGATGTGAACGTTGTCTGCGTGATATTTATGCATTGTGCTGCTGTCACATGATTGCTGGATTGGAGAATTACTTGAATGAGCAGGTGCTCAGGTGTTTTCAAGTAGGCAGAGAGTGTATATGGTACAAAAAGATGACTTTAATAGTTAATGAAAACAGGACTCTATTTTGATTGTGCAACTGAGAAGCATGCAAAGAAATGAATTTGTTTCTGTAACAGAGATTGATCTGTTTGGTAAAATTTCCAAATTATGTGGCCTCTGCTCTCAGGCCAGCAGCCAGCAGCTTTTATTATTAACAAATGCACATCACAAAATGATATTTTGTGATGTCACTTTGATTGCAGTCAAAGGCCCAAATGAAAACCAGTGATTGGGTGCTACTTCATGCACCTTTTGTTTGTTGATATAGGGGATCAGGGTTTATGAATGCATCGAACGCTGCGGGCACAATACTACTTCGTAATGGTTGAGATATAGCACTAAAAACTGAGGCCAAAACACTGAGGATATAATTATCTGATGCTGTTTCGTCAGTAATACTGGTTTTGCAGAATAAAATAACTTTATTATACACATCAATGTGCCTATCACAGTTCCTCAGTGAGGTGAAGGACAAAAATCTCTCATTTGCTACCATAATCTCACAGCGTGCTGGTGTATTTGATTGTGTCCACTAGTCCTAGAACTAGCATAGAAACTATTAACTCTAGTCGCTTCATGTGTGTATATTATGTTCTCACACAGCAACAAATGTAAGTAGACATCCTGGATGACTCATATTTTCCCCTCGCTGCAACACCACCTATTCTCCCCCCCATCCTCCCTGCTCTCTTTCTTTTGAAAAAACCCCCCAAAAAACAACTTCTATTAGTCACTACTGGACATCATGAGTTCACTAGCTAAAACAGTTGGGTAATGATGTCTTTTCCAGGACAAGGATTAATCAGCTATCATCTCTCATTCACCAGCTTCGCTTATAAGCTCCCCTATAGTAGAATATCTCTTTCACTCTCTCAGCCCTGGTTTGTTTATTCTCACCCTGTCGCTCTTACTCTGTCTCTCCTGATTGGCTGCTATCCTGACTCTCCTGACAGTCACCGTGCAGCCAGACTTTTTTCATGCCTAAGTTTGGGGTTTGATGATGTTTGTCATACAGTATATGAGCTGCTATATGGGTACAAATTTCCCACCAGTTTTAACCAGACGCCCCTGACACTGAC
Organism: Ictalurus furcatus; assembly: GCF_023375685.1. Taxonomy (NCBI): domain Eukaryota; kingdom Metazoa; phylum Chordata; class Actinopteri; order Siluriformes; family Ictaluridae; genus Ictalurus; species Ictalurus furcatus. The sequence goes on from NC_071261.1 coordinate 24,621,215, forward strand.
TTTGAATTACTAGAACAGGATTGTCAGGGTGTCAGCTTTGCTCTACTAACTCATTAATCAAATTGAAAACAAAATAGTATGTGCGCTGTATCTTTAATGCAATTTGACATTAATATATTGCCTAATATAGATGTAACTCGATAAGATATAGATAACTCATAACTTGATAAGGAGAAAGACAATACTGAGGAGGTTAAAGACACTGCACCCACTGCAGAGATCAGGAACTTGCGTTTTCATTCGTTCCAGGAAAAACAATTAGTCAGAACTTTATTCTGGTTGCAACATAGCAGAAAGAACAGATCATGCAGGGAGTCACATAAATATTTTTCTCTCCCACAATTCCTCTTCCCTGTGGATTGATCTGGTCATCATCACAGGTCAGGCAAAGTCAAAGGTCACTATGATTTCTGATGTAGTAGTCTCATAAGGAAAGTTATTAACCACTCCGAGCTGTTTCCCATGCTCCCCGGGTTGTGTGTGTTTGGGTATTTCCAGGAAAGAGGAATTAGAATTGCACAAGAGCATAGCCCTGGAGGACAAATGACTGAGAGTCAGCACATTCATAGTGAATGCGCATTTCCAAGCTCTGTATTTAATATTTCTTTCCTTCTCCTCAGATCTCATATTACTGATGAGATCACACACTCAGACAAGATCATATTGTAACTGAACTGTGTGATGTTTGCTGACACACTTGTCAACACAACTCAACTGTCTGCTACAGTATATGTTTTGTGGACAACCGGTTATTCTTTGGCCACCTCTGACCTGTATAGATGTCTTTGCTTTGTTTTAACTGCACACTTCTTAAGTGTAATTCAAAATAAAGGCTCGATTAAAATCTGCGTTGTTCTCATAGTACTGTGTCATTCTTAAGGGTAAAAAATAAGAACTGTGTTCTTACAATGTGTAAACAAAATGTCCAAATGTAAGTCCTTCCAGTAGTGCCCTTGAACATAAATATTTTAATAACTCATAGGATCGTCACTTTAGAGTTTAGCTGAGATTTTGTTAGCAAAAGGCCAGTGAAGCTATATCGTAATAAATGGTTAGTACTGAGTTTTTTTATTTTTATTTTTAAGTTAAAGATTTATAAAGCTAGTGGTATGTAGTAAGGAGAAGGAGGGAAATTGAAACAATTGTCCAATGTTGAATCAATTATAATCTGATATCTGTTTATAGTGAATGGTCTCTTGTGGTTAATGATAATGAGTCTTTATTAATCACATATACATTACAGCACATTTACAGAAATTCTTCACATACCCCAGCATGTCAGGAAGCTGGGTTCAGAGCGCAGGGTCAGCCATGATACAGCGCCCCTGCAGCAGAGAGGGATAAGAGCCTTGGTCAACAGTGGAAACTTGGTAGCTTGAACCCCAGAACTGGGGGTTGAACCCCCGACCTTCCGATCAGTAACCCAGAGCCTTAACCGCCAAGCCACCATTGGTTGTGTAGTGACCGCTACTGTACTTACTACTGTACTTACTTGTGGATGTGGTTTGTAGGTATTCTGATATGTTATAATAGTAGCCATAATATAAACAGGTTATCTCATTACAATGGCTTCTTTCAAGGGGTGGGGTATATTAGGCAGCAGGTGTACAATCAGTTCTTGAATTTGATTTGATGGCAGCAGGAAAAATGCGCAAGCATAAGGATCTGAGAGACTTTAATTAGGCCCAAATAGTGATTTTCTAGACGACTGGGTCAGAATATCTCTAAAGCGGCAGGTTTTGTGGGGTGTTCCCAGTATGCAGTGGTTAGTACCTACCAAAAGTGGTGCAAGAAAGGACAACCGGTGAACCGGCGACAGGGTCATGGGCGCCTAAGGCTCACTGATGCGTATGGGGAGTGAAGGCTAGCCCGTCTGGTCCGATCCCACAGAAGAGCTACTGCAGCACAGATTGCTGAAACAGTTCATGCTGGCTATGAGAGAAAAGAGTCAGAACACGCATATGGGGATCTGCTGCTAATGCATTGGTGCCACAGCACACCTTCAGAAGTCTTGTGGAGTCCACGCCTTGACAGGTCAGAGCTGTGTTGGCGGCACACGGGGGACCTACACAATATTAGGCAAGTCCTTTTAATGTTATGGCTGATCGGTGTATACAGTTTACTCGTCAGTGTGTTAAAATGCTTCAAAATGGATTTTAATGTTGTACTAAAATGTACAAGCTCACAGTTACAAGACTCTCTTTGATGTTTCAAAGGTGCTGAAAAGGAACTAATCGCAGGAACTGAAGTTTTTAGAATAGATATTCTGGAAGACATCAGATGACTGGTGACATAGGACTGGTCTGAATTTTTACTGGATTATACTGCAGACCATAAAATTGAGAACTCTTGTCTCTGAAGTTGTGGCTCTGATATGGCATGCTTATCTAAGAATGGTCACCTGGTAGGGTTGCAAGATTCTCAGTGAAATCAGACTCATGAGTTTTGGGCTCAGAACTGAAATCACAATTCTCACTTCCATTTCTTTAACCAATTTTGTAAGCCAGTATGTATATCTATTATATTTGTGCATTACTGTAGTAGAATGTGCCATCTACGTTCTCCTAGCAAATGTTTGAGAATGATGGCTTATGAAGTAACTACTAATTAGTATAAAACTGGAATCATGTTCAGTGTGTCCTCCCAAGTTTAAATAGAAACGAGGAATGTGACAGTGACATTCATGGGTGTGGAAATTGTCCTTGAGTCATGCAGCCACAATTCACCCCATTCATTCATTTCATACATTTAGTCATTAGTTGTTTAGTAATTGGCAATTTAATGTTCAGTACATAATATTAAACATTTGTTCAAATGCATTCCTTCTTACTACAGCCAGGCATTTGGGATTTTTGGAAAAAAAAAAAGGTCACAAAACTTGTTTCTCTCCTTTTTGTTGTGTAGACCTGCTCTGCTTTAGGTTCCGTCTACATTAATCCGGATTGCATTTTTTCATTTTTATTATGCTCTCTGTCTACACTGGCATTTTCAAATGTTTTCCAAAAATTGCTCGTCCACACTGCAGCGTCTGACAATGCTTACACCCCTATACTGTGCACGCGTAAAAACATAAGCATTGGCCTGCATCATGTCCATCAGGCATTTATTTAAAAATGCAACTGAAGGTTGTGCAAAGTGTGATTAATCTTTAACAAAGCTATCAGACTGGAGAGCAGGCACAACAACTCCAGTGCAACATCGTCCACCATCTTGTTTGTTTTGAGTTGGGTCATGTGACTAAAAATACATCATTGTTTGTGAACATACTCGTTTTCGCTGGACAAAAATGCTGGCTCAGTGTGGACGGAAGACTGAAACGTAGAGGGGGAAAAAGATGCGTTTTCAAATTTATCTGGCTTAATGTGTAGCCTTTAGTTGTGTTCATGTGGTCGCGTGATACAACATCTACGGTCAATGGTTATAGTGAAGGAAGAGCAACAGTGCTGCTCTGTTTTAGGCAGTGGTTGCCTGAATGCAAATGCTGTCCTTGAATCAAATTATATTGAGAAATGTATCAAGATTGCAATCTGAATGATTGTCTTGTGCAGCCCGACTGCTCGCTAATGTTTACGCATGTCTAGCGTTATAAACTCGCTGACACCTGAGGATGTTGAGTGTTGAGGTTAATATATCATTATAATGATGCCAGAATTAAAGTAGAATCCAATATGAATAATCACCTAGTCATTTCAAGGAAGCTGTTTTAAAAAGATATGGTATTAGGCTTCACCTTCCTCAGAGGGCATATGCGCAGAGCTGGAACTTCTAGAAGTACAGTAGTGTCTAATTACAGTGTGATGAGTCATTGTGTCAGGCCCTACTCATGAGTTAAATATGACGTTAAAACAAAAGTCTGATAATGTTTGACACTGATGTGTATTTAGTGCTTCAGTTCACACAGCAAGCACTGGGGCTTAAGCTCTTTGCTGTTAAATAGTATACGATATACTGTCAACACCTTCAGTTCCCATTTTGTAGATATTTCCGGAACAGATTTTCGCTCGATATTAGCTATATATTTGTTTCATATATTAAACATTAACATACATTACGGTATTGTTTTGTATAAAAAGTCATGTTTTTACTAATTAAACTATTTGAGGTGGAATTAATTTGTCTGTGCAGGTTAGCCCAAGTATGAAAATTGTTATTGCTGCATTCTTTTAATTAACAGGTATAATATTCTGATAAAATATTATGGGCAAATCCGATGTAGTACTGAACACAGGCTATTATTATTAATAATAATAATAATAATAATAATAATAATAATAATAATATTATTATTATTGCATCATAAAATATAAGAGCCAGTCAGGAACCAATATGCAAAGTTTTATACAAATTTTTTTTTTTTTTTTAGGGTGTGTTTACAGTGTGCATAATCTTATAAATATGGCCTTCTTAATAAAGTTAAACATATAGGCATGTAGGCTTCTCTATCCGTGCTATGTTGTTAAGAAACTGCCATATCAATCAGTTTATTAGAGAAACAAAAACAATAACGTAAATGATATTTTATACATTTTCATTTATAAAATTTGTCTGTATGAAATGCTCTAAAAAAAAAAATAATAGCAGACTGAATGAATCTGTATTGAAGATTTATATAAATACGTGAGGTGCAGTTGATTATCACGATGAATATTTTAATCCAATGTTCTTTAACACATTACTTTCACACCCTTAATGTCACTAATCCTGTGAATTACAGAGCCTGCTCTACTTGTTTGTTACATCTTAAAGCCTTTCGATAATAAGCTTGTGTGTACCTTCGTTTTACATGTGCAAGGTCACATGTTCCTTATTTGATTTAGGGTATTAACATGGTGACGAATAAGATTGTAACCTTGGCACCCTGGTCAGTTTTCAAGCCATGGTTTTAGATAACAGCATGTTCAAGCTGATCTTCATTCCTAATGTTAATGTTGGCATCTTTTTTTGTTCAGTTATAAAGAAAGTTCACATGATTTTCATCTCTTGACTTCTTGTCGCTTTGTCATTTCTTGTGGTGTCATTGTTAGCCATCTAACTATGGGTTTAATGAATGTTGGAATTCCTCTTTTCATACACTGTGCCTGTTGGCACAACATTGATTTGGACTGTCTCATATGGTCGATAACATATACTCAGCAAAAAAAGAAACATCCCTTTTTTCAGGAGACTGTATTTTAATGATAATTTTGTCAGATCCAAATAAGCTTTACAGATCTTTGTTGGAAAAGGTTTAAACAATGTTTTTCATGCTTGTTCAATGAACCATAAACAATTATTGCTCATCCACCTGTGGAACAGTCCTTAAGACACGAATAGTTTACTGGCGGTAGGCGATTAAGGTCACAGTTACAATAAGTTAGGACACTAAAGAGACTTTTCTACTGACTCTGAAAAACACCAGAAGAAAGATGTCTAAGGTTCCTGCTCACCTGCGTGTACATGCCATAGACCTGCTGCAGGGAGGCATGAGGACTGCAGATGTGTCCAGAGCAATAAACTGCAACGTCTGTAATGTAAGACGCCTAAGACAGTGCTACAGGGAGACAGGGAGGACAGCTGATCGTCCTTGCAGTGGAAAATTACATATAATCGTGTGTCCCCCTCATAGGTGATGGAGAACTTGTAAATGCCTTGGTGGAAGAGTGGAGTAACATCTCACAGCAAGAACTGACAAATCTGGTGCAGTCCATGAGGATGAGATGCACTGTAGTACTTAAAGCAGCTGGAGACCACACCAGATACTCACTGTTCCTTTTAATATTGACCCCGTCCCCCCTTTGTACAAGGACTCGTTATACCATTTCTGTTCGTCAAATGTCTGTGAAACTTGTTCAGTTGATGTCTCAGTTGATTTCACATTACAGGTATATAGTGTCTCAGAACTGTGCATTTTATAGTACCCAAACCACCCCCCCCCCCCCCCCGCAGCACTATTTATTTATTTATTTATTTATTTATTATTTACTTATTTCGTGTTGTATTTATTTATTTTATTTTATTTTATTTTATCTTGTTTAATTTTTTGTACATGTTGGCACGGAACAAAAAGGAATGGCTCTTAATTTCATTGTACACGTGTATAGTGACAATAAAAGGCATACATTCATTCATTCATTCATTCATTCATTGTTGAATCTTTTTTATGTTCATACAAATATTTATACATGTTGAAATTTGCTGTAAGTAAAAGCACTTGCATGTGAGAGGTTGTTTCTTTTTTTTTTTGCTGAGTATATTTGTGGTGATTTGTACATGCCTAGTTCCTTGATTGAGTCTGTTGGAAATTGAGCAGTTGTTCCTCTTCAGGAACAGATGTGTGTTTTTGCGCTGCGGTCACATTTTCATTAATATGGCATTTTCTATTAATCAAAATGCGCTGCTGCTTTTTATTTTGGTCCCATTCAGGCTACAGTACAGGAGGCCGAGGACAGAATGGCACTGCTAAGCTGCTGGATCTGTTAGACGATGGGTTGCACGGGTTGGGAACGTACGATGATTTCAACACCATCGACTGGGTGAGGGAGAAATCCAAGGACCGAGACCGTCACAGAGAGGTAAGACTGCAGGACACAACCTGTGCCAGAGGTACACGGTATTCATGTGGTCATTAACAAACACTCTGTGTCTCTCTCAGATCAGCAAGAAGAAGAGGCAGTCTGTACTGGATCTTCTCTTGAGTGTGAGTGATGCTTTCTCAGGCTGGCTCCTCATGCTCCTCATCGGCCTCATGTCTGGTTAGTGATGCCTTACCCCACACGCACGCACGCACACACACGTTCATTTAACAGACGTTTTTATCCAAAGTGACTTGCAAATGAGGAAATACAAGCAAAGCGATATATCAAGTGGAGAACAATACAAGTAGTGCTACCGTGCAAGATTTTTAATTATGTTCTAGAGAAGCAAAGTGCGCAGAGTAGAGCTGTAAGAGACAGTGTGGGGTTTTTTATTTTTTATTTTTATTTTTTAAACAAATAATGCAGGGGTTGGCAGGTTAGGGGTTAGTTAAGTGTTCATGGAAGAGGTGGGTCTTTAGTTATTTTTCGAAAATAGTGACAGATTCTGCAGTTCGGATGGAGGTTGGAAGTTCATTCCATCACTGAGGGACAGTTAGTTTGAAGGTTCTGGAAAGGGACCTTGAACCACGCAGAATGGGTTCAAGGTAGGCACACACACACACATTTCTTCCTGCTTACTTTTTCCCACTTCTTTTTACCTATATTACATCACCACTTTCTAGTGGTTAGTTGGTTGTTCAATATAGAAAATGTCTTTTTAGATGTTAAATTGAAATTGCTTGTATACTGAAACCCCGCCTTGTGCCCGATGTTCCCTGGGATAGGCTCCAGGTTTCCCCGTGACCCTGAAGGAAGGATAAGCAGTATAGAAGATGGATGGATGTATACTAAAATCCTCTGTTTCATTATTTCACTCTACACAGTTGCTTCAGTCCACTCAGTCCTACAGAAGTACTGAAAATATTCAGATGTCAATCAAATACAAAAGAGTAGAAAATAATCTAAATGCTGTTGATTGGTAGAGACATCGGTAGAGACATTGCTTGGAGATAAGAGCAAGTGTACTATACACAGAAAAACAGATCTAATGGACATTTCTCAGCCAGCAGAGAGTTTCAAATACCGTTTGACAATACTTTACAAAACAGCCAGTAGTAGAGATGTAAACCAACTCCATTTTCTTCATTTTTAGTATGTTTGTGAATATCAGCATTTGGTGGTTTTGACCAATAACTGATTATCATCCAGTGCCGACATCCTCTTTGTGGCTCGCCACTTTCTAACTTGAGGCCAGTATCGGCAATGAGAACAATACTCCGTATCAGATTAATGAATTTCTACTGATTACATCATTTTCACAATATGACTACTCATGATGGCAGTCACTATAAATACACGCTTATAGTGAGTCTGTCAAGCATAAATTAAATGCCATGTTCAGCTGCCATGCAGAAAAACAAAGTGGGTATAACATCCACATTACCACAAGAAGACCAGGACTGGTTAAAATTGAGATTTTAGTAGGATTTTAGTAACGTATGCTGTTTTGCACTGATGCTAGATTGGTTTGTAGTGCAGTTTCTTTTGTTTTGTTTTTTTTATTGCGTATCTGCTCTTTGGTTTATGTCATTGCAGTTTACATGAAATAGATAATTACTGAAATAGAAAATGTCCCTCCAGGATTTTGTGATTCTTGAAATGAATGCAAAATCAAGGAAACGCTGCAATATAAATAAATTACAGCAGATTTTCATCAGATTTGGGCCAAGATGTGTCATGTAACATCATTATAATACATATTTGGTCAAAGCCCTCTTGATTCACATGCATCAAAAACATGAGTACAGCTAAAAGACCTCATTTTCTAAATACAGTGCAAAACAATTTCATGCAATTGCCCTTTCGCCAATTCAAGTAGTTTTCTGCAATTTTATCTTTTTTTTAAAAGCCGCAGCAAAATCAAGCATTTTTGGCCGCAACAAAAAAAAAGACTCGGCAAAATCCTGTACAGACTGATTAAGTTTGGGGTAGAGGTGCTAGTTGTTTGATTTAGTGTCGATTTAAGTTACTATAGGGGCCATTATTAGTAGCGATGAGTGAGTCGTTCACAAGCGATTCACAGTCGTTCACTTTTTTGGTCAATGAAGCCAGTATCGAATGAATTTTCTTAATGAAGCTCAGACACAATAACATTTGCGCAGGGATTCTCAAACATTCACTTACCTTGCAGATTTGTCAGTTATTTAAATGAACTTTATGAAATGCAAGACATAGTAAGGTTATTCTGTTATTTGGAATATAGAGGAAGATTTTAGGAAATAACTGCCACCAGAGTTATACAAAGAAATATTTTTGAAAGAATATTTTGACCTCTGGTCAAAATATCCCAAATGTTGTCCACTTCAAGAGGTGAAAAAAATAGCCAATCAACCATTTGAGAGATGAAAGAGTCTGCTCTTATTGGTGAAGTGAGCCAAATGATCCGACTCACTGAAAAGAGCTGGAATTTCCATAACTGGTTATAGGAATGTATTTTTTTTAAAAAGGCATACAGTGATGTATTATGTTACCATCTGATATTTTGAAAATTTTAAATTGTAGCTATGTGGCCAACTCCTATTTGATTATTGTGATACTTCTCTGATTGGGTATTAATTCTTCCTTTGCTCTCTCTCTCTCTCTCTCTCTCTCTCTACTCTCTCTCTCTCTCTCTCTCTGTAGGAGCATTAGCTGGAGGCATAGACATCGCAACTCACTGGCTAACAGACCTGAAAGAGGGTATATGTATGAACGGCTTCTGGTTCAACCACGAGCACTGCTGTTGGGACTCCAAAGAGACCACCTTCCAGGAGAGAGAAAAATGTCCAAACTGGAAGAGCTGGGCCGAGCTCACGGTGGGAGTCAATGAGGTGGGTGCTGATTAACTAGTACACACACAAATACAGGCAGACCGACAAGCTACATTATTACACACAGGTGCACACACACGGTTAATAAAATAAATAAATAAATGAATAAAAAGCTTGCCTAAAATCTAGTTTAAAAGCACACATACAGGTTTTTCACTGAGAAGTGAGTCTGGTTTCCGATGTGTGGTGGTCGTCACTCCCTCTAGTGGCGTAGAGTTCAAAACCACAACAGGAAATGACTGCAACTGAATATGTGAAAGTACATTTTACTTGCTTGTCTGAAATGTCTGCCCTAGAGCTTACAGTACAGAACGGATACAAGCTAAAGCACTCACTGATTTCAATTCGATTCTGATTTATTATGCGTTTGTTCTGATTTTACAGTAAAGCATCCAATCACTGGATATATCATCTTTTATATATTAACAAAAAAAGTCATACAAAGTAAGGAGTGATCCCCACCCCCTTTATATATTTATTTTTAGATAAGTGTGCTTTATCCAACATTACATTAGCCTAAATATTGTGCTTGTGCATACACGCACTAAAAAGTAAGAGATTGCACTGTTCCATGTGTGTGCACTAGGGGGCGAGTGCCTATGTGGTGAACTATCTGATGTATGTGAGCTGGGCTCTGCTCTTCTCCTACCTGGCTGTGGTCATCGTCAGAGCCTTCGCCCCATACGCCTGTGGCTCAGGAATCCCTGAGGTAACACGCTTGTGTGTTTGACCGTCTCACCCACTGATACACTTGTGCATACACACGCTTGTCATTATTATTAGTGACTGATTAGCCATATTTAAATGTAGTCAGTATGGTAAAAATGCTCTGTGGGTCTGTGTGTTCCACCCAATGTGCAGAGCAGCTGTGACTTGTTTTAGCAGCATGAAAAGAAAACTCGTGTGTGTTTTTAAAAAAAACAAAAAAGAAAAAAAAACCTTTGCCACTTTTATTTCAGAAATCTAGCAAAGTGTTTGCAGATGTTAAACTCTCATTATTTGCATACTATAAACACACACACAAAATGTTTTGTTTTTTTCCTGTCTGTATCAAAAGCCCCGAATGTCCTCTTCCAAATGTCATACATTTTTTTAAGATTTATGGAATTTCTCCTCCTTCTTAGCTGAGATCTCAAAATGATCCATTTCCTCAAACGGCCTTTTCAGCACTTGGTTCCTGCCAAGAGCAAGACACTGTCACATAAATGATGATCCAGGGAAAGTGAAAACTTTAGTTCCTCCCTTTCACACATCATCCTGAGTGGATTAATGGATTAGAGGTTGTTGACGATCATGCGTTTCCCAAGACACTTATTCATTAGTCTCTCCTGTGTTAAGTCACTCTCTGATAAGTAACGTTGAGAGAAATGGCTTGGTGTTAAACCTTTCTCGCTCTCTTTCAGATAAAGACTATCCTAAGTGGGTTTATAATCCGGGGCTACTTAGGAAAGTGGACTCTAGTGATAAAAACGATCACTCTGGTGCTGGCCGTGTCTTCAGGGCTCAGTCTGGGGAAAGAGGGCCCGCTGGTGCATGTGGCCTGCTGCTGTGGAAACATCCTCTGCCATCTTTTCACCAAGTACCGCAAGAACGAGGCCAAGAGGAGGGAGGTAGGAGACACGGGGCGACCGCGGGAGGGAGTGGAAAATGGAGAGGAGTGATTGAAAGATATGGAAGAAAGGGTGGGAGATTGATGTAAAGCACAACAAGATAAGAAGAAAGTGGATTGGGAGAGATTTGGGAACGGATGAGGAGGAAGACAGGACCCTTTGTGTCTTAAGCCAAGAAACAGTAATATAAGATAAAGAGATTTACTCCAGACACGGCGGTAAGAGAACACGGCAAAAGTTAATCGAGCTGGACGGATTACTGAGCAGGCAGATAGCTACGCTCTACTGCTTAAATTAGCTCCATTTACACTAGAATGTGAAATGAAAATAATTACTGTGTTTCATGGATGTGCCTTAATTAAACAGGATGTTGGGTGTATGGGTTAATTAGTTGGGATAATAAATTGAGGTAATCATTTGTATGCATTCTTTTTGTATGTGTTTGAGTGCTAATATATTTGTACGTTTGTGTGTGTGTGTGTGTTTTGAAATGTTTCTGCTGGATTGTCTCAGGTCTTGTCAGCAGCCTCCGCTGTGGGCGTGTCTGTAGCATTTGGAGCTCCTATAGGAGGCGTGCTCTTCAGTCTGGAAGAGGTCTGAATTAAAGCCGTGAATATTTCCAGTATTAATGTATTGTTAAAATGCTGTTTCATGTCATGCATACAGAATCTGTGTACCGCTCTGTGTACATCAATAATATGTAGAGTCAACTCCATAATTATTGGTACCCTTTATGTGCCATTTTGAGCTTAAATAGAGTGGAAAGTAAAAGTATGTGAATCCCAGTGGAATTGATTTTGGTTGGAATTGGAGTTGGTTTTCTGCATGAATTGGTCATACGCTGTGATCTCATCTTCATCAAAGTCAGAAGTGTAGACAAATACAATGTGCATAAACTAACAACACACAAACATAATTATAATCTTATAGTTTATATACTTCTAATCGTTCATGTCTTTATTGAAGACATCCTATTAAACCTTCACAGTGCTGTGGAAAAAGTTGGTCAATACTCCTTTTGGCAGCAGTAACCTCAACCAAGTGTTTGGACCACTCTTCCTTACAGAAGTGCTTCAGCTCAGCCATATTCTTAGGATGTCTGCTATAAACAGCTTTTTTAAAGTCATTTCTCGGTATCTCTATGGGGTTAAGGTCTGGGCTCTGAATGGGCCACTATATATAAAAAAAAGGCAGATTTTCTTATATTGAAGCCATTCTGTAGTGGATTTACATCAATGTTTTGGATCATAGTCCTGCTGCTTCACCCAACTTCTACTGAGCTTTAACTGGCACTCGGCCACCCTGATATTATCCTATAGGATATCTTCATAAACTTGGGAATAAATTTTTTCCTCAATGATGGTAAGTGGTCCAGACCCCAAAGCAGCAAAGCAGCCCTAAATCATGATGCTCCCTCCACAGTACTTAACCATTGGATGATGTTTTCACACTGGTATGTGTTGTCCCCTTTTTTTTTTTTTTTTAAACCAAATACGTAATGATGCATGTTCTTCCCAAACAACTTAATCTTAGTTTCATCAGTCCACAAAACATTTTCCCAAGTAGTGTTGTGGAGTGTCAAGGTGGCCTTTGGCAAGCTTCAGGCATGCAGAAATGTTTTTTTTTTGGAAAGCAGTGGCTTTATTCATGGTGTCCTGACATGGACATCATGCCTGTGTCTTGTTTTTCATATAGACTCATGAACAGAGATGTTAACCAGTTGCAGTGATTTCTTCAAGTCTTCAGCTGTCAATCTAGGGTTTTTTGTGTTTTTTTACCTCATTGAGAATTCTGCGGTGTGCCCTTTGAATAATCCTGGCTGGACGGCCACTTCTAGGGAGAGTAGCCAGAGTACAAAATCATCTCCATTTATAGATGGTATGTCTAACAGTGGACAGATGCATATTCAAGCTCTTTAACTTTAACTTTGTTCCAGCTTTATGCAACTTGATCATAGTCTTCAGAGATCTGATTTTTGCGAGGCATGGTTCACATCAGCAGATGCTTCTTGTGTGTAGCAAATCGAAATGTTTGAGTGCTTTTTATAAGTCAAAGTAGCTCTAACCCACACCTCCAATTTCGTCTCATTAATTGGACACCAGGTTTGCCAACTTCCGACTCTAATGAGCTTTTGTTGACGTCATTATCCTAGGCTTTCACATACTTTTTCCATCCTATACTTTGAATATTTGAATGACATGCAGTATGTGCAAGAACAATGCAGTCATTTGTGTGTTATTAGTTAAAACAAATTGTGTTTGTTGATTATTGTAACTTAGATGAAGATCAAACCAGATTTTAAGACAAATTTATACATAAATGCAGGTAATTCACATATTGGGTTCACATACTTTTTCTTGCCACTGTATATGGGTAAATTGAATAAACCCCCCCCCACACACACATAATTTTTGTGTTTCTGCAGCAATTTTTCGCTGATTTGTATCCACGTTTGGGATCATTATCTTATTGCAAGGTTCATCTCCAGTCATCTTTTAACCTTCTGGCGGAAGCAGCCAGTTTTGGACTGATATTACCTGGTACTTGGTAGAATTCATAATCTCATCAGTCTTTACAAAATCTGCTAGACCACCAGCTACAAAACAGCCCCACCGTCTCAAGGAGCCACCATCATATTTAATTGTAGTTATCTGGTTCTTTTCCATGTATGCATTTACCTTTTGCTAATGATAATGAAGTACAGGTGCTACATTATGTGGGTTGCCTTTGAGATGAACTTGTGCAACATATAGGTGTTTATAGAGTTTGGTTATTTTATACATTTATAATTTCAGCTAATTTTCTTGAAGGGTGTGAATAATTCTGGAGATGACTACAGCATCCCATGAGTATGTATCATTAGTGTCCACTGAGTGTCATACATCATTGTTATATTCTGAGAACTGTTTCCTGCTATAATGTCATATTGAGTCTTTTCTGTATTTCTGTCCCCTGGGCCAGGTCAGCTACTACTTCCCCTTAAAGACAATGTGGCGTTCATTCTTCGCCGCTCTGGTGGCCGCCTTCACCCTACGCTCAATCAATCCCTTTGGCAACAGCCAACTCGTCCTCTTCTACGTGGAGTTCCACAACCCATGGCACTTACTGGAGCTCTTCCCTTTTGTTTTGCTTGGTATTTTCGGTGGCCTTTGGGGGGCATTTTTCATCCGTGCCAACATGGCCTGGTGTAGATGGAGAAAGAACACGCGTCTGGGTCAATACTCTGTGTTGGAAGTGGTGCTGGTGGCACTGGCTACAGCGCTGTTGGCCTTTCCAAATGACTACACACGCATGAGTGGCAGTCAACTCATCTCCGAGCTGTTCAATGACTGCAGTCTGCTTGACTCTTCCCAGCTGTGTGACTACACCTCTCAAGTGAAGGGTGGAGCAATGAATGGTAACTTAAGTCACGGTGCTAACTTCAGCAACCGCCTGTCTGAGCGGGCAGCTGGGCCTGGAGTGTACACGGCCATCTGGCAGCTGGCACTAGCAATTGTCTTTAAGACGCTGACCACTGTGGTTACGTTTGGCATGAAGGTATTACTGCAGCTAGCAATATTTTTCAGACCGTTTTTTACAGCCGCATTTGTTATACTGGCCCCTTTTCTATCCAGTATAAACTTTGCAGACACCATAGGCCAGGTTAGAAGGTAGGGTAGATGTTATTTCTACATCGTTTGGGGCAAATATCTTTATATTTATTGAAGGCAGAAAATCTTTTGCCATTTTTGCCAGATTTCAGGCTTAGTGACATCCAGTGGGTTTCTGTCCCCCAGACCCACAGACATACATGATCAAGTTTATATTATTGTACATATGATAAAATTTTACATATGGTAAAATTTTTGGGGTCAATAATACTTTTACAACTACAACAATAAATTATTCATCAAAAAAGAGGCCGGGAAAATCTAGTACAAAACAGTTTTAATGTCCGAAAAACTAACGACGATGCTTACCTTATCTTTTGAAAATTGATGTACAACCCCAATTCCCCAATCGCCCCTGTCCCAACTTTTTTGGAACATGTTGCATGCATCAATTTCAAAATAAACATTTAAATTAAAAAAAACTATGCAGTTGATTAGGTAAAACATCAAAAACCTTGTCTTTATATGTTTCTGTTTAAATACAAGTCAAAGTACATTTACAAACCATTTCGCTTTGTTTTTATTAGCATTTTCCCTACTGTCCCAACTTTTTCGGAACTGGATTTGCAATTCATCACAATATTGACATTATATCATCTTATCGCCCAGCCCTAATCTCGGCTCCATCCATCTTCTGTTTCCTTTGCCCTTCTCTGTCATAGGTGCCTTCTGGTCTATTTATTCCCAGCATGGCGGTGGGGGCAATAGCAGGCAGACTGCTGGGCATCGGCATGGAGCAGCTGGCATTCTACCACCACGACTGGTCCATCTTCAGCGGCTGTTGCATTACGCCAGGCCTTTACGCCATGCTCGGGGCTGCAGCATGTCTGGGTATGTCTAACACACATCATTAAAGAAGATCACAAAATCACCCCATTTCATCTGCTTTCCACTAACCGGAATGTGCCTGCTCATACATTTAATCACAAGTGTTTGTTTCATCCTTACTGTTGCTCGTTGCTGCCCAATAAGTCCACAGCACAAGTTTCACAGCTCATAAACCTTCAAACTGGCAGGCACGTTTAAATCGTAAGCCATGCTGGAGACGTTACATGGAGGTCACTGGAGTATGAAAGCCCATCTGATGAGGAAAATGCCTGCCTGGCTGTTTGGATTTATAAAATGGTCTGTTGTAGTTATGGTGTAGCTGCAGCTCTTTGATGCGCAGCCCGAACGACATTTTCAGTGCTGGTCTTCCGTGACAGTGCAGGAACATTACACACTTCAGCATGGGACTTCAGATTCAGTCTGGAACGCTTGTTAATTCTACAGGGACAAAATGTTTGCATGCTAAATTGTTTCACATGGGTTCACAGTGGTTTTTGCACTCATTCATTATTTTCATTTCTTTTAGTTTTTAGTCTTTTTCTCTGTCTCTTTCCAGCCCTGATTGATATACAACATTTTGCATCTGATCTTGTTTTTATGGAGCCAAAAATTCTGATAATATAAAAATATATGGACAGAAATGATTCAGATACCAACAGCTTTAGTTAAGTATAGTTTTAGCGCCATGGTTAATCCAGTAATTCAAATCGAATTAATAACCTAATTCAAGTGGACTCTATGAAATGGATCAGTTTTTTCGGTGAACCCGTGCACACTGTAGCATCAGATTCCGGGTTAATGGCTGACAGGAGCGGAACCCGATGTCTCCTGCTGTTGTAGCACATCCACCTCAAAGGTTTGATGTGTTGTGCATTATGAGATGCTTTTCTGCTCAGCACGGTTGTAAAGAATGTTTATTTGAGTTACCAAAGTACAGTTTCTGAAATACTCATTTGGCACCAACAACGATACCAAAGTTAATGTCACTGAGATCACATTTTTCCACATTCTGTTTGATGCGAACATTAAATTGATTTTATGCATTGCTGCTCCTTGGCTAATCACATTCCTTTCCACTTCCCATCGTCTCTCTCCAATTCCCTTTACAGGTGGTGTAACTCGGATGACGGTGTCTCTGGTGGTCATCATGTTTGAGCTGACCGGAGGACTGGAGTATATCGTGCCCCTCATGGCAGCTACTATGACCAGTAAGTGGGTGGCGGATGCGCTAGGCAGAGAGGGCATCTACGAGGCACACATCCGGCTGAACGGCTACCCTTTCCTCGAGCCCAAGGAAGAGTTTGAGCACAAGACCCTGGCCATGGATGTAATGCGTCCACGGCACTCTGATCCTCCACTTTCTGTCCTCACGCAAAGCGGCATGAGCGTGGACCAGGTGGAGGCCGTGATAGCTGATACGTCATACAGCGGTTTCCCCATAGTCGTGTCCCAGGAGAGTCCAAGGCTGGTGGGCTTTGTGCTGCGGCGGGACCTGGTAATATCAATAGGTGAGAAAGGCTGACAGAGACGTGTGTGTGTGTGTGTGTGTGTGTGTGTGTGTGTGTGTGTGTGTGTGTGTGTGTGTGTGTGTGCGCATTCAATTGACAAGCATATTTTGTTTTTTTTTGTTGTTTTTTTATCTGAAGTACAATGAATTTTCTTTTGTGCTTTGTAGAAATATTATTATTATTATTATTATTATTATTATTATTATTATTACTCTGCAGTTTTAAAATATTTGTGTATTTTATATTTTTATAGTAGCTTTATCATCAGGACTGTGTAAGGTTTTCCTTAGACTTATCTGGTTCCTCATTCCCGTCTCATTTC
This sequence comes from Ictalurus furcatus, assembly GCF_023375685.1. Lineage (NCBI taxonomy): Eukaryota > Metazoa > Chordata > Actinopteri > Siluriformes > Ictaluridae > Ictalurus > Ictalurus furcatus. The sequence goes on from NC_071261.1 coordinate 24,638,557, forward strand.
TGCCTCCACTTTACCAGATAACGCACGGCGCTGCCAGGAGGGCATCGTGGGAGCATCGCAGGTCCTCTTCACCGAACAGACTTCGACTCCTGTTGGCCCTCCTCCACTCAGTCTGCGCAGCATCATAGACCTCAGTCCACTAGCCATCACTGACCACACACCCATTGACATCACAGTGGACATCTTCCGCAAGCTCGGATTACGTCAATGCCTCGTCACACAGAACGGGTGTGTGTGTGTGTGTGTGTGTGTGTGTGTTAGTCCTATAGTGCAATATTCCTTCAAATATACAGTACTGTGCAGAAGTTTTAGGCGGCCTATCTATTTATATAGTACTAACTTTGTTATAGATTTTTTTTTATTTTATGACTTCTACATTATCGAGTCGGTACAAAAACATTTTAGATCCAAACATTAGTTTTCCAGAACAAAATTAAATGTTACAGAAAAATGTTTGTATGTCATTAAAGAAAGCAGCAGATTAAGTGGTAAGAGACTTTTTAGACAAAAAACACAATGAAGGCTGCTGGGTTTTGCTGCAAAAATAAGAAGCAAAGTGCAACAGTCAAAATCTCCAGAAGAACCGTGACTGATTCTGCAAGATGCTCAATAAAACTTACAGCTCATTTCCTTATAAAACTACAGTAATTGTACTAGAGACTACTTTTTACAATTTATTTATTTATTTGTCACACCAAATATAGACTTTGTTTCATTTATTACTTTTTACTGTGCTATATGGTATTTTTTTAATGTACAAACATTTAATTTCATTATTTTGAAGTCATCTTTGCTCTACAGCATTTCTTCGCCTAAAACGTTTGCACACTACTGTACAAGTCAAATCAAGACACCGAGGGAGAGAGAGACCAAGAGAGACACCGAGAGAGAGAGAGAGAGAGAGAGAGAGAGACTGAGACAGAGAGGGAGCGAGAGTGACCGAGAGAGAGAGAGACAGAGAGAGAGAGACCGAGACACAGAGAGACAGAGAGAGAGACCGAGACCATCAATAAGAGGTCGTTTCTTGATAAACTGTTAAGGCATTTCTTTCGTGGGTCGGTAGTGTATGATAGTCGTCTGATTTATCCTCCTTATGGAATTTGTATCATTAACAAATTGTAAAATAGTTTTAGCTGAATAGAAAATGAAAGCTGGCAAGTGAAATGGTGTTTTGTGTGCTTCTGTGTTTTTTGCACTTCTAACTCTATTATATTGCAAACAGTATTTGTCTAGTATTTCACCATCCAGATGGGATTGTTTTCCCTACACTGTACTTTAGCTGGTTATCGTACTATCATTGGCCTTGGTCATATGTGTATCCTGTAGAGAAAACCGCACATTCAGCCTGTGGTCTGGCCCCAAGAAGCATGCTGTGAGATTACAGTGGAGCGACTAAATAGTATGCAGTATGCTGTTTGGAATACAGCCTTGAATTGTCTCTGACTGTGTATTGAATTTGCACTCATAGCCATGAGATTAATTCGTGCCATGGACAAGAGTGCAGCACAGCCCATGTTAATAAAATATTCTTCTGGATGTAGTTAGCAATAGCAGGGATAACAGAATTCCCAAATAGTGCATCCAGTGGAACTGGTCTTTTAAATGTTGTATATAAACAAAAATTAGACACTGAACAAATAGACAAACCAACAGTGGTGCAACCAAAGAGGCAACTAGAACCTGAATAGAAATCTTGTGATTTAATGTACTGAAGTTAATAATAATAATAAAAAAGATCTCTAATATTAGATAATTAGGTAACGTTAAGCAAACTCCTCAACATTGCAGATATTTTGTTTGATTGAGGAAGCTAAAAATTGTGATCCTGATTCAAATATAATGAATTATGCAATCCTAGTTAATACTGAAGTTAAGCTGCCTCTGTGTTTTAGCTGGTATACAATCTGTGCTATAGGCAATCACATACAGTTGCAATCAAAATGATTCAACCCCCAGTGCAAATCAGGTTTATTGTCAGAATTTACAGATTTTCAGCTGTTTGCAATGTACAAATCAAACAGAAGCAATTGAAATAGTTCAACACAACAAATGCTTCAATGGTTTCCCCAAATTCAACTGAAAATGCAACTTATAATGATTTCTCCAGTTTCAAAATTATTCAACCCCTTCATGGCAAGCATCTTTAGTACTTAGTAGCATACGCTATTGCTCTTATGACCTGCTGCAAACGAAATGCAGAGCTTCTGGCAGCGTTCCTGAGGAATCTTATCCCATTCCTCATGAGCAATAGCCTCCAGTTCAGTAATATTGTTCGGTTTGCATGTTGCAACCGCCTTCTTCAAATCCAACCAGAGATTTTCTATGGGGTTCAAGTCAGGAGAATCTTCCTGGACTTTTTCTGCAAACAAGCCTTGGTGGAATTTGAGGTATGTTTGGGATCATTGTCCTGTTTGAAGGTGCAATGACGCCCAAGCTTTAGCTTCCTCACAGACGGCATGAGGTTTTCTCCTAGGATTTATTGATACTTCAATGAATCCATCTTGCCTTCCACACACTGCAGGTTTCCAGTGCCAGAGGATGCAAAGCAGCCCCAGAGCATCACTGAGCCACCACCATGCTTAACTGTGGACAGAGTGTTTTTTCTTCATTCTTCTTCCTCCAGACATACCGCTGATCCATCATGCCGAAAAGTTCCAGTTTTGTTTCATCACTCCACAGAACAGAATCCCAAAACTTCTGAGGCTTATTTATATGATTTTGAGCTGAATTCTCTTGTGTTTTGGGTCAAACCTTCTGCGTTTAGTACACGCTTTACTGTGCTCACTGAAACCTCAGTGTCTGTTATCACCAAGTCTTGCTGCAGGTCTTTTGCAGTCACTTGAGGGTTTTTCACAACCTGCCTTCTCAGAATTCTGCTTGCAGCCGTTGATGGCTTAGTTTTCTTCCCCGTCCAGGTATTTCATACACTTTCTGCCCCTAGCCAGTTCAGGTATTTCATGTGTTCCAGCTCAAGCACACCTGGTGCAACTAAACAAGCCCTTGATTAGCTGCATCAGATGTGCTTGAGACAGCACCTGCTTTGCATATTTGTGCTGTTGTGAGGGATTCTATTCAGGGGATTTAATCATTTTGAAACTGGAGAAATCATCATAAGTTGCGTTTTCAGTTGGATTTGGGGAAATCACTTGAAGCATTCGCTTTTGTTTGATTTGTTCATTGCAAATAGCTGAAAGTCTGTAAAATTTGACAATAAACCTGATTTTCAATGGGGTAGAATGATTCTGATTGCAACTGTGTGTGTGTGTGTGTGTGTGTGTGTGTGTGTGTGTGCGCGCGTGTGTGCGCAGACACAAAAGGGAAAGATGAGCAGTCTGTTTATCTTTTTCTCCCTCCCTGGAGCCAAACTTCTTGCCAGCAAATGGAAATGACATCTGTGAGCGATTGAGGGTTGACTGACTGCTTAATACACACAGACACACGCACGCATGCACACACACACGTGTGGATTGCATATTCATTTATGTAGTCATGTGTACAAACATATTATATCATGGCTTTTGTCAGTCATGCTCTAGTGAGGACCTTTGTTCTTGTTTTCTGTTATTTATATGGTGCTGCCAGATGTTTCAATTAATGTGATCATCAAATAGATTTTACTCATTCTTTCTTTCTTTTCTTCCTCTTCTGTCTTTGTAGGCGTTTGTTGGGGATTATCACTAAGAAGGACATTTTGAAGCACATGGCCCAGATGACAAACAGAGACCCCGAGTCCATTCTTTTCAACTGAGAACCTGTTCCACCCCACTCAGCAGGAGAGACATTAAATCCCATTCCATCACATGGACACACTTCCCAGACTGGATCATCCCAATTACTTGGTGGAAAGTGTGTGAGTGTGTGTGTGAGTGTGTGTGAGTGTGTGTGTGAGTGTGTGTGTGAGTGTGTGTGAGTGTGTGTGTGAGTGTGTGTGTGAGTGTGTGTGTGAGTGTGTGTGTGAGTGTGTGTGTGAGTGTGTGTGTGAGTGTGTGTGTGAGTGTGTGTGTGAGTGTGTGTGTGAGTGTGTGTGAGTGTGTGTGAGTGAAGGAGAATGTTTTCTGTGACTGTCCTGCGGCTTTGGCGTAGATAGAGAAGCGGAGTTGGGCGACATGCCTGGACGGGAAGTCCTGTCTTCCAGGGGATCTGACTTTACAGCTTACCCTGAAGCTGTCACACACTCCACTGCTGCCTACTGCACACACACACAAGCGCACCACTGATCCACATCTTCCTTGGAAGACTGTCACAAAGACATTCCTGTGAACACTGACTTTGAACTTTGCCTTTTTTTTAATCCTGCATATGTCATTCCTGGATTCTCTTTGAGGGAAGCCATGGCAAGTGAAGGGCATTTTTGGAACGTCATGCATTTGGCTCTCTCTCTCTCTCTCTCTCTCTCTCTCTCTCTCTCTCTCTCTCTCTCTCTCTCACTCTGTCTCTCTCTCTCACTCTGTCTCTCTCTCTCACTCTAGCTGACATGCCTGAACTTGCCCAGGTCAGACAATCACTGTGGGAAGTAGATGGGAGATGAGACGAGAGTGTATCATGTTAAAAAGTCACACACTCTGTCTTCCTCAAACTCAGCCACCCTGTCAGACGCTCACGCAGATAAAAGCCAGAGACAGTGTTGTGTTCGAGCTTGGTAGAATCGAAGTGTTAATTTAAAGTGTCAGCGTCTGAATGTTAACGATCGAATGTAACTTGAAATTGAGCAGCCATTGCTGTTCTGTATGCTGAAGGGAATTATATAAGCCACTGTGGTCAACTTTATATGTTGCATCATTCAGAAAGATCTTTTGAGGAGATACTCTGCGAGGATCTCTTAGCATCTGCCATTCAGCTCGGATTATTTTACAAAGTTGGTCAGTTTGTGTAAAGTGTGTTAACAGTCGGTATGTCCTGCAATATCCTTTAGATCATGTTGGGATTTCTACCATTTTGTAGCAAAGTATACTAGAGAACATTTCTTGCACTGTGTAAATATGAGCAGCCACAGAATATCCACAGTATGTTTCTTGTGTTTTATGGACATGGGGGTTCACCAGTGGACCTGTGTTGTCTTTCCCAGCCCAGGCCAGTAGAGGTCACTATCTCTCTCACGATCTCACACAGCTGCACTGTGACTATTCTGATCCTTTTTGGCGAGCTTTCCTTCTCTTCTCATGACTGCTCACGTGCCCTTGTGTTAGCGAGTTACATGTCTCTGTCTCACTCCAGAGAACTGAAGTTTAAGGGAGTCGAAGTTTGTCCCTTCTGCGCCGCTTATCTTCCTGTGCTGCCCTCTGAGCGTGATCGTCTCATCTTGGGTGTATCCTCCATACTCTGTTTATCTCGTTTGCATTCATTATGACCCTGGACAACCTTGGTTGAGCATCATGTCTTTCCGTTCCCTCCTTTTGTTTTAGTGGTTGTGACAATCCAATAATGACCTAAGACGAGGCTCCTCCCAAAGGAAGCGTAGGCGGAGTGCGGGAGAGCTCCCTGGCCTTTATTTACTCTACTCCCCGTCCTCGGCACACTCACGCCACTTCTATTGTACTTGCATGTTTATCTACCTTAACATGATGTTAAAAGCATGTTAGTCCTTTCAAATGCATTCCGCGGCCACTTCTACTCTCTCTTTCTTTCCCTAATATTCCCGCGAGCAGGAGCGAGGGCGCGGAGGTCGGAGAAGGCTATTGTTCCCACTCATGCTCGTCTGGGCTAGTGGTCGCCAGGATGTTCACCGACGGCATTTCCCTGCCGCCCGGCCCTCTTCCACTCTTAGAGAGCCAATTTCCGTACAACAACAGCCAATTCTGCATTATTGTAATATAATAGAGGCGTGGAACGAAACGATCTCTGCCTCCGCTGATTGAAAGTAAATGTTTGTGTGCGCGCTTGCAAGGTGCGCGGGAATGAGAGATTAATCCTTTCTTTTCTGACCCCCTGAGAAAACAAGGCGAGAGTTGCTGGGAGAGGCTAGAGAGGAGGTTAATTAAACAGCGTGGCCGGGTCACATTCACAAAGGTCCCTTTTTGTGGCATCAGGGTTATGAGAGAGAGAGAGATTTGGCTTGTTGGCTTGCTCATTGCTGCTGGGTTACCGAGTGTCCAAGCTCTCTGTTGTAATCCAACCCTTGATTGGCTTTAAGGGCTCGGTCCAGGGCTGAATGAAATGTCATCTAGAGCAGGACATACCACAGACCCCCCCCCAATCCCCAACCCTCCGCCTGCCTTCTCTCCTCCTCCCCGTTCTTATCTGTACCAAGCTGCACACCACCCTGTGGAAGAATGTTCGACTTAGTGCTTTATCCAGCTGTGGTTATTAACCACCTGCCAAAAAAGCACTTTTGTATAACAAATGTGCCATTCAAACCCAGGAAAACAAACAAAGAAGGAAAAAAAAGGCTTGTTTTCAAGGCGCTTGTTTGAAAAGACGCCTGTTCTTGCTCTGAGAGCAGCAGTGACAGGTGGAGACATGGCAAACAAATTGTCGTTGCAAACACAAGACCAAATGCTTGTGTGTTGCGTCTGAAGCGCTGAAGATGCAGATTCTGGAGCGAGCAGTATACAGAGACTCCACCTTGCAGATGGATACACCTCTCAGAGTTACTGGACCATCAGTAGGTTTGTTTTATCCATGCACACGGCCGAACACAGACCTGCTTCCCATCCGAGCATTAATACCGTTTCAGTTTAAAGGTGAACGAGAACACTGAGTCCTCACAGTGTTCACAGTAGTATTATTCTGGGAAATCGGTCCACAAAGAACCTGAAGGTCAGTGTAATGCATTCTTTAGGACCTTTACACAAAATGGATTTCTAACTTTATTTATTTTGTAAAATGCTGACTGCACTGTGGAATTTGTAATCAAAAGAGTAAATGTGAAGCGTTTCGATTCTGGCCTATGTGTTCTTTTGGGGTGTGTGTATGTGCATGGTCAAGTATGTGAGGAATCAGGAATGCTTGGTGTTTTGTTTCAGTCAATCAAAAACTTGTTGAAGAAATGAAATAGACTGTAATATTGACATTAACTCATGTTTCTGCTCCAAGGAAAATCCCCAAAATTGTCAGCGCACTTCTGGCCAATTGCAAATTGGCCCCATATGCCGCTCTGTAAAATATGCATTATTTAAAGCAAATTGCAGAGCACATCCTACAAAGGATTACAGCTCTGGCTTCAGTCCAGAAATACCTCCTGTCAACCCCCGCATCTCCTCCCCAAACCCCCCCCCCTTCCCACCCCCCACCATGAGATATTGATCTATTATTTTCACTTGTTCATAAAGTAGCGAGTGCTTTTGACATCACGTGATGGAGGTGTCCTCTTTGAAAGAGTTGAGTTATTATTCCCAGGAGGAAATTCACAAACATGATGAACCACACACACACACACACACACACACACACACACACACACACACACACACACACACACACACACACACAGAGGCTATTTTAACCCATAAATCGAGCCCTTTGTCATCCCACATTCTTTTTCTGTTCAGGTGCAGCTTTTCTCTTCATGTGGCTTTAGCAGCACTGCGAGAAGTACAGGCCTAAAGGCTGTATCCCTCATCCTGTCTGATTCTCACCATTCCACAGTTTCACCTCAATGAGGCTTGGGTCTGTATCTCTTAGAATTCACTTCTGAGAATCATGCCAAGAGGTGTTTTTATGACTAAAATTCCTCACAGCTCAGAATAGAATCACTGAGTTACTTTATCATTGCTTACATTTTATCAAGGACTAGGTGCGACACTTATTATTAAAGAAATCCTTCTTGTTCACAACAGCATCATGATGTAATGGAGGATCTCCGGTTAGACTTTTGTCTATTTTAGAAATGTCTACCCCTTTTTTTTTTTTTTTTTTTTTTTTTTTTTTTTCTAACTTGGAAGTACAGACCACACCCTCTACTAAATGACATGAAGAGGTATTGTGAAACTGTAAAAAGGTGGAAAAACATATGAGAACTTGAGGGCTGATGATCTGGGTGCTTAAAGAGTCTTGAGTAGGAATTGTGAAATAGGGAGGACGTGGGGAAGTAGTGGGTGTGGAAACTCACTAGAGAGAGAGAAAGAAAGAAAGAGATGGGAATTTACAGGATGGTAATTAAGAAGTAGATGGAGCTTCAGGTGTGGTCTTTCTCCCAAATTCAAGTCCATTTTTGGCATGATGTACACTATATGGCCAAAAGTATGTGGACACATGACCTTTCTACAAACTGTTGGCACAAAGTTGGAAGCACAATGTCTTTGTACACTGTACCATTAAAATTTCCCTTCACTGAAATTAAGGAGCCTAAATCTGTTCCAGCATGACGGTGCACAAAGCGGTTTATAAAGACATGGTTTCCCAAGGAAGTGTGGAACAATGTTACGACCCCGGTCTAGGGTCGAGGTGTAACATAAAAAGTATTAAACATAAATCATAATCAAAATAATGAGCTCGACACATGTGTCATTCAATTTTTTGATTACCTTGCCAATTTAATGATTGCAAGAAAGAAAATAATCCCAAACAAACAGAATAACTCAGAAAGCAAAATCTCTTCAGGGTTGGGCAAGGCCAAAATAATAAACAAAACAGGTGCTATCTTGCCCCGTATTAATTTAAATAACCTAACAACAGAAAAGGTAATTCAAAGTAAAATACAGAGTCTAACCTAACTCCCTAGCTGATTCAAAAACAGAACAAAAGATCGACTCAAAATAAACGGCACCCAACCCCTACAGCTTTTGTGATACCCAGAAAATAAATATTTACAATAGGTACAATAGGTGTATGTACAAATAAGGTGTACACTCAGCCACAACATATAAGGCATTACAGGGGAATGGGACAACACAATATCCTACCTAAACACCACGATATGAAACTTCAGTCATTCGCTTCTTTCACTCGTACACAGTATAACGAACAAGCGAGTTTACTCAAGCACCAAGAAAACATTCGCTACTCAATCGTCCCAAAGTGAGTGTCCAGAAGAGTGGAGGTTATCATCACAGCAAAGGGGACTAAATCTGGGATGGGATATTTAACAAGCACATACAGGTGTAATTGATCAGGTGTCCACTACCTTTGGCGATATAGTGTACACTGTGTGTGTATATCACAAAGATTACGCCATTTCTAAATGGTATTACTTAACTAGCATTTAGGCTGTCAAATGTCTCTGTTCATGAATTTCTTTGTTCAGGACAATTCTTGACAATTTGTTAAAATTTATGTGGACTCTTATGTGGGGTTGAAAAGAAGTACTGAAAAACACTGAAAAAGTCTTATAGCCACTCAAAAACCAACATGTTGGGCTGTCAGCTGTCATGTTACAGAGACACTAGAAAGTGTAAAGTCATTTGTCCTGAAGATTCTGCAAGGGTAGAAAACTTCCATTTATCTCTCTACTGCTGATTGTTACAAAGTGCTGTCACTGGAGACCAAAAGTGTTCAATAAACGTCTCCTCACAGAAGGCATCATGATGAAACCAACTGCACACTCTGTTTATGTGGCATATCCACCATACAAGTTAATATGGAAGCAATAACATATTCGAAGAAGAGCACTGACAAAACCATTTTAATGTCCGAAAAATTACTGACGATGGTTACCATATCATTGAAAAGTGATGTACAACCCCAATTCCCCAATTGCCTCTATCCCAACTTTTTTGTAACATGTTGCATGCATCAAATAAACCTTTACCTTCAAAAAACGATGTTATTTGCCTTACAGGTGTCAGAGCTGCTGTTATAGAAAACTAATCAACACCTTCCGACTAATCAGAATTGATAACTCTGTGGAATAAATACAGTACATAAATAATGTGCATAAGTCATGCATTTGAGATGTGGAACAGGTATTTGGAACGTCTCCTCCAATGATGCTCAAGCACTTTTACTTCCATTTTTATGTATTATAAATCTTGAGAACTTGCTTTTACTTGTAACAGTTTCCTACTCAAATGCTTAATGGATATGGCTTAATGGATTACCACAAACCCTATTCAAATACTGAATATTTTTACTGAGGGATTTTTTTCATCAGTTACATACATTGTACACTCATTAAAGTCGCTCACTGGGTGTCTGCATGAGTTCTCGAGAGAACGAGACGTTCGGGAGCTGCTCTTGCACTGCCAGCTGGTCTCATCTGTTTGTTTGTGTTTACTGTCTGTCAGGGGAAGACGAGGTCGGTGCTTGTGTGTTGAAAGTCTGAGTGGTTTTAGACAGGTCTTGTTCCTGCGCATGGTATCTGATGGCATTCCAGCACAAGAAAGCAGAAGGATGCATTTATCTGACAGAATGTCTGGCAGTCTCGGAGAAGGACTCATGATGGGTTAAGATGACACATGCGTGTGCACAGTCGAACAGGCTGGTGAACAGAATGAGCCGGTGAGACGAGTGTGTGGGGTCAGTGTGTATATGAGGTTGAGTTGGACAAAGACAGGGTGTGTATATACATGTTTGCTTGATAGACAAAGAATAAGTAGGTGTGTGGTCACTGCTGAATAGGTTGGATTGGGGGTTTGTGTGAATTGGTTAGATGTGTGTGTGGTCTGTCCCTGTGTAAATGACCAAGTGTGTGTGTGTACAAGATTGCATGAGGGAAGATGAGGGGGTTGGGTCAGGACCCCCAACAAGTATGAGACTGATGGTGACTCACGTTTGGCTTGTCTCGGTGAGTTATGAGAGATGTGGGGGTGGGAGATGGACGGGGGCGTGATCTGAAACTCAGCATTAAGTCGGGGGGGGGGGGGGGGGGTATGTGGGGGAGAATGTGGGGGAGAGAGAGGAAAACTTTTAAGCTCTAAGAGAACATGATGTATGGCAACCAGATGAGTAAAACAAAATTAATGAACCCGTCTAGACTTTTAAAACACACTCATGAGTAAACTGTCTGCTGGAAAACAAGCAGTTTTATTGTTAGAAATGACACATGTCCCTCAAAATCACAGATCACAAAAGATCAAAGGATTGCTTTTTTTTTTTTTTACATTCATATAGAGAGAAAACAACAGTGGTAAACAGTGCATGTTATCTTTCATCAAAGGAAAAATGAGACCCACATATTGGTGATTTTAAAGATTATGAACAATTCGAAAGGAGAAAAAAAAAACATACACAGCCCTGGGCAGAAGAAAAACAAAAGCCCCTTTGTTCGGTATTGCTCACGGGGTTCGGACTACATTCATTTTTTTCCGCAAGGAATTTCACCGAAACACAGTCTGGTATCAAATAAAACTCATACAGTTCATGAATATTTCAGATCTGGGCATTTTAGGAATTACATCCACTATTTTGTGGATGCACTATTTTTACACACATTCACTTTAAGACACATTTCTTCCACCGATTTCACATTTGGTTCCTCACTGTATGTCGAGAAGGTGATCCTGTTTGGAATCTGTTTAAAGCCGCGGGGATTCTGCAGAGTGTAACAGTTTCAGCCTTTCCATGGAGACCCGCTACCTGCCACACACTAACGCTCGATATCAGGGTTAAAGGGTAGTGTTTGCTTGTTTGTAGTGGAGTTTGTGTGTTTAGCCAGTATTCCACAGTGAAATTCTAAATTGTTCAAACTCACACAGATACATGTGCTTTAGATTGGTGTGGGGTTACTCTTAGGTAAACATGTGGCCCTGTTGGGCTACTGTGCAACCAGACCTGACTGTTTCTAGTGAGGATCTTGACACACCAAGCTGACTGTCGGTAATTTGAGGACATTATATATGAGTGGCTAACTATCAGAGTTTTTATGTGGTTTGTTCTGTACTGTTGGTTCTCATCAACACCAGTTGAATTGGTGGCACAGAAAAAGGAGAAGAGAAGAGACGAGCTACATCACAAGACAAGAAACTACAATCACAAGACAGCACGTGTATATAAAAAAAAAAAAAATGAAGTGTCCAGCTAGGCTAGTTTGTCCCTACACACCAAGCAAGAAAGTCCTAGCAGGTAGAGAGAAAAAATATATTTTACCACAAAAATCTTTGCAGAAACTATATGGCCAAAAGTATGTCGAGACTTGACCATCACAAATTGATGTGCTTTCTGAACGTGCTTTTTCAGACCCCCCCCCCACTCTTTTGGGAAGGCTTTCCTTGTTTCCTTGCTCATTCAGCCACAAGAGCATTAGAGAAGCCAGGAACTGATGTTCAGTGAGGAGACCTGGGGTGCATTTGGCGTTCCAATTCATCCCAAAGGTGTTCAGTGGGGTTGAGGTTAGGGCTCAGTCTAGGCCACAAATTCTTTCATATCAACTTTGGCAAACCATGTCTACATGGAGCTCATTTTGTCTACAGAGGCATTGTCATGCTAGAACAGCTTTGAGTCTCTTGGTTCCAGTGAAGGGAAATCATAATGCTACAGCATACAGAACACATTCCATACAACTGTGTGCTTCCAACTTTGGGGAAGGAACACATGTGGGGGTGATGGTCAGAAATCCACATACTTTTGGCCATATAGCATATGTCGATTAAAGAAATGGCTTCATGCTAACAGCATAAATAATAAACAGCACCATGCACTTTTACACACACCAGAAAACATAGCTCCACCCACTTGTTTTCTATTGGCCACAAAACCACAGTGAATTCACAGGTCAAAATCCTTCATCCAGATAAAGATAGCGCAAAGCAAAAGTAATGCAAAAAATCTGCTACCCGGAGAAAATGTGTTTCTTTCATGCCCAGTGTCCTTTCCCCTTCAGTGAATAGACTTTTTCTGCTGCACGTATTTTATTTGTTTGCTCTGACTACTGCTTTAGCTGACGACGTTTTGATGGATCTCCTGTATTGTCATAGCAAGGAATCAAAACTCGTAAATAATATGGCAAAATTACAGATGTTGGCATCTCTGCATACTACTGTACTAAATCGTATGCTACTTTAGTAATCCAGGATACCTACTCAGTAGATGATGTGTGGTAGTTACATACTATTTACTGCAGTAGTGTGAGATGTGAGACCTAACTGAAGAGTCTTTGATTATGAAGACAGACTACTGCCACCTGCTGGTATGGAGAGTTATTTTCTTTGACACAAGAAAGGAACAGACATGCATGCCTACATGCTTTCAGCTGTAGTTTTGTGTTGTGTTTTAGTGTGCAGGATATAGGGCATCAGGAAATGATCACCAGTTAACCTTGTTAGTGCTAGTTCTTCGACTCTGACTTGGTGTGCCACGGCCCCAAGATTCACACAAAGCTGTAAACCTTATGTGTAGCTTTGCTAAAGATTTAGGAAACAAGTTATAGTTTAAACAGATAAATCCTAGCATACATGTTTGTGCCTTGTGCCTGTAATATGAATCCTAACACACTGTTTGAATCTGTATAGTCTTTTTTGTTGTTGCTCAGCCTCTGCCAAATCACTTGTAACACCTTCTCATAACCTCTGTTATACTGATTGTGCAGACCAAGTCCAATAGCCTCGCACGCTAACACATTCGGATCAATGCAGCACTGAAAGGCACTTCGGCATTTGAGTCTACAATGACTGATCTTGCGCATTCATGCTTACTCGAATCGATTATGCCTGTTGCACAATACGTCTCCTTGATGCATTTACTCCTTCCAAGATGTCGTCCCAGATGGAGATGATGATTTATAACGTTTGTTGTGGCTCACAACCAAGTCCTTGGGAAAGGAAACAGAAAGTGCCCGGGCTGTGCATTTCACTCTTGTGTGTATTGTGTATTGGCAGCAGTTGCTTTTTAAGCCTTGAGAATAGTGGCACTATCAGGGAAACTTCAGGCTGGAGTCCAGTCAGGAAGAAACATTTTTTTTACATTGAAGTCCAGCTTGGCCCTTTATCAAGAATCTGGCCATTTATATTACACATTATTGCCTCACCCTTAGCTCTGTTGTCCATCAAATGATATGTACAGGCAGAGACGTTGGCCTGCTGATTTTTCTTCTCATTTGCAGTCACACATTGCTTATTCAGAACCTCAGTACGTTGAAGTTGAGGTCACACTCCCAATATATGAGGCATGTTGAAAACTTAAATATCCATCATGTACTGTGTGTATATATAGATATATATATACACACACACACACAAAACTGAGAAGAGAAAGAGAGAGAGAAAGAGACAAAGGGTTACATACTGTACATACTGAAAATGTTTGCGATCATGTCCTTGTTGTTTTGGAGAAAACAAAGCATTAAAAGGCCACGGGTGTGACATTTAAACTGTATGGCACCCTGTGTGTTTAACCTTTCATACACTCTTATTTTTTAAATCACAGATGTCCAAGCTGAGTGGACTGCTTTCTTGTTGATTGAGGGCGTGTTTGTGTTTGGGTGAGTGAGGCGTGTCTGCTTTTAGAAAGCAGGACTTAAGCGGGAGTATATGATTTATGTGTATTCGAAAATAAACATGTCGCTGCCTTTGATTTATTGAGTCTGACTACTTAATGAAAGGATCAACAAATCTCATGTGCCTCCGTCTCTTGCTTACTGGGTTAAGTAAGTGCATTCTGTATTGTCTGTGTTTGTGGGTGCATGTGTGTCTGAGAGAGAAAGAGAGAGTCCAGGTGGTGGTATCTGTTTTTAGGTCTCTATCTGGGATTGTATGCTGCTCTACTGGTTGGACGGGCCACAGAGAATTCCTGCATCTGCACAGCATACGCCTCTCCTCTTTCCCCTGGCACGCGTTCCTCTTCTTGTATCTCAGTACATTTGAAAAAATGCATTATATCCGATGCCCAGTGGCCTGAGGTGAAAGCACAGTTTTTCCTCATATGTCAGACATGCACATGATTGGCACAGATTAAGCCTCGCAAAGTTCTGGCAATCCTACTGTCCTTTTTGCTACCATTTCCAAGATCCACATCTTTGATGTGCTTTTAAAAATATACATACATTCTTCCGCCTTAAAAAAACAAGGGGGGGTCCAATTGTCTGAACCACTTCCTTCACATATAATATAAAAAAAAATCTCAACCTGTTAAAAGAAAATAAAACAATGCAATGTCTGAGCTGTCTTCTGGGACCACACAGAGACAACGAAAGCCTCCCAGTGCCTCTTGGGTAATGTAACCTTGGCGCAGTCTCTCTGATCTGCCCTCAGAGGTCCAGCCGGAAAGCTCCGAAGTAGCTGGAGGAGTCCTCGGCGTGTACCATTGAGGGGGAGGAGACAGACACAAACACCTCGTCGCCAGCACGCAGCTCAAACAGACCTCCCTGGTAGACGGAGTGCAGGGCATATTCAGCGTCAGGTGCCCAGCACTTGGTGCCTACACCCTTCAGCAGCTGGATGGGCCTCAGGTATGATGTTTTCTTGTAGACACACTGAACCAGCTGGTGGCTGGTGCCCTTCTGCTCGCCCTCGCTAGGTGATGGGTAGCGGAAGTAGACCTGTGCGTACAGGTAGTAGCGACCGTCCTGAGGCACGCGGAGACGCCCATTGGCCAGTGTCATGTTGTGCAGGTGGGCGCCGAAGCTCTGATTGGCCCAGGAGCGCACGGGGTGGCGGCAGGACTGGTGCAGGTCCGCCTGCGGACTCGGATACTGAGAAGTGGCACCTGGAAGAGGGAGATATGTTCAGATTCAATGCATGTCTAGAATGCAGGCCATCTGACGGAGATGTTTTTACAATATGTGATACGCATCGTGATATTCATATTTGCTGAGTTTACAACTGGAACGACGCATAAAAACCCCGCAGAATCTCAATATAAAAAAACACAAATATTAATACGATATTTCATATTAATAACAACGTATTAAAAAGTCTAATATTGTTTGTTTTTATTCTAAAATACAAAAACAATTTGTAACACTTTCTTATGAATCTATTATTTATAGGACAGCATACATAACACCTTATGATGCCTGACATAAGCCTGTGTAAATGTTCATATAATGTTCACATGCGTCTCTTTTTTTTTCTCTCTTGATGTTAATAAGTAGAAAAAAGCTGCTTCTCATGTTACAGAGAAACTACAAAGCCCCCCTTCCTGAAAATGCTACCGTGTAACTAGAAAACTACAAGTTTTTCACTGACTGTTACAAAGTGCTGACACTGGTGACTCCTTCCAAAAATGCTTTATAAACACCTCTTTACAGAAAACTTCACCACATTAACAGTGCTTGTGTATCATCTGTCATACAAGACATTAGTTACTATGGAAACGATAGTAACGATAGTAATATTAGAACTAGTGCATTGATATAAACTTGTGATTTGCCATATACCTTCTGACCAATTAGACGTTTAAGAGTTCAACAGGATATAGTAATGACTTATATTTTTCGTCACTGTGCCTAACAACTCCATAAAAAGGAGTGACATTAAATGGTACAAAACTGCAGCAACTCTGTTCTATAGATTTGGTTAAAATGGACTTCAGAGAGTTCTCTTAAATTTCAGTAGATAACCATGCGAATGCAGAAATCTGACAGATGTTTAAGACGCTTTAAGACCATGTTTCTGAAAACCTTGCAGCTTAACATTAATGATGTAACTATTACAGATTTCCTCATCATATTATCGCGTAACAGGGCGAGACTGAAGAAAACAAGTGCTGGGATGTAAGGAGGACAGGATGGAGCTCAGAGAAGCTTGAGTGATGAATATAGAGGATTAGTGCTTAGAGGAAGGTATGGATCTGAAGCTGACAGAAAGCAGAAGAAGAAGAAGAAGAAGAAGAAGAGGAAGAATGTCCAGGACAAGTGAGGAGTATGTGTGTGTGTGTGTGTGTGTGTGTGTGTGTGTGTGTGTGTGTGTATGTGGGAGACACAGTGGGAGGTTATTCAAACAAAACAAGCAGAATTCCTCAATAAAGATCAATAGATCACGCAAGACGAAATCCATGACTTATATTCCAAGATTCAAAAGATTTCTTAACTGCAAGCTGCCTGAGACACAGAAACAAATCTGCAGATGAGCAGCAGATGTCTACATTAGACTTTTGCTTTCATCGCCAGCTCTGTGATATAAACATTTGCAGAGTCGTGGCATTTTGAGGTTTTTGAATTTAATACATGCCTGTAAGTGAGATTACTTACATACATGTTATAGAACAATTCTTTACTGTCTGTTGACATTTTTTTTGGAGTGAAATCAGTGCATATCTTTGCAATCAAACAGGAAAACACTTGAGGAAGTGAAACTCCAGCTTCAACTCTTTCGCAGTTTAATTATCATGCTTGTGACTCACGGTGTGGAACCACAGCCGTTTTGGCTTGCTTAGCATGTGTGTGTGTAACACTGCTGGCTAACAAAGATCAGCTGGTTTACTTAAAATCAGTTGAGGACCGTGCTTTTTGAATTGATATATGAGGTAATAAAGTATATTTATAAACTTATAAAAGTTAGTATTTACAGATACAATTGGAATCTTTTAAACAATGAATTCATAAATGTGATGGGTTTTTCTTCTTAAACGACCTTTTAAACTCTGCTGAAATGAAATTCAAATGTGTTTGTCTTGACCTTTAAAACTTTTTCAACAATTCTGAAAACAAGTTTCATCTCATTACTGAAACATAAAGGAATAATATTCTCTGCAGTATTTTGGCACAACCCTTAATATTTGACCAGGGAGAAGTGTTCAACCTTTTCCTCCATCTGGATCACATGGTGGGAGTATGTCCGGTGAAGATTTCGAAATAAAGCTTTCCAATAACGAAAATCTGGATGTGATTTAACAATATTTTACTTGCAAAAACACCTTTCATTTTGTCCTCATGCAAAATACAAAATGCATGAAAAATAAAATTCAACTGTGTTTATCTTCACTTTTCTAACAAAATCAATTGATGATAGTTTTATACTGTGTACAAATCTTACACAGTGATGCATTTGCTTGAATTGTCATAACCCAAAACCCATGCCTTCTCAGTACTGAATGCTTGTTTCCAGAATGACATTCAGTTGTCAGTTAAAGTGCTGTGTAAACGAGAGTGCATTGTACATAACGTTAAAATATGATGACACGTTGTTTCGCCCAGTGAAAAAGCGTTTCAGAGGCACTTAAACCAAAGCAAAGATGTCTAAGACTGAAAGATTGTCTTAATAGAGGATTAATACAGGATAGCACTATGTAAAGATTAGAAACAGAAAGGAAATAAATGTAAAGCAAAAACAAGAGTGAACATTGGGTCTGCAACTAACGATTATTTTCATAATCCATTATTTGCCCAATTTTTTGTTCTTTCTTTGATTCATCTGGGGGGGGGGGGGGGCTTACTTTCAGTACCATTTTCCATTTATTTAAAATAAAATCCACAAACTGAGTGTTGCAAATATAAACTTCAGACTAAAACTTTACACGACTGTCGGTCCAATTATATAAGACCCAATTATAGAAGAACTCAATACACACACACACCAGAAAATATATTATTCATTTAGGACTGTAGTTATTTCAGTGCTTTTTGTGCATCCATAAAAAAATAACGCATAAATACTAATATATAAAATAAACTAAGTATATAACTAAGTATATAAACAGTAAACTGAAGAAAGTCATTGTCGGTGACTCTGGGTATTAGGCTAAAGCTAGCGGCGTCACGTTACGTGCGTATGACGTCATGCGTCATCGACTAGGAAGCGGCTTATACTTCCGGGTAGTAAAAAAAACCGCTATTGATATATTTGAGACGATATTATCTTTCTAAAATTCATACACTAGACAGTAGAGTACACAGTGCATAGAGTTAATGTCTGAAAGTAGTTAAACTTGTAAATGTACATCAACTCCTTTCAGTGTATGCTTAGGCTATTTCTACATTTTGGTTACACTCCAACACAAAGCGGGGGAAAAAGTTAACTGGATATACAGTAGAATTAAAAGTACAAAACAACGACCTTTACTTATAAAGCTTAATTCTTAATTAAAGCAGACATGACTCACCTTGTAGGCTGCTGAGTGTAAGGTGGGCTGAAGGTCTCTGTGTCACAAACGTTGCCCCTGTAGTGTTGTAACTATGTGGTAAGGTTCTCGCTTCTGGAGTAGGAAAGAATCAAATCAGTGCAGGACTGACAAAACAAACCCATGTCCGAAGAGAAGCCTTGAGTTAATCAGTAATCAGTTTTACATGGCTGAATGAACATGATTACATACAATAATTTGATGCTCACCTTGTAATGTTTGTCTGGAGATGATATTCTCTGTTACCTGTGACAGACAAGACATATCTTGTTAGTGCAGGAAGCTCAGAGAGAACATGCAATGACTCATCAACATTCCTGACCATCTTAAACACCTGAGGATATTTTATCTGTTTTGTTTGTGTCTCTGTCCTGGCATGCAGCTCTGTGCAACCTAACACAGTACATTTCAGTTTTCTGAAAGTCCCCCCCGCCCCCCCAACCTTCTGTCTTATATCTCTCACGCATTCCGGGTTACTGTGTGCAGTTTTGGTTTATCTCAAGCGTGCCAACATTACAGCTGTATTTTAGAGTTTATTATACAATAGAAATTAGATTCGTTTTTGCAGCTACATGTACACAATTTTGGAGCAGTTTTGTGTTTGGGTACTTGCCAGCTGTGTAGGTGAAATTGGGGCCTGAGGTAGTTCATAAAGGCTGGAATTAGTTTTTTTTGTGTGGGGGTTATATTGCTCAGGGGGGTGAAATTTGCAGTAACCTGTGACAGTCATATTTTATACCAGTCATCCTCCAGTATCCAGTCCATTTGTCCCTGTCAGGCTGACCAGGATTTGAACCAGCAACTTTCAGCATAATGGGCTTGTGTTCGCATGCCTCAAGGCCAGTCCCAACCTATGACTTCATTTTGTTTTAACCCCACATGGAAACATCCGATTAAACTAATCACTCGCTTAATGACTTTTTGATTGTGTAGCTAAATGGAAACGCTCGCATTATACTTAAAAATGTGTTGTGAGCACAACTGTACGTTTCAACAAAGGCACGTGCGTTTAATGTCTTGCAGGTGCCTGAAAGTAAAAGTTTGGAAGAAGGAAATCTCTGAACATAATGCCAAGCATAATGCTGCAAGACATACAGTATGCCTATGTAGCACACATCAGTCTTCAAACTGGTGTCGAATGTGAAGTCTCAGCACACAATGGTGGGAAAACAAAATGGTGACTTGAAAAGCAACACTCAAAAAAAAAAAAAAAAAACCTACTCAAGGGCTAAAGAATGTCTTCTGTATGTATCAGATTTCAAGAAATTACTAAGTAGCATGTTCGGTGAAGCAACTCCTTTATGCTGGATTAGAAACCGGTCTTCCTTCTATCTACACAGTGTATTAGGCTGATACAGTGACAAACGTAAAACCCATGACTCTGACTAGTTTTTACCAGAAATGTGAAACACTTGGTATATTCCTAACAAGTGACTGCTTGCAGAAATGCAAAGCAATCATTTTTCTCCATAAGTAAAGTTTATTATCATTCTCTATTTATGGTCTGTTTCTGTTCTCTCCTGCAGATGCAGAACTCGCCCCCTCCTTCAGTCTTTTCTTCCTTTTCTCCGTCTAGCCTTCAGCGCTCTGTGTAAGTGCACTATGGAGACTCTGTTGATGTTGGCGCGAAGCTGTCTTGCTATTCATCAGACATAGAAGCGCCTACGCACACACTAAAATGACATAATCTCCCCGTGACAGCATGAGAGCCAGCGGATGGAGGCACGCTCGCCTCTGGAGTTCCTCTCCGTCGACTTGACATGAAATCTGCCAACACTGTTTCACACATGACACTGATTAAGACTATTTTGATTGTAATATACTGTAAATGTATTGTAATGTGATGAACTTACACGCAAGCTGTTTGTACTGTAATGGCAAAGATTTAGCTGCAGTACCGTCACATGCTAGTGTTGTAATCAAGCCGTTTACCCTTGTCTATGTTGAGTCTAAGTGATCTCACCCTTACATCCCAGTCAAGATGTTACTCACATCAAATTAAGTCCAGAATGGGGCTTCTGGCATGGGAATAATAGATTGCAGTAGACTGTAGCAGTGCAGTTTGGGCAAAGCTATTGATTGTTAAAGAAACAAATATTGATCAATCCTTCTTAAACAGCTTAAGTCGTATATAAATGAGTCCAAGTTGAATCTCTGGTCATATGTAAGTGAGACAGAGTCAAGCCTCAAGTGGTTGATAAGTGAGTCAGAAGTCATTGATAAGTGACAAATCAAGTCTCAAGTTATATATGTGTCATTATATAAATGAATGAGTCTGATTCAAGTGTCAATTCACAAATAAATGAGTCTGATAAGTGTGTCAGGGATGGGGTATCTCAAGTCATAGATAAGCGAGTCAGAGTTGAGTCTCAAATTTTAGATAAGTGAGTCTGAGTAGAGTTTCAAGTCTTACAGAAGGGAATCTAAGTCGGCTCTCAAGTCTTATATACGAGTCCAAGTCAAGTCTGAAGTAATAGATAAGCAAGCCCAAGCTGAGTATCAAGTCTTAGAGAAGTGAGTATGAGTAGAGTCTCAGGTCTTAGAGAAGTGAGTATGAGTAGAGTCTCAGGTCTTAGAGAAGTGAGTCTGCCTAGTGTCTCAGGTCTTAGAGAAGTGAGTCTGAGTAGAGTCTCAAGTCTTAGAATGATAAAAAAGTGAGTCCAAGTCTGAGTCTCAAGTCATAGATTAAGCAAATCTTAATCAAACGTCAAATCATATAAAAATGAGTCAGAGTACGAGTGTCAAGTCATAGAACAGGTGTGTATAAAAAGTCATTACTAACCAGGCTAAAAATTTGTGGACACCTGCTCATCACACTCATATGTGCTTGTTGAATATCTCATTATAGATTCAGTGCCCTTTGCTATTATAATAACCTCCACTCTTCTGGGAAGGCTTTCCATTAGATTATGGAATGTGACTGTGAGGATTTGCTCATTCAGCCACAAGAGCATTAGTGAGATCAGCCACTGATGTTGAGTGAGGAGGTCTGAGGTGCAGTCTACATAGAAAATTCATATCAAAAGTGTTCAGTGGGGTTGAGGTCAGTGCTCTGTCTGTGCGAGTTCTTGCCAAACCATATCTTCATGAAGCTCGCTTTGTACACAGGGGTATTGTCATGTTGGAACAGATTTGGTCCTCTTAGCTCCAGTGAAGGGAAACTGTAATGGTACACAAACACATCCTATACAATTGTGTGCTTCCAACATCTCTTTCGCATGTGGGAGGGGTGTGAATGGAGGTTTACAAATTCTACTCAGTGTTGCTATGTACATGGCTATGTAGTCCTGCTGGACTATTTTAGAAGATATTCAGCAATAAATATTCTCTGTGTCAAATGTATGACATCATTGTTAAGTAGCCGTGTAATAAGTGGGTTAATATCAACTCCTCCAGGGCAAGACAAGACCTCTGTGTTCTGCACCACGGTTTACTTTGTGATAATCACTGACTGTCTGTAGGTTATCCCTTGCCTGTTAGAGTACATAATGTTAATTATTCGGTCCACAAAAGAACGTTAATTCTGTTGGATGCTGGGCTCCGTAAAGCCTTTGAAATCTGTAATCCCTGAGTTTATACTCATAGGACTTACAGGAAGTTAGACAGGAAACAGGGATAATTGGTGTGCAGAGAAAACAGCTGTTTTGTAAACTACAAGACGCTGACGGTTGAGGTCAGGAATAGGAACTATAAATGCGCCCCAACAATAACAATAAACAAACTCGACGTGAAACCTTTGACCGCAAAGTGAAAGAGATGGGCAGAGGTGCTGGGGAGTATTTCTCGAAACACACACACACACACACACACACACACAAAAGCACACACTGTGGAGAAAACTATTTAGCTTCTTCTCTGCCTGAGCTAAGCAGATAATCTAATTCCTTAATATCAGCATGAGATTGGGGTTTGGAGTCAATTTTATTTTTCTAGATAACAATTTCTCCACTGTGCATTCTTAAGGAGAAGCATTAATAAGTAACAGTGGCTGTGCTTCAGGAAGAGAGTGACTGAGTTAACCATAAATCTCAAATAGCCAGACTTTGCACTGTGGAATGCACCAACAGAGATTGATCACAGTGTTGATTAGACGAATGAAAACACATATACACATAAAACTATGTCGTTCCTATGTTTTTCATGCACATGTATATGTGTGTTCATACACTGTGTATTTCTGCTCTGTTTTTCGGGTCAGTGCAGTTTGGCATTCACGGCTGCATGATGAAGCTGACCCAAAAATGGCGTCCCGCTCTGTTGCCCCTGAGCAGAGACCTCGTTGTTGATCTGATACACACTTTTTCAGACTTTTTCAATCTTGTTCGAGAATGCACCCTTGTCTCGTCTGGACTCGTTCCTTCCCCTTTACTTGACTTTTCAACACTTAATGCGGGTGTTAAAGACATGACAGTTTGCCTTCGGCCTTGGCAGTACACAAAACTGTCACGGTGGCTTCCAAACATTTTAAAGCGCTCTGCCTCTCTCACTCAGAAGGTCGCTGTAGTGGGTTAGTGAAATCTGACTCTAAGTAGAACCAGCTTTGAGCACTTCGAGAACATTTTTGGCAGGAGGCGAGCCCTCGCGTACTCCGCAGCAGAGCAACACGAGAGCGCCAGCAGGCCCCAGCTCCATCACCTTATTAACTTCTCCTTTTTTCTTCCCTGGCTTTTTGCGTTTCTTTCTAACTTTTTTTTTGTCCCTTCTCTTTCCCAAATGTCTCTTGCTCACGATCCCTATGCACACTCTCTACCTCAAAAACATCCGAAAAGAAGGTTAGAAAAAATGCATATCGCTGAGTGCAAAAGTTTGTATACCCTTAGGATAAATGAACCTCTTTAACCAAAGTGGCATTTAGTGTGTTGTGTTTTACAGATGTTCTTTTATGATCACAAATAAAAGAATTGTTCAAATAGTGTATGTAATAGGTATAGATTGAAGGACGGTACATAACTGTGCTTTAAGAGACAGCTATTGTACTTTACAATGCATTCCACTGTTTGTACCTTTGAGGAGAAAAAAATCATGAGAGATACAATTTGCAATAGTATATTCTTCCCCTTCGATTTTACTTATAGGATTTTGCTGTGGCATTTGAGCATTGCTTCTAACATTTAGACAGAAGGAGATTTTTTTGTATTTTTACTTTTGGATGGTGGAAAAGTGATTCTTGAGCTTGAAGAAGGAATGCTTTCTCTATGATTTAATGAGTCATTAGACTGAATCAAAGATGGACATGGGACCAGGATGAAGGGACAAAAAGTCCCATTGAGCAACAAGGGGGAAATGGAGCCTGGATTTAGGGATTTTCAGAGGGCTTTGTCGGCTTCTCCTCTGCTCCCACTTACTCAGGTAGAGTCAGTGTTCATGATATTAACTGGCACAGGAAGGCTGATATTATCAGTCTCGCCCTGGTGCATTCTGATGCATTTACAACTGCTCATTTCTACTCGAGGATATCCGTGCAGGTCTCTGTGTGCAGGATTAAACAGAAAAACTCTCTTTATATTGAAGTTGAGCAGCATATATTTGTTTTGGCTTCACATCAAATTTGAGCACAATTATTGCCGCAGTAACAAAGGCCTGGGTCGATGGTGTGTGTGCGTGTTCGAGGGGCGTTATAGCAATCTCACACTCTGCTATGTAATGTGTAAGAGTGAGACTGAGATTTTTTCTTGTTTCAATCCATTAGTAATAACTACCACGTGTGCTGGCGTTCACAACATTCTGAAGGCCTACTCTTAATAAACATTCCTCTCTCTTTCACTGCTTCAGTTGTTTTCTTGACTGTTCAGTTGTTTTGTTTCTCTTTCTCCTCCCTCTCTCTCTCTCTCTCTCTCTCTCTCCCTCTATCCCTCATTCCAACTGCTTACAGGACCTGTTTCTTTCTTCCTCTAAGCCCAAATCTCACTCGCTAACTTGTGTAGGCACGCAAGCAAATACAAACACAGAGTCATGTGTATCCATATATAATATTACATATCGTTCTCTGGTCTTGTGTCAAGGACATATATGTGTCCTCATAAGTTTTTTTTTTCCAGTGGCTGACCCCTAAGTCGATCTGGGTATTCTTTTGGGAGCCATAATTGCGTCCACATCTCTCTGAAAATGGCACATGTGTTTTGAATTAAGTGCCAAATGCCTCAGTCTCCCAGCACCAATAAATTGTTTGCAGCCTCACTCAATTAGTAGCGAAAGATTTGACAGAGCGGGAGGGGGTGACATGCGTCATAAAGTCTGTAAGTGTGGAGAAATGGAGGTGCTGGACTAGAGCAAACAAAAGAAATTGATTCAAACCATATATATTTGGTGCTTATGATGGATAGATGCACTTTTACACACAAAACACACGTGCGGTTAAACGTGTGGTCCTCCATCACCTAAAGATACTCGATGACAAAAACTTGCTCAGCGTTTTTCTACAGGATAGAACATGAAATAACTGAACACAGGATTAACCAGATGTTCCTGGGGAAAACCAAGTAGTTCCCTTTGAGCTGGGATAGTGAAGTAGTTCATGAATAAGGCACACTGGTGACTCACTTGGCATATTGCTGAGAAACACAGGCACAATCATGAAGCGCCTTAAAGCAATTAATGAGTCAGGCGTCTATATTTTATGCACTAAGAAATGACTGACTTGCTTTGACACATTTATGGTAACAGTAATGAAGAGCATAACTAGAAACCGCCTACTGGTTTCGCCACTGAGCCCAAACACTCGAGTGAAACATATTATTTAAAAAGCACTGATCTGTCGAAGTCAGCGAAATGAGCCGCCTGTTGATAAACAGGCCTGGCGACGGCACGGATCGGCTTCACAGGTTGTGTAATGGAGCGCTTGTGCTTCTTAACTGGTTCCAGATGTAGACTTACCTTAGAGATGTAGGCCTTGATGCCTTCAGCCAGTTTGATGCAAGATTCTCCTAAGAGCTGGGCCAGGTCCTCTGGAATATCCCGGTTTTTATCCAGGGCGTTGAGCAATCCCAGACATCGCAGCTCTTCTGTTACTCCTTGGTTCTTCACCTGTCAATGCACCAATCACAGGAAGGTTTCAATGATCAAGCTGAGTTTCTTATAGTTTGCCACAAATGATTCTTCACCCTTATTACCAATACCAATTTTTCAGTTAGCTATATATATTATTTTGGATAATGAAAAATTATAGATTGTGCCTGTGACACACGGAGCACACTGACATCCATTATATATTATACATTATATATGACCCCTTATAACTTTCACTCATCGGCTCTACACCCTCCAATACACCAAGTTTTATAGATCAGGCTGGCATTTCTTATTGTTTGACAGATTTGACTTCTTTTTTTTTTTTTTACACTTCTTTTTATTCGCCAGTTGCATCACACTCTACACCTGTAAATATCTTCATCTTTTATTGTCTATTCATTTTTATGCATTTCATATCCCCTATCCATGATCTGATTTAGATTTAGAGACATGTACCTAGAGAAATCAGTGGTACTATGTGTGCTTTGGCAAAGGAACACTATAACCGACTCAGATTGCTTTGTTCTCCCGCTGTCATGAATCTAACGCAACAAATTCTGAACAACAATCAAAGAACAATCCGAACAAGACCCAAGGGGTGGTTAACAATCGAGCAGTCTGAAACCCAGGACACGATTTGTGGCCAGTTTGAACACAATTCTTGACCTTTTCTGTGAGAAGTGCATATGAACATGCTAGGGCAAATAAGATAGGACATGTTAAACGCAACGACTGTGAGCTAGCTGAAGAGCTGTTACATCCTCGAGGGGGAAGATTAAGTGACCTTGCTAAGAGGCAAGTCCTTTCTCTCCCTTTCTCTTTATCCACATTCGCAAATCTTTGAAAATGATCTAGGAAGGAGGTCTGCATGCAATTTGAAGCCTAGAATCAGAAATTGCTTAGCGTCACGGTTGGCATTTGCTCTTAATGATTCTTTAGCAGTTGCCTCCAGAGCATGACAGAGAGGGCATGCAGGGTGAAGGGGTCTCTTTTTCAGAGCCAATGATGTTAAACAAATCAGGCAGTGTGAATCAAGCAGCTAATGAGTGGGCTTTACCCTTGCAGCATGTAGGGCAGGGCTGAATCGAGGCCAGTTTTATAGGTTATATCATGATTTTAGGGCTATGACTTGGGAGGCGAACAGACCCTCAATTAAAAACAAACGTTGGTTTACACTGGACAAGGCAACCTCAATGCTTTACAGGAAATCAAGCTCCTTTTCATGCATTTCACCAGTTTTTCAGTTACTTGTATAGATTGTAAATTGTGTCTGTGACATGCAGAGCACACTGAGGTCTTTAAAAAATGACCTGAGTACAGCTTTGTGGTTTTCTTGTTATTATTTGTGGATTTTTGGTAGGACTGTTAACGTTTTTCTTGGTTCATGCCAAACTGCTGGAGCCACTTTAATATTTTACTGTCTACTTGACAGATACAGCCTGGCTTTTACAAGTTCATGCTTGATTGAAGTTGCAGCAAAAAACAAGAAAGAAAAAATTCTACAAGTAGTAGCATATTTGTTTACTATATATTATATCTGAAAGCACTGTCCAAGGTGTGGTTTATTATTATATGCCAGTAATCTGTGGCACGCCCATGCCTTAAGATACAAAACAAGCTGTAGCATTAGAGCTATGTACCTAGTCATGCTTCCTTATAGAATCTGTGCAGCAGGCTCCATATCCACATGTAATGTATTACATGTATTGGTAGTAAAATATACAGTACAACAAAATGCTATAGAATCAACAGTAGTTGCATGCCGGTTGTAGGGATGCAAGTGTGGGGTCCAGAAATGGTGAGCAAGGATTTCTGATCCCAGAGAGAGTAGCAGGAAATGAGGAACAATGCTCTAGTGTTACTCCTGGTTTCTGGAGCAGGGGGAAGAGTGGAGTGGACCTGCCACTGCTGAACTTTATGCTTCACTCAACATATCGCTACTTTTTGGGGAAGGATTAAAAAGAGAAACCAGTAACTTAAAGCCCTGCCAGGATCTCTCTCTCTCTCTCTCTCTCCCCCTCTCAATCATCCTGTCTCTTTTTTAATGTGTAACTTTTTGTTGGTGCTTTTTTCCAAATTCTCACCTGTGATGTCAGAAGGAAACAGCAGGATTCATCAGGGTTTGTGGGGAAAAGTTTTTGCGCTTCTCTCTGTTCCAGCTAATCTGCTTGGCTTGAGCTTTGGGAAACTAAACTCAGGCTGGGGGAGAGCAGGTTGTCTGGGCAGGCAGGGCGAATACACTCAGGAATCAATCTTTTAGTTTTTTTTAAATATAGGCTACTCATACCGCTAAGTGGAAAAACTTTACGAAGAGCTTTCTTGTACTAGGAGCAAAACTAAATGTCAATAGTAATCATTAATAATCCAATGTCAAGGATAATAACTATTGTTTAATTATACATTATGTAACTGCACCCTGTAAAGGATAATAACTATTTAATTATTGTTCCTAATTGCTGTAATGCAAATGAAGTCTAATACTCCAGAAGTCTTGAACTGTTTTAAAAGTTGTAAACAGACGACTTTTTAACTTAAAAACTTGTCATTTCAAGGTATTATATATTTATTTCGATGTTATAACTCATTATTTCGACTTGTCATTATTTTGACATACATTACTGTGCAAAAATTTTAGGCACCCTATTTTTTTTTTAGTACAAACTTTCCAAACAGTAGTTTTCCATCACAAAATTAAATGTAACAGAAAATTTTTTGTATGTCAGTAAAGAAAGCAGCAGATTAAGTGATAAGAGACACTTTTTAGACAAAAAACACAATGAAGGCTGCTGGGTTTTGCTGCAAAAATAAGATGCGATTGCTACAGTCAAAATCTCCAGAAGAACCGTGACTGGGTCTGCAAGATGCTCAATAAAACTTACAGCTCATTTCCTTATAAAACTGCACTAATTCTACTGGAGACTATTTTTTTAATCATTTTTTTTAAAGCAAAGGGTCGTCACACCAAATATTGCTTTTGTTTCATTTATTACAGTTTACTGCTCTTTGTAGTATTTTTCAAACGGAGAAAGATTTAATTTCATTATTTTTGGAGGCATCTTTGCTTTACAGCATTTCTTTGCATGTGCCGAAGACTTTTGCACAGTACTGTATTATATTGTTTAGTTTGACTTAGACAATATAAAACACCCTACAATCGAAGTAAGACTAAATTATTGACTATTAGCTTATAAATCTTCTTGAGTATGCTGCTTCCCAGATGTTGCTTAAGTGGAATATACATCTACGTCTAATATACACGCATATACATCTACTAATATGGAATTCACCTAAATGGGTTCAGACATGATACGTCTAATTCAAACTGTCAAAATAATAGTCGGTCAGTTCAACTGTTAGAAATCGAAGTAATATGTCTATATAACAAGTTAAGTTGAAATTACGAGACATTAAATCAAGGTATTGACATAGCACTTAAACATACTTCCGTATTATAAGACTAGAAAGCCTTCCGGGTGGAGATTTTTCCATTTCTCAGAAATCACTGCACAACAAGGAGTGCCTGCTGATAAGCCCCAGAGGTGTAGTGAATGTTTAATTTTCGCTTCCCTGTAGATCGCTGAGTGAAAATTAACATGCCATCTCGGCAGCTCCATAACACCAAATCTCACACCTGAGTGCACAAGCACAAAGGCAATCACACAAGGCAGAAAGACGATGACCAAAAAAATCACCCACATGTTGCTACAGAAAACCATGCTTCTACGCATAATCTCCTTTCTTTTGCCTATTCTCATTGGCTCGTAAATCTCTTAAATGACCAGTGGAGACTGGCTCCTTTGAGACGCCATTGTAAGACGCTTTCAAAGAGATTGTGGTCGTTCGAATGCCTCTCAATTCTCTTGCTTTCTGTTCTGTTTGTCTTCAGCTCGGGTTAATCACAGAGAGTGCTTGCGGCATACTAACTATAGGCCTGACAGTGGAATCAGATCGATATCCTGCAGCAAAAACCACCAAAAGTTTCCCATTAAGGCAGCGAGGCGCTCAGGATAGGCGGTAATTCCCCTTGTATTTTAATTTATACAAAAATCAGTACAGACTCAAGCAGCTCTTGGACCGAGTAACAAACACATTTAAATCTTAAAGTGTTGCTTGTTGGGCCTGAAGGAATGCAGCCTGTCCAGCCTTCATCAGCTCTGAGCACATTCAAAAAGGAAAGTATGTGTGATATGATTGTAAAATGTAGTCTCCCTTCCTGAAGTTTTATTTCCAGCACAAGTGAGAGCCTTGAGAAGCGAGAAGAGCCTGCTGTGTGTGACGTGCCTCACAAATGAGCCTTAATGAAGAGATAGCATCTATCTTTTCATGTAGGGCTGGAGTAAACCAGAGGTCCAGTTAACGGCTGGGTCTTTTTATTTTGCCAATATTGTTCTTACGGGTTGTGATAACGTGAGCCTGAGCAGAAGTGTTTACATGCTTCTAGGACAACAGTGCTGGTAGGCCGACCCATCTGGCTGCTACGCCGTGTGTGAGCTCGGGATATTTACATTAGCTCTAATGACCCTTCATTAGGTTGCAGCTGGTCCACTTGAGGAACAAAAACACCTAAAATAGCATAAAGGATTCCTTTTGGTTACTAAGGTGAAGGTTAGGGTTAGGCTTAATTGTAGGCATAGCATTAATTATTAATTAGCCACATTAATAATTGTTAGTAGATTGTCCTCACATGGATAGTAAAACAAAGACGTGCGTGTGTGTGTGTGCGTTTCAAGTGCATGATTTGCAAACCCATCTCAATTCTTTCTCTTTTTCTTTAAACACTTTTTTTTAAACTGACTGCTTTTCACTTAATTAAACATAAAGAGTAAATTAAACATAAGAGTAAATTAATAGCTTGTGTTAATTAAAGCGATAAAAACTTCTGTGTGCGTTGAAGAATTGTATACTCTGGGTGATAAAGATTCAAAACACAATTCCATAAACAGCAAGCCCGTATAAAAAATATCGTTCATTTGTGTGGGCAGCAGTGTTGTGTTTTATTTTAAACTCCGTGAAACAGTTTCGATTAAATCTTGTGTCTCATTGGGAAACATCCAAGCCCTGCTTGAGGCTAGCTAACTTGGCGTAACATGAATCCACAAAGAAAGGCAGCCAAATTTAGCTGCATAAGGACTGTTCTGCATAAACCCCAAAAGTTCAGACTGACGGAGAAGAGCAAAAAGAAAAGAAAGAAAGAACAATAAATAGGCAGACATAGGAAGGTGTAAGTGAGTAAAATTTTTTTGTGGATCTTGGCAATCGAAACTGTCACAGAAGGCTTTGACCGAGTTGGAGGGAAAAAGCTAAACACTGCGTGCAGGATATAATTTTACACCAACTTTTGTTATTGCTGGTGAAGGTTTCTCTCACAGAGCACCTGGAGTAGAGCGCAGTGGCATTACGAAAGCCTCCAATGGGCGCTGACTTGCAAAAAAACAGCAGCATGTGGAAGTGGGCGCACCAGTCACACTCAGTGGTAAACTGGCTTAGTCACGGGCTCAGTCGAGCGCCATGACGTACCTAAAAGCAGACTGACTCCATTCTGGCAAGCACCTTCAGATTGGACCTCAGGAAGTAGACAAAAATAGGTCAGCTTTTGGTTCAATGCAATGTCAACGCCATACCCTTACGTACGAGTCCTTCCCTTTGGTCTTTTTCTACTGTTTACAGTCTTTGTGTCTGACCTTTTTCCCCTTTCCTTTTCCATTTCACTGAGCATGATGGAGCCTCGTCTATCGGCTAAAATGCTGAATCTATTTACACTGACTATCATTTCTGATGCAGGTATTTATTTAAGTCTTGTAAATGCAGAACCAGACTTATGTAAAGGTTCTGAGTGATCGAACATCTAGAATTTGTAAGTCAATGTAGCTGAATACAGCTTATCATCATCATGGGACCGTGAGGACAATACTGATGCATTACACATCACTCCATGACCTAAACCAAAACTGTCCTTGGTGTAGCCTCAGTTGCTTACAGCAGCTTACTCCCAAACCACAATGTCTATTTTTGAAAAGAATTATGGCTATCTCCCAGCAAGCATGGAAAAGTCCCTTTAAAATGGCTCAAAAACAGCACAAAACAACCACGGGCCGAATGTAACAAAACAAGACTGTAGCTCCTACTTCATATCATAAAGCATAGCCCTACAAATGACAAAGACAGTTTCAGATCTCTACAAATGTTAGAAAGTATCCAGTGCACAGATGTACAGTGTTCCTCAAGGATTTGTGCTTCAACAGTCTGGAGTCTTTCTCTGGCAGATTCACAGAAAAGGAAGCATAAGGAAGCATTTGTATCTGTTCTGCAGTATCAGATGGTTTTCTATGTGAAAAGCATACATGGGGACATAAGATCTCTATGTTACTAAAAGTCATATATGTGTTGCAGTGTAATATAAGCCACCAAAACGTTCTTTTCTGTCTAACTTGTTGCTAATCAGGAAGAGATCCTAAAATGTTTATGGTCCATTTTTGTACCTTATATAGATGTTAAAGTTACATTACATTCGCATTTCCAGGTAAAAGATGTATATCCCAGTAAAAACAGAAAGGCACAGTTTGGTACACTTTGTGAGAGTGTAAGATTGACAAAATCTGGTCTTAATAAATACTTTTAAATGAACTTAAATAAATAGCTTACAAAATATATTAGTATATATATGCAAGTATAAACATATACAATCTCTCTCTCTCTCTCTATCTATCTATCTATCTATCTATATATAAATCTCTCTCTCTCTCTCTCTCTCTCTCTCTCTCTATATATATATATATATGCACCAAAATATTATACTGCTACTTTCGAGGTGAAGTATAAAATGGCAAAATGGCTGTATATACACACAAAAATAAACAGACAGAATGAAACCTTGCACATGTTTGGATGTCAGTAACAAACACTGATGTGTACACAGATGTGTACAATTGCGCTCACTGTGATTAAACACAACTTTTTCTTTTTTTTCAGTTCTGTAAAAAGTTTAAGAGTGCAGGAGAATTTAAAAACAAACCGCCCACCTGGGACAGGGACATGTTTAGGTAGAGGAAGAGTCCGGTGGTGGAGGCGATCTGCAGCACCACCACCACAATCACCACCATGGCGAGCCACAGCTTGGACGGAGACTCTCTGCGGCCGCTCGCCGGCACCATCATGTAGGTAGTGGACTCGCTGCTGACCGAGCGGAAGTAGTCCTGGTTGGGCTGAGTGGCCATGGCATTCCTGGGCTCGAGTGACGGACCGAGCGAAACTAGGTGTGTGTGCGGACAAGCTCGGCGCTCATTGAGCTCAGTGTGTGGAGCCAGGCTGAGACTTTCTCCGCGTTTCTTGGAAAGCGAATAGAGGCAGGGCGAGTCTGTACGCGGGCCGTGTCCCAAATCACCCCTCCTCCTTACATAGCCTATGCTTTATGATAGCTACTTAGTGCACTAAAGTGATCGAATATGGTAGTATTTGGGATTGAAGTTAAACTTTGTAAACTAATGATGGGGATGTGTTTAACTGCTTTTCTGTTGAGTTCTATCTAGTTCATTCAGAGAATGGGTTCACAAACTTTTTCGGTGTAACACATTTCTGCAAATGTTATTATTATTTTATTTATTTATTTATTTATTTATTATTATTATTATTATTATTTTTATTTATTTATTTATTTATTTATTTATTTATTTTTTAGTTCCTTTTGCATTTCCTTATGATTGTCTTACATAAGTATTCACCTCCTTGAACTTTTCCATATGTAATGTTACAGCCAGGAACTGAAATGGACTTAATTGGAGTCGTGTGTCATGAATGTACACAAAATTGCCCCATAGTATTAAAGTAGGGCTGAAAATTCTATATGGTTTGCAAAATGATTTAGCTACATATAAAATGCATATGTATTAACCCCCACTGCTGTTTGACCCCTAAGTTTGTGATAGATTTTTTTCTAGTGTTTTATAGGTTAGATAGTTCTTATAACTAAAACCTGATTGGTACTTTTCTCAGACAAACTTTGGGGTCAGGAGCAGGTGTAGTTATATTAAAATCACGTGACACTTTAATTGCACACAGGTGCATCTAATCATGTGACTTCTGTTGACAGCTGGTGGCAGCGGAACTAATTTAGGTGTTACACAGCAACGGGGTAAATAATTATATATTTTAAAAAACATTATTATTATTAGTAGTAGTATTATTAATAATAATAATAATAATAATAATAATAATAATAATAATAATAATAAATAGCCTCAATATTATGGACTTTTTTGTTTAGACTCCTACCATATTATCCCAATTAGGTCCATTTTTCCCATTGGAAAATTCAAAGGGGATCAATACTTAGGCAAACTACCTTATTATCACATCACAGATTAATTTTATGAACATAATCAAATTATTAAACGTATTGAGCACAGCACTAATAATCGGATTTATTAGTCTAATTCTGGAATTTTTCTTAACTATGTTTTCCTTAACAAACTTTATTAAACCTGCAGTTATTTTCAAGCAAACATGAACTATACTTGTTTTAATGTTATTGAGCTTTTAATTTGCAACTTTATATAAGTGACATGTTTATTTTTTAAATCCATTCAGTTGCAGTGAGAAATATGCTTATAATTACTAAATAATAAATAAATAATAACTATAGACCCCTTGGGACTACTATATGAAAACCGTGGATTAAGGGGAAAAAAAGGAAGAAATAAGAAAAGGAAGTCTATGAATATAGCATGTTATATTATATCCCAGAGGACAATAAGTAATAAATTACTTATTTCATAATGCTTGTCTTATGTGTGGTCAAGAAAAAAAAAACAAGTAAAAATAGTAGGCATGTTTTTATTCCCCTTAA
Organism: Ictalurus furcatus; assembly: GCF_023375685.1. Lineage (NCBI taxonomy): Eukaryota > Metazoa > Chordata > Actinopteri > Siluriformes > Ictaluridae > Ictalurus > Ictalurus furcatus. The sequence goes on from NC_071261.1 coordinate 24,673,274, forward strand.
ATTAACTTCATAAATAACCTTTTCTCCACAAGGATAAAGGTTATGGCTTATAGTCCACAACATGTAGATACTCTTCCTAATGCAAGATAAACTCTCTGTGGAGGAGCCATGAAACTTCCTCGGTCTTATCCGCACACTGTGAATATCAGTCAGCTCCAGTTCCCTGTCAGAAATGGAGAGAAAACAGCTGGATACGAGCATCATGGAGCGGGTTGGGAAAGTTTTTGGCAATGTACCAAACTGTACACAGTCGCACTAAGTAAAAGATTGAAATAGCACACAACTGATGGCATAAATATGACAAAAATTGCATAGCTACCAGAGTAAATACTAGATTATTAGATTGTGCTAAAAAGGTTGCATTTTCCACACACGGCAAAAGGGAAATGGAGCCTGGATTTGACCAAGGTCATCCTACAATATTTTTTAAATCTAATTTTTTTATGTCCTCCACACAGGGGCCCTGAAAAGCCATTTTTACTACTCTCCCTGCAATGACACCAATGTAGAATATCCATGTTCAGAAGTTTGCTGTTTTGTAAATAGACAATAAATACTGCATATATTACGCATAAATGCAACTGTTATTAAATATTTGGTAGCTTTAGTCATGGAAAGTTAGCTACTTACCAAAAAGGTTGGCAGAGTATAAACACAATACATCAGAAATTAAATGGTTTTGAAATGACTAACAGACATATCAAGTTCCCATGTGTAAATATCTCACTAGGTATATAAATATATATATATATAATGTTCCAAACTGCATTTAAAAATTAGTATGAGCTATACCCTGCTATTTTACAAATAGTTAATTTAAAAATTAATAATATAATTATTTGAAAGCAATTATAGACAGACCAGTGCAAGAATTTTTGTTTTACCACGTTAGCCTTTAGTTTAGCTTCAGTGAAAGACATCAAACATGTCTTTGCATTTAGGTTAAATGGAACATTGTGCAAATTGCATCCTTCCATCCTTCCATCCTTCTATTCATTTGATATCGGTGTGGTGTAATAATTGAAGCCCAGGCAGAGGAGTTCACAGAGAGAATATATATGGCCATTCCTATAAAAAAAAATACCTTAATTTAAGGTATAAATTAAAGTTAATCTATAAATGTACGCCAAGTAGCTATAAATCACGTTACATGTTATGATAACAGTAAATTTTAAAATGTATAGTGAGCTACAAGAACAACTTTTGCTTCCATTAAATGGGAAATTGATTATATCAAACTAGACTGCAAAATACCTGGTATCAGTCACATCTGTTTATTATTGCTTTTGAGCTACTCATTTACATGAATGATAATCATTATGCAACAGTGGAGTACTGGTTTCACATTAACACAGTTACATTTGCAGCATGACTGAACTGCATCTGAATTGAAGTTAATATTCAGAGAATAAATAGCAAATATTATGAGAGCAAATTGGCCATTGCTTAGTCCTATTAATAATGACTATTTGGAAGTGCCCTTGAAAACAATTGCTTTGTAACACTTGAGTTGGAAGCACTTCCTTTTCTGAGTCCCTAGCGTAGGCTTCAGTTATTTAGTTTGGACTGTGTTACGGGCTGTGATTTTAAAAGCTGTGAACAAAAGCCACCTTGCCAAAAGAGAACCAGTGCCAGAGCTGTGATAAGACTGTGATTGGCCCCAGGACTATAAACGTTGATGAAGGCGTGAATCAAAAGTTACTCCCACACATAAGATACATAAACACCTACTCACAGGTTAAAACAGAACATTTTCATATAACCATACCTGAAAGATAAATCATGTATGCAATACCCTAAGTAAATAAATACAACCAGGGATATAATCAGGGTCCAGATTTTAGTGAGGTCCACATTGCAGAAGTGTTTTATAGTTAAAATATCCCAATATTAAATGTGTACTACATCAATTGCTAAACAGCTCTGACTCCAGTTAGACCAGAATCTATTGAGTTAAATATTTTGGTTTCAAAGACAGCATGTTATTAAGAAAAATCACTGGCAAATACAGCAACTCAAAATGTAACTAACATTAAGTGTTTATTTAATAGCAAACTACAGAGCTTGCAATTAGCAAGCCGATTTACCTGCCATGAGAAGTTTAAAAAATTGGTTTGCATTTCACAAAAACCACCAATTGCCCTCATGAACACTCACATCTATATCATAGCTTTGTCAAATATTAGCCTATAATATTAGTAGTCTTGGACTGAACATTTTCCCCCCACAAAATAGACTACATTTTGCTGCCACATCATTTGGACGTCACTGTTTCCCTAATAAATTTGACAACTGGACATATGTGAAAGGGGAAAAAAGCAACCTTCCAAAAGTACTGAGATCCAGATTCGGTGTCCTCAGAGATAGTTATGGCTGTGAAAAAAACATTGGTCTACATTGATACATAGTGCATATGTATATGAGCTTATACTGATGAATCAGAGTGGATCTACCTAAAATTGTTTTTTGTGGTTTACTCCACAAAACTGTGGTGTGGCTGTGGCTCAGGTGGTAGAGCGGGTTGTCCACTAACTGTAGGGTTGGCAGTTCGATTCCTGCCCCATGTGATTCCACATACCGAAGTGTCTTTGGGCAAGACACTGAACCCAAGTTGCTCCCGATGGCAAGTTAGCGCCTTGCATGGCAGCTCTGCTACCATTGGTGTGTCTTGCTAGAGCTTGTCATCCCACACCAATAAGTCTAGTAGCCATTAAGATTTTTTTCTGAACTAAAGGAAAGTTTGGGAAAGACAAGTTTATAACAAGTTTGAGATCTTGAATCAATTGTTTCCTTGTCTTTGGCACTATTTTGAAATCTCCTTTCCTCTCATACCTCAGAGAAATGATTACACTTGGCAACAATTATTTAGGGTTGGGGAAGTGCCCTGGGTTTGAGACCATGAGTCCAGCGCAAATGTCATCATTTTAGCTTTGCAAATTATTTATTTATTGATTGCACTGTCATTCATTTTTTCATACAATCAGTAACAATTTTATCTTGGCCAGGGTTTTCCATTGTGGGACACAAAGCAGGAATACACCAAGGATGAGAAACCAGAACTCTGTGGCTGACCATAATAGTTTTGTGCTTTGTCTGCAGATTGTTCTGTCATTTATGATAGAATTCATATTGGACTTTGGATAACATTGCTTATTATTTGTTTTTTTGTGTTTATTAAAATGAATACTGCTGATATGCTGATTTTGCATGTGAAAGGAACATAGAGTGTTGTTATTATTGGCTTAAGCAACAGTATTGTCATGCAGTAAATACCTTGCCAAAAAAGCAACTAAGACTAGCGCGAGTTCGTTGATGCTTAAGCTGGTTAATGTTAGACAATGCTTTTCTGGTGTTAGTTTAGCTGATCAGTATGACCAGACTACATTCTGGAAAATAGAAACTACTCTGCTGGGAAAATAAAACAACCTATTAGACCACCACGAACTGCATAATTCATTCTGCCTTGAAGCATACATCCAGTATGGCCAGCTTCTTTAGAAGCAAGGTTTTGTTAACAAGTATACTCAGGATGGTTGCTTTCTTTCAACCAAGATTGTCTAATTTTTCCCCCCATTAGGTTCATTTCCAGGCTTATGGCTACTGACCTCTTGCAAAAGAAAAAAAGAAGAAGATCTTTTGCCTTTTAAAGTTGGCATCGCCAAAGGCTATGTCTGATGTAACACATTATATAATACAGCACAATGTGGTTTGGTACATAGCCTTTGTCTTGAACGGATGAAAATGGAAGACAGATGTTTGGTCAAACGGGACAACAGAGAGCTCTGGTTAACGTGTGTGGCATCTGAGCTGCCAGATTAGTTTCCAGCCCATGTTGTAACCTTCCAAATGAATGCAAGACCATAAAAACCACAAAGTCCAAAGTCCAAATTATATCTACCAGTCCAAAGGCATTTTTTCTGATTAAAAATAGCCTACATGGGTGGTAAAACTCCCAATCTGGCAACCTTCCATGTTAGTGTCTGTCACTGGCTATAAATGTATATGTGTGGTCTTTTTTGTGTGTTCACTTTGATGACATTATTTCTGAAGATCGTTTCGAAACAGGAATGAACTCAGAAACCTGCTCATTGTCCATCCATCCATTTTCTGTACCACTTGTCCATACTGGGTCATGGGGAGCCTGGAGCCTATACCAGGGGGCATGGGGCACAAGGCAGGGGATCCATCCCATCCATCGCAGGGCACAATCACACATTCACACACCCAGTCATACACTTTGTACATGCAAATCAGCCTACAGTGCATGTCTTTGAACTGGGGGAGGAAATTGGGGTACCCAGAGAAAACCCCTAAAGCACAGGGAGAACATGCAAACTCCGCACACACAGGGCCATGCCGGGAATCAAACCCTCAACCAGGGAGGTGTGAGGCAAACACGCTAACCACTAAACCACCTTGCCCCCCTCCTCACTGTCACTAGTGAGAACATTTTATTTCATTTGCTAATATTTATTCCCCTTCTATGTTAAACTGGCATGGATTTCCTTCTAGGTTGAATTGATGAATTGGCATGGTATGTGAATGTGTGTATTTACAGACATCCTTGAGGCCTGCTTGGGTGTAGAGAGCCCTTACGTAGATATTTTTGGCTCGTGGTGGAGAAAAATAAATCTGTGTGATATAGCTCCCAGGAAAAGCTGGGATTGGAGCTGGGAGATTTTCCAGGCCCCAGTCATCCAGTCAAACTCATACATCTTAGCTCTTTTGTAATCACCCTGTCCTTCTTTCCTTCTTTCCCTCCGTGGTCACGTTCCAGCACTCCTCGCTCGCTCTCCTGCTCCTTTTCTCTTTTTGTGGCAGTGGAATTCCCTAAGAAACTGAAATAAATACTTGTCCAGATGCACTAACAGGCGTGGACCCTTTGTGTCTTCTCTAAACCGCAGCTACGATGTCAGCAGCCTGTGTGTGTATGGTTGTTGTTACACTCAAATAGTGGTCGCCAAGAGTGGGAGCGAGTGGGAGGTGAGAGTTCACTAAAGCACATTCCTGCCATGTTAGGTATCTCTGCTCTGGGAGTATTAATGGAATGCTGTAAAAAGTCTGCTTTTACAGGCTCCAAACATCCATTTGAATCCCAAAGTAGAACACGATGGCGTCATACTACACACTTCAGCATTGCTTTTTTATTGTTCACTAACAGCATATTCAGAATATCACTGATGCATGAAATGATATTTGCAAATTCAATACAGATAGATAGATGGATAGATGTTACTCTTTTTCACCGATTTGAGATCAGAGTCAGCTTTTCATGGGTGTGATTAGCATTTGGGCTGGTCAGATATGTCCGGGTGTCCATATTAATGTGCTAATATGAAATGGGTTAGTCATCTGTGTTTTATTATTTCATCCTTGAACTGATGTCCAGCCTTTATTAACATAATGTGAAGGTTACGTAGGCGAGCACAGTTTCAGCAGATGTTCATAACGCTGTTGGCCTTGACTCATGTTTCCACCCAGATGAGTGTCCAGCTGGGTGTTGCGCTACGTTGATGAGCATCTTTCTGGATCAGCCTGGTGTTATATTCTGCGTGATGCAGTTTTAGCCATTTTCATGTTCTCCCCTGCAGATTGCTCCCATGCAGAGTTGATCATCGATATTCTTCCAAAGTGAGTTTGAGTGATTTCTATCATGAGTGACTGTCAGGTAATGATGTCCAACTTTAAGTGATGTAGCAGATTTAAGTACAAAATCGAATGCACATTTTGTCATGTTTTAATCATCACAAGTCCAGGAGAGAGTACAGATGTGTGTTAACATAGCTGAACCCAATTTATCATTTTTGGGGGGGATCAGCCTGCTCTTTTACTTATTCTGTGTAGTTCATCGATAATCATTTCCATGTTCTCATCTGTAGGTTTCACATTACACTGTGTCAATCACATGTTAATCCATAATAACAGAGAATCCTTTTTTAGACGGATATTCCGTGCTAATTGATTCAAGCTTTAGTCCAGAGCCACATGGCTCATGAGATGCCCCAGGAGAGAGGTAGAAATCTTAGAGTGCCCTCTGCTGGTGGCAGTCCACAGTATTGGAGGAGAGATGTCATCAGATGGCCCACGGTCCAGCCGGGAATCTGAGCTTGCAGAGAGACGCCGCAGAGCTGAAGTGCAACAAATGCATCATTAACATATGTATCAGAAAAGCAGGTATACTGATATTTACAATATACACCAATATAGATCAACACTTGTCATTTTTATATAAACACATCAACTCCATAATTTGCCATTTAAATGAACTTTACTTATAGTACAGCACTGTTGAATTCTCAAATCTGATTGGTCAGAATTCAGAACTTTCTGTAACAGCAGAAATTATAGTAAGGCCTGCTATAATTTTATAACAGGTTTATATTAATGTGCTCCTTTCTATGGTCACAGCTACGGTAATTCACACGTACCCTAGCACATGCTCCACATAAGACTACTAATAAACAAATAAACAAAAAAACATGCTATTATTGTACAAAAACAAATGTACTGTATCACCATTGATATGGTGAAGCTTTTTATTGGAGATGTTTATTGAACATTCTTGCAAGGAGTTTCCAATTTAAGCAATTTGTATCATTCAGAGATGAAGCTGTACATTTAGGTTTTCCACCAAAGGAAAGTCTTCAGGATGGAGCATGTTGTGGTTTGCAGTTTGTGAGTGGACAACTGTTTATAGCTATTATACAGTAAGTGAAAACAGACTAACTAGTTGACTGACATTCCAAACACGAAATTTAATCAAAAATTGCTAAAAAAAAAAATACAAATAAAAGTTTGATGTATCATTCTTTAATAAATAATAAAATGTACATGTCAGCAAACTGCTGTAGTATAAAACACCTAGAGATGTGCTGTTATAGGGAAAAAAAAACAATCAACTTTCAAGGTATAAGCAGCTTCATATCGTGTTGCATCACACCAACTCGTCACTGATTATTTTCCTATAGCAGCACACTCCCAAGTGTTTTATTCCTTATTTGAAAACACACAACACATACATATTACATATAATATCATTCATTAGAAATCATATTATATACACACATACATATGCTTTATACTGTATACAGTATGTTATGGGTTCTTTAGGGATTCATTAGGGTAGTTAATGGTTCTTCATTTCCAAAACAGTTTCTAATTAGTGCATTCTCTGAACCTCTTTTACCCACAGAATCTTCCAGTGTTAGACCAAATGGACAAACTGAAGAACACTTTGGGTCCCTAGATTTAACCTCTAACCTCATTCTGATTCGGAGCCCAAGTTCAAAACTGCAATATCAAACTTCACATATGGATTACATTCAGTGTGTAATTTTAACCAAAATATTTCTGTTGCTGAATGTGCTTGTCAGTTAGGTCAATTTGTAATATAGAAGTTCCCATTTGAGACGCTGCAGCCCAGATCAGGACACACTGCAGCTCCTGTGTATCATGGCTCAGTGTTTCAGATATGAAGGCCCTCATCACATCTTGTGATGCTATTGAGGAACTCACTTTGCATCTTAAGTGACAGTTTGAAGCTTCTCTTATGGAGCACTTGAGCACTTCGTGCACAATGTTCTCAGCAAAAATGTGCTCCAGTGTCCCAGTTCTGGAATCAAGTGGGATATAATTAGACTCTGATTTCACATTAGAGCATTCATTGGTTTTGGTTTGATGGGAGTTTGCGATGTGTACACTTGTATTTAAATATTGATCATTCCTTTGTTCCCGTAGCATTGGTTCTGATGCTGGATCAGGTAGCTGTTTGCTTGTGGCATGTTGTAATGAACCACTTCCCAGCTCTGAGAAAGCCTGGACCAGTGTGTTAGTGATTAGTCTGCCAGCCATGGCTATCAGAGCCTCCACAGGAGGAATATCTGGGATTGACTCTGACAATAAGGTATCACTCAAAGCTTGGGTTGTGTTCTCAAAATAAGATGGGATTTATTGGCTTGTTCTGTCCTCTCTCTTGATTCTCATAACCTCTGCTATAGATGTCATAATGATCTCCTCTGCCAGGTGGTTGGCCAGGACCTGCACACCTCTGACGGGTGTTTCTATATTTCTGTTGCTGACTGCTTGGGATGCAGTGATGCAGTGGATGATATCTGCTGAGAGCTGTGCCGCATAGTCTGAAATCTCACTCTGAAACCTGTTTTCAGTTTCTGTGCCATTATCTTCCCCAAGCTGTGAGCACGCTAGTGAGAGCGAACGCATCAGCCGAACCATAAACTCTGATTTGTCTACTGTGCTGTCAGTCAACTTGTCCTCCAAGAGAGACTGTTGATCTTTAGGGGTGGGTGGAGGGGTTGAGGGTAGGAACTCCTTTGCGAGTCCGCCTTTCAGCTTCCTGGTGAAGCTCGAACGGCTCTTCATCATCTCTGGCAGTAATGGTGTACTTGGAGGAGCATCAGGGTAGTCAAGGGAGCCCAGATGGGCCATATCATCCAGAGTAGTAGGATTGGTGGTAGACCTTTGGTGATAGATAAGATCTATTTCCCGTGCAGGCCCATCTTGGTCACAGTGGTGCATGGAGGAACAAAGGTAAGATGCAGGCTCACTGTGGACTTCACTAATGATCTCTTTTTCGTATTTCTGCCTTGTTTGAACATCTGGTTGTTCTTCATATTTCCTACCAGCAGGACAACCATGCCTGGCTAGTTCTTCCAGTGCATTGCTATAGATCTCAGCAGCTAGTCTCTTAGCTAGCTTTTCCTGATCACTCATTGTCCACCTGCTCACCTCACTTTGAGTGATGTTACATGTTTGATCACCATCTTTAGTGAACTCAATGTCTTGTTTCCTCACAGCTGCATCCAGTATGTCTCCGGATAACATCTCAGCAAAGTGGTGAACAACATCTGTCTGAACTGGGTTGGGTCCAAGAGCATTCTGATCCATGTAGTTCATCTTCCCTTCTGATCTCCTGCCTCGTAATTCACTGAAGGCACCACTAAAAGCCTCCAATGTCGGGAGGATAGAGGATGGATTATAGTGAGGTGGAGGATTTGACTGGGTGTTAATCACCACTTCCACTGGATCCTAGAAAATACAAGAATTATTCAGCCAAGGTTGTTTTCAATGGAGCATCTGCAGCAACTGCTGATAACATATTGTATCATGGGTAATTACTGTTCATATAGATTGACAGAGGTTGCCTTTTTTTTGTGTGCATACAACACTATTAGTATGTGGACATCTGACCATCACACCCATATGTGTTTGTACAGGTTTGGGCCTCTTAGTTCCAGTGAAGGGAAATTGTAATGCTTAAGCAAAGACATTCTGGATAACTGTGTGCTTCCAACTTTGTGGCAACAATTTGGGGAAGAAACACATATTGGTGTGAAGGTTAGGTGTCCACATGCAGGCCACATGTGTTATGCATTCTATATTACTTCATGTTGATTCAGTTAATGGGTTACCTGGACATTTGGACCAGTGATCAGCTGACAAAGATTCACTCGACTGCACAACAAGTCTTAAGTCATCATCTATCAAAACATCAAGAAATATTCAAACGATATGGAGCATTATAACAACAAATATTCCAATATTATTTTGCTTTTGTATTTAAACAGACAAATTATCTCCCACCCAAAAATGATCAAAATATTGTGTACTGACTTACCATTAGGATGTTTTTTTTACTAACCCTTCATCAAGTTTACTTAGATAAGATGTGTTTGACTTTGATCTCAGACATCACATATCACGTTTACCACAAAAACACAAGCATGAAAGCTGACTGTGATATTTGAACCTCATCTATGTTTACTGTGTCTTGCTGTGAAGATGTTATCACAGAAAAGAATGTGTGGACAAAAGACTCATACATTTCCTTGCTTTCAAACAGGCCCTGTTTTGCTTACTCCCACTTTCCCCATAACCTTTAAAACCTGAAAAAACTAAGCAAGGGTTTGTGTAAACATGAAACTAACAGCTTAACTCAGAACACAACTGATCGCTGGATAAAAGTCGTTCCAGGAAGTAGGTCATGTGACTGACAGGAAAGAAAGTGGGTTTTGGTGATGACAGACATTTCCCAGTTTTGCTCATCTAAGATCGCCTAATCTACTTTTATAGAGGTTGTGAGAGGGGCCATGTTCTCATTAAAAGAATATGCAGATAAGGTATATTGCAAAAGATTTTTTACATATTGCATTTTATATGGGCTTATGAATAGCCAAAGGAACCGTGTACCAACTGATTAAAAGGAAACTAAAAAGTGGAGGTGACTGTAAGGTGTAATGCACCAGCCTAATAAGCACTGATAATAACAAAATAACAATAGAAATCCTTATAATAAGGAAGAACTGCATAATAATAAGAACTGTATCTGTTTCGTGACCTTGTTTTGTGGTTTCAGTGAGAGACTGACATTTTATTTTCGCTTTATTTTCTCCTAGTGCACCCTCAAATAGATCTCATGCAGAATTTAATTTGAAGTAAACTGCATTTTGAGATCTGGTGGACAGCGAAGGGGTTGCTTTGTGTACAAAAAGTGCTGGGTGGATATTTATTGGCTTGTAAACATAATTCTATCTTGATTTATTTGATGAAGGCATGAAAAATGTGAAGAATAGAGATGTTTCAAGGAAACGTTCACAGTAGAGATGTTTCAAGGAATTACAAAATACTGAATTACGAAAAAAACACCAGGAACGTTTTTTTCATCTCTCCATCACTTGCAGTGTTAGATAATTTACGCACAGGAGCATACATCTGAGTTCAATTCAACTTTTAACTCAAAAAGATATAGTAGTGAAATAATGAAAAACAGATCCGTTCAGGACATGAGAATATGGAAACTTTTTTATATCTCAGTAAGACGATATTGCAAGGATAGCTTGATGGATTTTGTAATAAAGATTCAAAGATACAGAGATTACTTATCTAAACAGCTCTAGATAAGGGCGAGAGGTGGTAGAAGTGTAAAAGTTCCTATCATTTAAACGCCACAAAATTGCCTTTGAAAGCAGACTGTCTTATCTAATCCAATCACATAACGTGTTTAGTATAGTGTTCTGGTTCTCCTGAAGGTTTGACATTAAAACATTTGATGTGCACCTTTTCATTTCATAATGTAAGTGAACCAGATATATTTAGCTGAGGCTTTGTGATATTTAGATGCTAAGTATAATAATAATAATAATAATAATAATAATTATATATATATATATATATATATATATATATATATATATATATATATATATATATATATATATATATATATATAATATTATTAAGATATTAAACAAAGCCGATAAACTAATGCTTTATTGTAAGAGGAGTAAAGACGGTAATAAAATGATCATACCTTCACACAGGAAACTTGAATTTGATGTTAATGTGAGAGCAAGCGGAAGTGAAAATGGGCTTGCAGTTGCTTTCATAAGCCTACATTTACTTCCTCTGTGTGTGTTTAATGCAAATGTGTTTGACAGTATGGTGTATTCATGTGTGGGTAGAGAGAGAGAGAAACAGAGATAATTATAGAAACTTTTAGAAGGTTAATATCCTCCTGACTGACAATAATGAAAAGTATAATCATAATATGTATTTAAAGAGCTATGGTTTTTAAAGAGTTTGTGCTTCAAGGTAGGATAGAATAAAAAACAACAACAACAGTGAATTAAATCATGAAATCGATATGCCAATAATGTATTTAAGAAATTGATGTTATTTGATTAATCTCAAAATCAGTTGAATAGAGCACTCCAGAATCATACACTGCATATGTATCATTATGAAAATAAGTAGTGGGCATTTAATAGTATGTAGAATGATAATACTAAACTTGTTAAACCTGTTATATTACACAGTGTTTAGTGTTTTATTTAGAATCAGTCAAAAAAAAGTCGGTGTATATCATCTCTAACCATATTTAAGTAGTTTCAGCTTCCCAAGTTGCTGTTCTCTTGAACATTGCATCATACAGAGGGAAACAAGGGACACTGTGTTTCTGAGGAGGAAAGAATGATGTAGCGTAGTAGTAAGGTATAGGAGTAACCTGTGAAAACTTCTGCAGACAGTTGGATTCTTATGGTGTAAAGCAAATTCACTGTTCAAAACAACTGAACAAATTGGTGGGTCTCTCTATCAACCTTCGATGCCTCCTACCACAACCGTTGTATCTGCAAGGCCAACAGTATCGTGGACGATCCTTCCCGCCACTCTCATGAACTGTTCACCCTTCTGCCATCTGGCAGAAGGTACTAGAGCATCCGAACTGTCACTAAAAGACTCAGCAACAGCTTCTTCCCTTATGCAGTCAGATTGCACAACACACTGCTGCCTCCTGACACTCCCTACACCTGGAATAGTCAAACCATTCCCAACACCCACCACAGTACATTTTTCACTGCACATCTGCACTTTATATTGCTGCTTTTGGGCCATCTGACCAGGAGGAGGGAGTGGCCAGGGTGTGGGGATGCACACCTGCACACATTATTTGGCTAATCAGTGGGAGAGAGAGATAAAGGAGCACCTGGAAGCGCCAGTGAGAGGGAGAGAGACGCACATGCACTTTGTGTTCTGTTTGTGGTTCTGTTATGTTTGAGTTCTGTTTAAAATTAAAGTTTATGTTTATGTTCATCCGGTTCCTTCCTCCTCCTTGCCCGAGTTTAAAGTTTGTTACAATGGTGCCGACCCAGGAGAGAAGGAAGTCACCGCCATGGTGTCCTCACCTCTGGCGGACGTCATCACGTCCCTCGCCAACCTCCACCAGACCCAACATCAGGCCCTTGTCCAGCTGCGCCGTGATCAAGAGCAGCGGATTAGAGACCTGCTCGACGCCCAGTCCAAGGACAGGAAGGTGCTCCAGGGCCTGGTACAGCAGGCCAGTATTCCAGCTGTGTCCACAGCGCCCATGTCACTCTAACCAAGATGAAACCATAGGACAACCCGGAGGCCTTCCTGGAGCTGTATGAGTGCTCTGCGGTAGCATGGGGCTGGGCCAGGGGACAGTGGGCGGCCCACCTATTGCTGCTTCTGTCTGGTGAGGCCCAGCTCATGGCCCAACAGCTACCGGTTGGCAACATTCTGGAAAACCCGGACCTGAAACAGGCGATTTAGCACTGGGTCAGCCGAACCCCAGAACAGCACCGTCAGCACTTCCAGTTGCAAGTTGCATTTCCAGTTGACCCTCAGCAAGCTTGGCCGCCCGTTTGCCTTCGCCCAGAAGCTCCGGGACACCTGCCAGAGGTGGTTACTGGCCAAGGTACGTGGCACCAAGGATGTAACAGACCTCGTAGTGCTGGAGCAGTTCGTCACCCGGCTTCCGGAAAAGACGGCAGACTGGGTCCAGTGCCACCATCCAGTGTCGCTCAATGAGGCGGTCTAGCTGGCTAAGGACCACCTGGTGGCATATCCGGAGGCAAGCAAGCCCCCCCCCCTCCTTTCGCTCTCTCTCACCATTGTCTCTCTCCCCCGATTAGCCAAATCAGTGCCAGGTGTGCATCCTCACAGCCTGGCCACTCCCTCCTCCTCGTCACAGGCCACTTTTTTTTTTTTACTTGCTTCTACCTTTCACTTGATATGGCTGCTATGCTACTTTTACAGTCAATAGTTTATCTTAGTATATTATAATTGTTAATTTTTTGCACTGGTTCTCCCATACAACACTTCAGTTGTATGTCTAGTTAGCATGCATCATCCTATGTATTTATTATCCTGTGTACTCATTGAATATATTGCACTTGTCTCACACTGTTGTGTATCTACACTTGATGTACTTCTGTATACCGTGCTGCTGTATTGTTATGTGTTGCACCATGTTGCTGACATTGGCATTTCATTCCAGTCTATACAAGTTATATAGAGAAATGACAATAAAACCCCATTTGACTTGACTTGGTGTCTGTGTGTGAATATTTTCCTTACATAAGCTGGAAAAACACTTAATAATCAATAATAAATGCATTGATTTGAATATGGGCAGCATGATAGCTTTACCAGGGTCACAGAGTTTGGGTTGGTGTGGTTCTTTGGGTTCTCTGGTTTCCTCCCATTTCCCCAAAACATGCTGGTAGGTGAATTGGCTATGCTAAACCCCTAGGTGTAGAAGAGTTTGTAAATGTGTGTGCGAATAGTTTATAGTCCCACTTTGGGCTCAGTGTTACATTTACATTACATTTACATTTATTCATTTAGCAGACGCTTTTATCCAAAGCGACTTACAAATGAGAAAATACAAGCAAAGCGATATCAAGCAGAGAACAATACAAGTAGTGCTCCCATACAAGATCCATTAATTGAGTTCTAGAAGAAGCAAAGTGTGCAGAGTAGAGGTGTAAGTGCAATTTTTAATTTTTAATTTTATTTATTTATTTATTTATTTATTTTTTATGAGTTGGTTAGGTGTTCACGGAAGAGGTGGGTCTTTAGCTGTTTTTTGAAGATGGTGAGAGATTCTGCGGTCCAGATTGAGGTTGGAAGTTCATTCCACCACTGAGGAACAGTTAGTTTGAAGGTTCTGGAAAGGGACCTTGAGCCACGCTGAGTAGGAACTACTAAGAGTTGGTCGCTAATCGATCGCAGAGGTTCTCGGTATAGGCTCCGGATCCACCTTCATGCTGAAGATGTTTAAAATTAATACATTTATTTATATGAATATCACAAATGTTACTATAGACTAGTTTTAATTATACCTCGATATATATCATATTGTTAAACAAATGAACAAGTAAACAAATATATTTAATGTGAAGACCATCTTTTCAATTGGTTTATTGCTTTGGCATAATATTTCCTCAAAATACACAATGTGGACATTTGGGTTCTTCCCCAAACTGTTGCCACAAAATTGGAAGCACACAATTGTATATTAGTGTCTTTTGTATGCTGTAGCATTACAATTTCCCTTCACTGGAACTAAGAGACCCAAACCTGTTTCAGCATGACAATGGCCCTGTGTACAAAGTGAACTCCATGAAGACATGATATGTCAAGGCTGTTGTGGAAGAACACAATTGGCCTGCACAGAGACCTGACCTCAACCACACTGAACACCTTTGGGATGAACTGGAGTGCAGACAAGTGCCAGACCTCATTAATGCTCTTGTAGCTGACTGGACACAGGTCCCCACAGCCACACTCCAAAACCTAGTGGAAAGCCTTCCCAGAAACGTGGAAGTTATTAAATATAGGTGTGCTGGTCAGGTGTCCATAAACGTTTAGCCAAATACTGTAGTACTGGTGCACAACTGGAACAATCATGTGATAAATATTACTAGAAAGTGTGAGAAATATTACTAGAAAAATACTAAAAAAATAAAATGTGTTATTTGGGTAAAAATCACTACACTGGCTAAGCTAGAAATAGCTTAATTTTAAACTAGATTAATGTTTTAATATAAAGGAAGCAAACAAACAAAAAACAAACAAATAAAGTGTCTAATCTAAAGAATCGCACAATCAAGATAATTCTAATGTAGTTGTATATATGTATATATATATTGGGTCATTTACAGTATTTGTCCAAAACTTAAATTGCACACAATTAGCAGAAATGAAAAAAAAAATCTAAATAAAATAGTCCTTTTAATACAGTTTATTTGTATAGCTTTTCTTGCTTTTTCTTTAAAAAAAAGTAATCTGCAAATCTTATAATAATAATAATAATTAGGAAAAATAATATTTCCTCTCAAAAATGTGAAAAGTTTGAAGGTTGTATAAATCCTGTAGTATTAATGCCATTTTATTGTTCTGGACGGAAGTTCCACTCGCAGGAAGCAGACAGACTTCCGCATTGATGGAAACAACGACACATGTTGATTTCTATAGGTTACTGAGGTTTTTTGAAAAGTCTACAAACCCCGCCCATAACAACGGCATCTCAGCGACACGTTGATTGGTCGGCTGGCAGCAGCTCTTGTCCAATCAGCGCGTGTGTGCAGATTTTAGACGCACGCTGGTAAAAGTGCAGCGTTTCAAAAGCGCTCTGGGATAAAAACCAAAACAAAACAAAACAAAAATAGTTCGCCGAAAGCTGTTTGTTTGGATTTATGTTGAAACTTACTGGGAGTTTTTAAATTCGCTGGACGAAGGTAAGCGATTTTTTTTTGACTAAGGTATGTTACTTTTCGCAAAAGATGATCATTGCACATGCATATAAGTGAAACTAACTGGTTATAGAGGAAAGGTCACAGAGTTGGTCAGTATCTGTGCACTGGACTTGCCTCGCGCTATTTTGTTGCGACCAGTATGTTATGACTACTGTATGTATCCAGCGCGAGCTTACACCATGTTTACAGGATGCATGCACGCGCATTCAACTTGGAAGTGTGATTGTTGATGAGCTACATACACCTCCAGAGACCGGAAGTAATGCATCATCTTTGCTCTTTCAGTATCAAGCCCAAGTGGAAAACAAGAAGATGCCTTTTTCAAGAGGAAAGAAGCCGACAGTCTGCAAAATCCCAAAGCTCCAGTTTAAAAGCTCAGAGAATGTGGTAGGTTTAATGTACTAGAAACATTGCTTGCTCTGAACAAAACCCAGGCCAAGCTGCTCAAACTGGTAGGCTTTTATTGGCTTCACTATTACTTAAATAAATTGGTTAATAAATGTTTGAGATTTTTTTCTGATCGTTAGTAGTGGTAATTGTGGAAACCAGTTCCTTTCTACCAGCTGGTGAAGACCAGTTTGACCAGCTCAGGCTCAGGGTGTGGTTTGGTAACTGGTCAGACCAAGCTGGATTTTTCTGCATGGATCACTTTCACATTTCAAGATTTGTTCATTGCTACACAACAGTGTTGGTGGTAATTGAGTTGGGTACAGCTCAACAATAAATAAAGTGCTATACATGCAAGAAATGTTTGTTACTACTGAGTCAGTGCGAATTTGGCTGAATAGTATGTATAGAAGGTGCAGTAGTGATTGAAGTAAAGGCTGTACGTTGATATTTCCTTTTATTTGATGTTGGTGCACATTGAAACAACTTCTTCAATCTGTGCGTTCCAGGAGGATGGCCCTCATGTCAAGCGATCATCCTCTCCTGCTCAAGGGGCTCCCAGGAAGAGAACTGCGTTTATTGATATCACTAATGTAAGTCTGGTCTCTGGTGGCAAGACCTTTGCAGTGTGCAGTTTGCATGCCTCATTGCTTCCTTCATCTGCTTGACTAGGCTGTGTCTCAGTGTTTTGTGAAGCTTCAGTTCGATGATGCTGCTGCTGCTGCTGCTGATGATGATGTCAGGCGAGTAAGTGCTTAATGTGTGCCTGTACATTATTATGGTTTTTTATATATTTTTTTTTCTTGGTAAAATCGGTGCTGTGTGAGTTGGGCAGACTTTTGACAGATATTTTGATCATTACATTCACAACATTTAGCAGATATTCTTATCCAGAGTGACTTAAAAACTCTTGCACGCTAGTACAAATAGGCTACAGTTTAAGAATACGGTAAGGCTCGGACCCTTTTACGTAGGATTTAATGCGAGACTTGGAAAACAGTGCAAGTTACCCACAAGTCACATTTGTACAAAGTCTGCTTTGCTTGAAGCCATCCTTCACTCACTTTAAATTAAAATGAAATTTTAATTTAAAGCAACCACTAAAAGGTGAAAGGCAGAAGTTGTGAGTTTGGTGTGGGTGTTCCTTATTTAACATTTCCAAAAAGAGCACACTTTTTGCACTCATTCACTCTGCTAACGTGACCCGTTCCTTGCCGAACCCGTTTCCTGGCGAGTTGTTTTGTGCTCTAAAACACCTTTTGTAGGTTTCTGTTCTGTCTGATCATTACGTTAAGCCTGGTATCTCCTGAGGACTATTTGAGGAGGAAAAACTCTGTGTGAAACAGCGCACACTAACACCCGACGTTCTCCTTGTATTTCAGGCTCACAAAGTTGAGTTTAGCAATCCAATAAAAAAGAAAGATCCAACCAAGAAGGTGCAAAAGAAGACCTCTGTGACCACCAAGAACGATGCCAACCTAAAAATGTAATATCTTCATGCCATTTATGCCCAATGTTCTAATGTTATGTATTAGTACAGTAAAAAGTGTTTGTTATTGTGATATCTTGAATGAAGCTGTTTACCCATCCTTCGCTACCAGTATGAGAGCCCGATCTTTCGTTGTGTCTTCAGGTCGGCCTTGGTCACTTCTGAAAGTCCGGGTGAGGAGCAGGAGAAGGACGAATCCCCAGTAGAGAAACTGGAGGAGCCCCTGCCCAAAGCTCCCCTTCCTGCACACCTTCTGCCTCCACAGGTACATCCACCAACAGTGGCACCACTACAAATTGGTGGGGCAAAATTTCTGCTTTTAATGATATTTAATAAAATTTTTGCTATTAATGATGGTTAAACTAGATATCATGTGCCTCAACAAATATCATCATTTTGTCTCAGAGAAGAAGCACATCTGTCATTTGTCTATAAAAACATACAGACTAATGATGTATTTTGCTTTTAGCATTATATGTAGCTAGGGTCTGATTATAATACAAAAGCAGGGCACAACACACCTTTTAATGAACATCAGAGTAGTTTGTTTTGACCTCACATGTTTCATTTGGCATTTTACCCCTCTGGCAGCTAATAACAGCAAAGTTATATAGCACAAAGACATTCATGTTCCGCAGTAGGCTGTTTGTCACTGTAGTAGCCGTCTGTTTCACAAAACATATTTCCAGCAAGCCTTACTTACTTTATTTGAAGAATGTCATTTGAGGAATGTTTCTTTAATCGACTACAGAAAATGTGTATGTCACTTAAAATATTGAAACGTTAGCTGTACTGATTCAACACACGATTATTAAGCGCCAGTGAGCGTTAACCTGTTATCGCTCATAGGAGATCCCCTTTAGGAGAAATGTTCCACCCCTTCAGCTGAACTGGAAGTTTTTATTGGTTTTTCGATCGTGTCAGTCCTGTCTGTTATTGCCTGAAGTGCTGGGTCACCGCGCCAGTAGTTTTAAAAAGTGCCGGGTCAAATGCCAGCTCGTCCCCTTTACTCTGGTGGCACTGATGTCCACAGAGAGACTGTTTAAAGGAGGTGTGTAGTAGTAAGACATGGCAACTAAATGCATTATTGCCAGTCATCCCTTCATCTAATTTTTAACAACTTTATCAGTTCTGATTAAATGTCTTAATTTTCATAACACAGATCTACTGGCCTTCACATGACTATCCTCTGCCGCAATGTGTTTTATTTCTTATGTAAACTATTTATCTGTCATAGGTAAACACAGGAAAGTTTAAAGTTTTAAAGTATTCAGATGTCTGTTTGCATCTCAGTTACATGTTTATTTGCACTAATACTCAATATATTAAATATTTGCATGTAAATTTATTCATCTAGTTACTCTGATCATTTACATATTGTGTGTGATTGGTGCAGACTTGGCTATGTAAAGACCCCAGCATCGTTTTTTAATTTGGGTATTAAAACCGTCTGTTTTAAATGGAAGAAATGTGAATTTGTTGCTGTGTTAACAAACCCAAGTTGCAATCTATATATTAAAAAAAAATTATAATTTAAGATTCACATATTTTTGCAGATACCCCCAGAGTTTGACATCGACTCGGATGCTTCGAATGACCACACACAGACACCAGAATATGCCAAAGACATTTTTGATTACCTGAAGAAAAGAGAGGTGAATCAGTGTACTCGTTTGTTTTTTTATTTTTATTTTTTTGTAGTGGTATTTTTGTTAATACACTGATTAATCTTTGTATTAACACTTTATTACTTTACAAAAGTATTTCCAGATCTGCGTTGGACAGACAGCCAACAGTTATGATGTCTTGTTATTAAGTTCTATCAAGTTTCACAGAGATGTGACCTTTATGTATGGTTCTCCAGTAGGGTGTCAGTTAGGGCAAAATTTTTTATTTTTTTTATTTATTTTTTTTTCCTCAAGCATATGAATCATTTAGTCATTTTGAATCGAATACTCGTGTGTCCCCCCCTGTGCGGTTCTTTATACAAGTGAGAACCCAGTAACCGGTCTGAGGCCATCTGAGAGAGGTGGTCTTGTTTGGGTTTCAGGTGAAACTCAAGCATGGTTCGACTGCAGTGGGAAAGCGATTCGACTCAGAATCAACCTAGAATTGGCAGCATTTTTTTTCTGTAAACTAAGCTGTAAGGAGCAAACTGAACCACTGCATTGATCTGAAGAAATGCAAAAAATTAAGTGAAAATAAATGCTGGATGTGATAAAATATTTTACACTAGTAATTTATATAATCGTCTAATCATCGTAATTGCTTACCTTTTCCATCGCAGTATTTCTGACCAATGAAAAGCATTTTTGGATTGTTTTATGATGTGCCGTCGGACTACTGGGAGTGAAAGCACATTTAGAACTTGTTAAAAATAGCTTTTCAATGTTTTTCCTACCACAAACCGAATGGATTGTTTTATCCTTCAGGAGAAATTTGTGTTGCGCGACTACATGGACAATCAGCCGAGCCTGAACCCGAGCATGAGGGCAATTTTAGTGGACTGGCTAGTCGAGGTCCAGGTGAGTGCTGTAATGTGTGTGTTTTATAATATTGATCTGTTGTAGCGGTGTAATGTTTTATATCTCTCTAGAATACACTTGGGTCTATCCAGTTCAGATAATCCAATCTAACCTTTCTTTCTCTTTCTCTCTCTCTCTCTCTCTCTCTCTCTCTCTCTCTCTCTCTCTCTCTCACTCACTTTTTCTCTCTGCAGGAGAACTTTGAATTGAATCATGAGACTCTGTACCTGGCCGTGAAGATGACTGATCATTATCTGGCTGTGGCTCAGGCCAGCAGGGAATCGCTCCAGCTCATCGGCTCCACAGCAATGCTGCTAGCCTGCAAGTTTGAGGTGAGAGATGCCCATTTCCCTTTGTGTTCATTACTCACAAACCACACCCTGCTCGTTATATAGTGCACTGATTCGGAACGCAGGGATGTGCATAATCAGCATTATGCCTAGTATGCATTATACTGTTTGTAGAATTATATAGTAGAACAGGCTTGTGCACGTACACAGTGAAATGGCAGAGCACTTGTTATAACGATGACGTGTTTGTTGGAGTGTAAGCGTACCATGACAGGACGAGCGAACAACACAGTGCATGAACTCCCAATAGTTTCAAGTTACCTAAATGAGCGTACTCTCCAGGGGTTGGCACTATATGAGGTCATATAAGGTGTCCTCATTACTTTGAGAAAGCTGAGGCACTACACTGCTTGGATATTATCGATGTATTATAAAAATAGAATTTAGAGTTTTAGAATCTCACTGCATTCATAGCAGCACTGCATTCCTGTTTGCTGGTGGTAGGGTGATGTATTGATATGATATTGTGGTAAATGATTACGCAATACGCTTTTCTGAGATATCATTGGTATGTTGATTTTATATATAAAATATATATATATATATATATAATATATATATATACACACACACTTCTAAACGTTTTTAATAATTACAAATTAAATGGTACTGAATGGATGGTGTTGATTTGATGTATTTTTTTAAACGTACTTTTCTTTAATGCTTAACAAAGATGATTATCTCCCAGCCCTAGCTGGTGGTACTTTCAACAAATCCACCAGGAACAAAATATAGTTGACTGTTTAGAGGTCTTCAGATATTTTGATAAAATTTTAGCCATAATACTCGGTCCTAACACATGCTTAATTTGCCATTGTAGGATTAGCAATAGTATGCCATTTTGTAAAATTTCAAGTTTTTTGCTTAAATGTAAAAGGCATTTATATAGCCAGACAGCAGTGATGTCAGTGAAGCAGCTTCAAATCCAATAAACTGTGTTTCTGATTAGTATAATATGTACTGTGTGACCTGCTTTTTTTCCTTACAATGCTCATTCTTAAAATTGCTTTAATTGTAATGCAGACGTCTATGTATTTTTTCTTTTCTTTTTTTTTTTTTCTGACAGTATTTACTTAATGATAAATGTTCCCTAGTCATTCTTTCGGCTTTCTGTTTCAGGAGCGGCTCCCACCTTGTGTTGATGACTTCCTGTATATATGTGATGATGCGTACAAACGCTCTCAGTTCATCTCCATGGAAGAGAGAATCCTACAGGCGCTGAACTTCGAACTCAATATTCCTGTTCCTTATCGATTCTTACGAAGATATGCCAAGGTAAGTGAAAGAAACTGCAGAGAGGGAATGTGTGTGTGTGTGTGTGTGAGTGTATGTGTGTCTCAACTAGGTTATACAAGGGTGTATATGGAATTCTTTGAAGATGCATCAGATTCGATTGTCTGATATATAGGAGCCGAAAAGTTGACCTTTTTACGAGCGGGTCGATTTTCTACAACAGCAGCAGGTTCGAGTTTGTGGTGTGTAACAGTGTGCATATCTGATCTTCTGACCTTTCGTGGAAAACGTTGGCAATTATTCAGAAGTAAGCATTTCGTTTACGTGCAATTAAGTGATATTGCACGAGCAGGAGCGCTGTTGTACTGAATCAGCACGGCTACGATTTGGCCCAAATGTAATGAACTATTGCTTGATTTTGAATTTTATGTAATAAGCACAAGTAAAGTGATGTGAACAGTGAAATGTACCAGTGCTGTTCTACTAAATATCAGCGCTCTTGGAATGCCACTTGTCCAATCAAATTAGTGGACTGGAACTAACTGTTGTATAACAGTCTGTATATAAACGGTGTTATTGGGAGACAACATATTTTCACCAAATGCTTTTGGTTTTAAAGGCTTTGCAGAAAACATGAATCTCATTAGTACATTATAGAGACTTGTACAAATAACAACAACAAAAAACTTGTTTGTGTATATATAATACTGTACACTGAGTGTAGTGTGATGTGCTGCAATGCCCACTGCAGGCTGAAGAGACAAGAGCTGTGTCTCAAATTACATACTTTTCTACTATTCTGTTGTTTTTTGTTTTTTTTTTTTTTTTTTAAAGTATTAACACAAACCAATTCTTTTTTTTTATGTTTGAAGGCTACATGAGAAATATTCTGGATCCCCTAGACTAGTAAATACATTTGAATCAAAGCACACACTTTTTGATTTGAGACACCGATCATGACTACAATCTTGACGACAGTGGAATATCTTTAAAGAGAAACCGACAGAGCTAATCTGTGCATTTTAGCAGCTCAAGCTGTGGCTTAGTGGCAAGTGTGTCCCAGAATAGCTGACATGAAATCACTAAACTGTTTCTATGTTGACACATAAACTTGTCCAACAGGGTTTGGCCTTACAGCTTTGATTTCCCTTGTGACTTCCCCAAATCTATCCTCTTGTGGATATTGCTTTTAATCCGTCAGATGGGCAGTACATAAGGCACACAGGCCAGGATGTTTAACAGACACCACATGACTGTATGGGTAATTGTATGAAACTACTGGAATATGAATTACAAATAACCTACAGAAATAATTTAAAATAAAAAAATAGTTTTTCTATTTGCACTATTTTAATGGAATTTCACAACACAGAAGACGGCCACACTGTTGACTTGGGTATTATGAGAACTGTGTAATTTAATTAAGAATGATATTGTTGCATGTTGCATTATGTTGGCATTTTATTGCACATAACATATTGCTGTATTATTTTGTAGTAGTGTAGTATTGTATTGAAATGTATTATGGTTCGCGTTGTGGAGAGTACAGCATTGCTCCTGTTTAACGTGGAAATGTTAGTAAATCGCCGATAGCTGTGGATTTTAGCCATGCTGTGGAAATGGCTCCAACATTGCGCTGCACTTGTGCTCAATCACAGGAATTTCAGTTCACCAAGTTCTGTTCAATTGTAAAATAGGTAATGGAGCTGAAAATGTTAAGAATCAAGCCTGCATTCAGGGCGTGATTTTGAGCAATACTTCACAATACACAATGTGTATGCTAGTTGCACTGCTGTATGATGACTCTACTAGAGGAATTAATTTTTTTCATCCTTCTAAATTTTTTTTCATTATCCTACTGTTGGAGTTTTAATTAGAAGTTTTGAAGTTTCGAGGACTGACAGGTTTCCTCAGTGATTTGTGTAGGCAGTCAGTGACATGCTAACTGCTTAGTTTGCAGGTATGACACCGAAGACACTCTTGATTAATAACATTGCTGTTTATAGACATAAAGGGAGGGTCTGCGCCGTCCTTTCCACTCAATACGAGTCAATCCAATTGTCAAACTCCTGTACACCAATCAAAGCTGAGTCCCAGTGACCGAACAGGACTGTGCAGTATATTAGGCACATATTTAAAAAAAAAATACACTGCTTATTTGACACTTTGAAGCTGCTCCCCTGCTGAAAACTAACAAATGATTGCATAATAATGTCATTAAGTGACTTAAGCAGAATCTAGCAGCTTCCTAGCTTTTATAATGAGTGCTACTCATGTCAGCATCAATAGGAAAATCAGTGAAGTGTGAACTCGCTATTCAGAGATGTAGCACATTTGGTTGATACAGCTGCATGAGGGAGTGTGTGAACCGTGTGTGTGTGTGTGAGAACGGGATGGTTTCTAAGAGATGCTTCTTGTAAAACTGTTGAGTAGGGAGGCTTGAACAAAGACGTTGTATAACACTGGCCTTAAACAAAAAGATTATGAAGATCTGGCTTACGAAGTTCAGGATAAGTAACATGACTGAATGGTGACATTTTCAGCTTTTAATGCTTAACCGTTAGTAACTGGTTTATAGCTACGCAGATAGCAAGCACATCATTTTATAGTGGTTATGCTTCTGGTGCTTCATGTTGCAAATTTTGATTGGCGCCATTGCTTCTGATCAGATGAGGCATTTTGAACTGCTTCGGACTTAAAACGGGGGGGGGGGGGGGGGATGACGTGTACGTATCTGTCTGGTCATTTTTAAACATTCTGAATTCATTATCAACTTTTTTATATTGTGAACAAACCATGTCTTAAAGTGAAATAAAAAAAAATCTATGCAAGTAGATTCTTACTGTGATGAGCAGCTTCGGCTAAATACAGTGGATATGAAAGTCTACACGTCCCAGTTAAAATGGCAGGTTTTTTATCATGTAAAATAAACGAACCCAAGATAAATCATGTCGGATGTTTTTCCACATTTAACGTGATGGAGCAAGCAACAAATTTCAAGTGACAAACAAACAGAAATGTTTTGGGGAAAAAGAGAAAATTTACAGTTACCTGGTTGCGCAAGTGTGCACATTTTGTTAATGCACTTTTTCTTATATTGCAGTACTTTTTGCGTAAGAGTCCGCCAACTTCTATTACACTCTTACTTGCAAATTACGAGGGGATCTCCTGCGCCTCTTCAAGTCCTTCCACAGGTTTTTGATAGGATTTAGATCTGGGCTCTTATTGGGATATTCCAAAACGTTGACCACCTAGTTGAAAAGCCATTCCTCTGTTGACTTGGATTTGTGCTTAGTTTCATTATTGTTCTGGAAAGTTTCTTCATCTTCAACTGTCTAACAGAGGCCTGCAGGTTTTGTGCCAAAATAGAATGGTATTTGGAACAATCCGTAATGGAGCTATCTTGACTAGAGCCCCAGTCCCAGATGAAGAGTAGCAGCCCCAGAGCTTGATAATGCCACCACCGTGCTTCACTGAGGCTATAGTGATCTTTGGGTGATTGTTTATGCAGCAAACATATCTTTTACAATTATGCCTAAAATGTTCTACCTTGGTCTTATCAGATCATGACATATTTTGCCACATAGTTTGGGGTGATTTTAGGTGAGCTCTGCTACAGTATTTTTCAAGTACTTGGTTCGATCTACTGAAATACTTTCAGTGCTGCAAATTAATGGTGAAAATGATAATCATGATTATTGTGCTTAATACTGAAAGTATGATTGTTTTGTTTCTAATAATTTCTATGGTCCATGTAGTTGATAAGCGTCTATTCCTTTAACTGGATAAATATCTGAATTAAAATAAGACTGTCACATTAAGTTTTATTATTAATGAAAATGAACACAGAGAGGAAAGTAGTTTATTTATTTATTTTTTTGAATGAAGCGGTTTGTGGTACAGCAGCTGGAAGTTGTTATTCACTTGCGTGTATTTGTGTGTATGTTCTGTGTGCAGTGTGTGAATGCCGGTATGGACACTCTGACTCTGGCCCGGTTTGTGTGTGAGCTCAGTCTGCTGGAGATGCAGTTTGTCCCTGTACAAGCGTCTCTGCTGGCCTCCGCTTGTCTACTCGTCGCCCTGGTAACCAAGGACCTGGGGGGATGGGTAAGTGTGTCTGAGCACCTCGTAACATTGGACACAAATTTACACACACCACAGTATGAGAATCCAACTTATCTCCCTTTCTGTAACACACTCCTCCAATCATATTCATTAAGTCGCTATTCATCAGATTTATCTTTGGCTCATCTGTGTGATCAAACACACATCTTCATGGAAACTGAGCAGGACATTTTAAGAGTAACGATATGCAGTAAAATCATTGTCCATAATAATTACATCACTAACAGTGTTAACTGTAGTAATAATAACAAATGCAAAATTATGGAACAGGATGCGATTTAGTTTTGACGTATTTTTGTAAATTACTAATTTATTTTTGGTGCTCGTTTGATGCAAATAGCAAGGTTGCATTTTTTTTTTTTTTTGTAAGTCATTTTCTTCTGTATGCCACGTCAAGTAGGTTAGTCAAGATTATTCCTTTCTATCTTAAGCTAAGTTAATTTATTTGTTAACTATTTGTTATTAATTTAAGACTGACACACTGCGTTTTTATCAGTTTAGAGTTGCGGTAAATGTTGTGGAACATCCATGAAACTAATTGGGGGGGTGCTTCCCCCTCTTTTCCCCTCGCTTTTAAATCGCTTATGAATGCCCATTCAGCCGTGCGCATTTCGCTTTCGAATTAGCAGACACGTTCAGTGTTTAATTGTAGCGTCTGTTCTCCAACTGAACTAAATGATTTTTATTGCTATAAAAAGGCAAAACGACTGTGGGGCGGTGGGCAAGTGATGTAATCGGTGTGTGGCCCGAACACCGTGCAACACAGACTATCACAGCAAGCCTAATACCTTACATACCTTCCAAGAGTATAGCCGGTAACCTCCTTATATTTTGTATGCTCACAAAATGAAAGCATTAAAGCTTGCTGTACCTCTTTACGACCGCTGGTTGCTGGTCCTGAAAGCCTTGTTGACGTGTATGCTGTCTCTCTCTCTCTCTCTCTCTCTCTCTCTCTCTCTCTCAGACGCCATCTCTGCAGTTCCACTCGGGCTACAGTGTGGAGGATCTGGCGCCCGTGGCTCGAAAGCTCCAGCACATGCTGAACAGTCCGTCTGACAGCAAGCTTGCCACTGTCCGCAGCAAATACTCTCACAAGTAAGCTCATTCAGCCAAGCCTTTTAGTGTGCTGCACATATGACTGCACATTCCATCATTTATTCTTATGCTCTTGTAGCACTAGGACTATACTGTACGTTAAATTAAACCTGGCCAGGAAGCTGCCTTTTAACATTCTACTAGTTACATTGTGTTTACCGTAATTTTGGAACATTAAGATAAGACAAGATTAAAATGTGTTAGTTCAGCTAAAAAAAATCTAACTAGCCATGGTTTTCTTTATCACTTTAGCAGCTTTACTCCAGTAACTTGCAGATGCATATATGATGACTATTAATTTGTTGTTGCACATCACTTAGTTATGTTGGTTGTATAACACTTTAAACACTTCGGGACTGCTGTTGTTCTAGGAAAATAATCCAAGATGTGGTGTGAAGTATGAAATACACCTGCTCTTCCCACCCCAATATGCATTATTTTCCTATTACAGCATCTCCTGATGTGTTTTATTCCTTTTATACAACAGAAGTTTCCAGCGAGTACAATTTTAAATGTATTAATGAAAGACACTGTGCTTTTTAACCCTTTAGAGTTGTGAGCAGTCTGCCAGACAAGTTAATTCCTGTTATCTCCGATATTATAGCAGCTATAAACGTACTGACTTTGGAGATGCCTTCCATAAATGTTACAGAAAGCTTCATGTCAGTCCTACATTTTAGTTTGTAAAATAAGACATTTTCTTAAGCATCCACCATGCAAATCTCTGTCTAACTTGTTGTATATAGAAATTATAACATTAGAGTCATATTGATGAGCTCCTACTATTATATCAATGCAGCTGGCATCATTATCAGAGCTGCTGTTATTTGAAAATGAATCAAGTCCTTCTGACCAATCTGAAATGAGAATTCAACAGCACTGTGGTATAATTAGAATTACAGCGCTCCAAAAAAACAAACACCACCACCACTTTGAGTTTCATTTAAAATGAATGATCCCATGTCTCCAGAAGATGTTTGAAAATCTTTGAGCTGTTTGACTGGCGCAGCAGTTCATTCATATTTGATGGCGCAGATGACAGTTGACATGTCAGTGTGGATTTTCCCTCCATATTGTTTAACATCCAGCTTCTTTTTCTGACAGGGTTTTCTTTGAAGTTGCTCTGATGCCTACCGTGAGCTTGGAGACGCTTGAGAGGTTTCTGAAGTGAGCTTGAAGAGATCATTTGTAATCAAAAAACCATGTAAATATTTGTACTTAATGTTATATATCTGCTCGTGTATAAGGCATGCGGTTATGCAGGAAGCATGTTTGTTTATGTTTGGAAGTTTTCTTAGTGCAGTTTTAGATCGCTGAAAACAGTAGACAACCTAGTGTAATAACACATACGAATATGTTGTTAAAATTGTTAAATTGTATTTTATTGATAATATTTCTAGGTTGTTGATCAGTGTTTTAAAAGAAGTGTTCAAGTGCTGTTCTTAAAATGCGTGTTTTATGTATTTGAACCATGTTATTAAACCATGTATATGTATTTCTGTAAATATATATTTTTTCAGTATTATAACAACCCTATTGTATGTGTTGGTTGTAATATTTCTATGTTTTAGTCTTTGCATTTGATTAAAACAAATAACATATCGTGTGTGTGTGTGTGTGTGTGTGTGTGTGTGTGTGTGTGTGTGTGTGTGTGTGTGTGTGTGTGTTGACTTTGTGTTGTAGTAACAGGGCTTGACCAAAAGAGGGCAACATATATTTGACCGATGTGTATTGAGTTGCCACTTTATCTCTACTTTGTACCTACAGTAATTAGCCCCTTTATTAGGAGATGCTGCCATGTTCGCTCAGTTACTGACAGCAGGTCAGAGCCCTCCAGAATTATTGGACCTTTCATAAAAATGAGCAGAAATTTATCGTGTAAAACAAACATAACACACAATTCAAAATCTTCACTCAAATGAGGAGACAGTACGAGATTGATCAACCAACTATAATAATATCTGCTTGGTGGTGGTTCTCTGATGGTCCCTTTTTGTTTTTGGGCTGATGCGTATAGAGACAGAGGAGCTGCAGTTGGGAATTGTGCACCCAATATGTAACCTATATTGTAAGTACAGTGAAAGGTTGTGAACCCTTTTAGAATTTTCTATATTTCTGCATAAATATGAACTAAACCATCAGACTTTCACAGAAGTAGACAAAGAGAAGTTAAACAAATGAGACACACATATTATACTTGGTCATTTATTTATAGAGGAAAATGATCCAATATTACATACCTGTGAGTGACAAAAGTATGTGAACCATTTAGGATTAGCAGTTAATTTGAAGCTGAAATTCTAGTCAGGTGTTTTCAATCAATGGGATGACAATTAGATGTGTGTGAGAGTGCCCTGTTTTATTTAAAGAGCACCTATTATGATTTTGAAACGTGCCTAATTTTGTTTTAAAGGTCTCATACAATTGATTTACATGTATCCAAGGTCAAAAAACACTTTAATGTGCTCATAATTTAAACTGCAGGTTACCCCCCCGCCCCCCGTCAAAAATGGCTCGTTTAATGATCCGTTGTAAAGGATTCGTTCTGAACTCCTCCTTTCAGAGAGCATACTTTGCTCTGATTGGTCTGATGTCTCAGCGTGTGACTAAAAGGAAATGCCCATTACTATAACGAGTTTCAGCTCCGTCAGTGAAGACCAGAGGCAGGGCTTTTTGTTACAAACCTAAATGGTCTGCACTTACATAGCACTTTTTATCCAAAGCACTTTACACTGTGTTTCATTCACCCATTCACACACACACCACTGGTAGCAGAGCTGTCATGCAAGGTGCTAACCTGCCATCGGGAGAAACTTGGGGTTCAGTGTCTTGCCCAAGGACACTTTGGCATGTGGAGTCACGTGAGCCGGGTATCAAACCACCAGCCCTATGATTAGTGGACAACCCGCTCTACCACCTGAGCCACAGCTGCCCGCAAACCTACGTAGGTTAGTACAGGAAGTAAGTCTGGAATTACTAACGACTTGTTTCAGCTGTTCAGAATTGGTTCCTTCTTTTGGAAGTCAATAACTCAGTTTATAGTGCGCTTTGATTTTTTTGAAACTTTGCAGACATTTTTACATTTACAAACAGCTCTATAACACACTACATGAAAGGTAATATTCGAAAAACCATAATAGGTGCTCTTTAAAGAACAGGGACCTGATCTTCACAACACGTTTGTGGAAGTGCATCATGGCACGAACAAAGGGGATTTCTGTGGTCCTCAGAAAGAGTTGTTGATGCTCATCAGGCTGGAAAAGGTTACAAAATCCACACCACCAATCCACAGTCACATAGACTGTGATGGCAATGGAGGGCATTTAAGACCATGGTTACCCTCCCCAGGAGTGATTGACCAACAAAGGTCACTCCAAGGTCACAAAGGAACCCAGGGTAACTTCTAATCAACTAAAAGCCATGTTCATGAGTCCACCATTAGGAGAACAACAATGGTGTGCATGGCAGGGTTGCAAGGAGAAAACCACTGCTCTCCAAAAAGAACATTGCTTCCCTTCTGCAGTCTGCTAACAAATACGTGGACAAGCCAGAAGGCTATTGGAAAAATGTTTTGTGGACAGATGGGACCAAAATAGAACTTTTGGTTTAAAAGAGAAGTATTATGTTGGGAGAAAGGAAATGATGCATTCCAGCATATGAACCTTATAACATCTGTGAAATATGGTGGTCATATCATGGTTTGGGGCTGTTTTGCTGCATCTGGGCTGGGATGACTTGCCATCATTGATGGAACAATGAATTCTGAATTATACCAGTGAATACTAAAGGAAAATGTCAGGACACTTGTCTGTGAACTGAATCTCAAGAGAAAGTGAGTCATGCAGCAAGACAACGACCCTAAGTACACAATTTGCTCTACCAAAGTATGATTAAAGAAGAATAAAGTTAATGTTTTGGAATGGACAAGTCAGTGTCCTGACTTTAATCCAATAGAAATATTGTGGAAAGTCCTGAAGGAAGCAGCTCATGTGAGGAAACCCACCAACATCCCAGAGCTGAAGCTGTTCTGTACTGAGGAATGGGATGAAACTCCTCCAGGTGCAGGACTAATCAGAAATGTTTAGTTGCAGTTATTGCTACACAAGGGGGTCACACCAGATTCTTTTGCCAGTCACAGATATGTAATAATGCGTCATTTTCCTTCAATAAGTAAATCACCAAATATAATATTTTTGTCTCATTTGTTTAATTGGGTTCGTTTGATCTGCTTTTAGGACTTGTGTGAAAATCTGATGATGAACCACAAACTTTCAAGCACCACTGTATGCAAGGAGTAAAACATGACAGAGTGTGCTGTTCTAGGAAAATAATCCATGACAGTGTGATGCGAAGCGAACGTCCCCATGTGTTTTTATTCACCTTATACCACAGCGACCTGCCAGCCATTACAATTTTTCATTTATTAATGAGCAGGATTTATAGGAACATATAATGTTGTGGAATGGCTTTGAGACAAGTCTTCAGTTGCATTATTGCAGCTATAAACAGTCATTCCCTCACCAGTCTCTCTCTTTATCTCTCTCAAAGTTGAGAGAAAGTTAAGAAAGTGTAGCTTGTCATGTTACTGTGGATAAAACACAAAATGGAGGAAAACTTACTGACTGTTACAAAGCGCTGACACTGGAGACTCCATCCATACAAGTTAACTAAACGAGTCCTAACAGAAAGCTTCACCACTTCAACGATTATACATTTTTCTTTGTTAAATAACATGGTTTTTTTTTTATTTGTTTATTATTATCCTTAGATTATGTATATTGTTTGCCCTAAGTCCCTGTGAATGAGCTGTTACTAAATAACAATGACTTATTAAAATGAGCACATTAATATAAACCTATCATTTGAGTTACATCTGGAACTACTGTGAGGGTTGTGCTGTATTAGAAAATTATTTTTTAAGAGTATTAAACAGCACTGTGATGTAAATTAAACTAACAATCACTAAATCAGCACCATCAGCCACTGTACTGTAGTACTGTAGTATTATTTCTTCCTGCCTCTCACAGCAAACCCGTCCGGAAGCAATAATGTTTGTTTTTTTTGATATAGGTGCAAAAACCAAACGGGAAACATAGCTCCTTCAACCACAAAGTTTTATTCAAGAGAAATTCAATTTGTATTGAGCAACAGAGGGCACATTTTTTATTCTGTCCAGGCCCTTGCTTCAGGTAATCAGCATTCTGCGACCCTTGATTATGTGCTTTAGGATTGCTGGGAGCAAGTATATGCCAATCCATTACAGCTGCTGCTACAGCTTGTCACTTTGCTCTGTTCAGAGATCAGTTCGGTGATTATACGCAGAAGTTTAGCTCAGGCTTCGGACAGATGATGCTGGCTGGAGATCTGCAGGATCAGGAACGTTGAGTGGACATGGCATGTTTTGACCACATCTTGTTTCTGTTAAGTATTCAAGGAGCTGGACGACATGCTGTGTTCAGTCGGTATCTTAGCTATCTCTTTGGTGGGTTACTATTCTGCTGTTATCAACAGTTTGTGCTTTGTGTTACTAAGTGGTGGCTATCAATAAAAGAACACTAGTGAGACAAGTTAGCATGATGTATTACTGCTGAATTAATGGAATACTCCAGCACTTTTCAATCTAATCTTTCTTCAGTGTACGTGTAGTGCATGTGCAAATACTGTGGACAATACGTGTGTACTGAGAAAGAACAGAACTCTAGTTTACTCCAAGTGCTCTTGTAATGGAAGTCTAAGGGCAGTGGTTGAAAATTGTTTAAATATCCGACTATATAGCTACCATAAACCTAAAACTACACTGTCAATATACTGTACTGTAGGTCTTACCTCTACATCCACATGTGAGTTGTATTGCATTTTCCTGTGTTTAACTACAGTATGAAATATATTTTAACATGTGTAATTTTTACAGTAGTGTGTATACATTTTGGCCACTAACATCTCATATAAAAACTCAAAAAATGGACAGCTCACTCCAATTATTGACAATCGCAAACTTTACACTTCCACAATCGACAAACTGGCTAATGTGAACATAGACCTTCAGACTTTTGGATGAGACAGGCATGAGAGAAAGTCTAATCAAAACTGTTTCTAAGTAGCTTTCTCCAATTTTGTCCAATTTTCCTACACTGGATTGATGCAGTAAACAATAATTCCAGTAATACCACATTATGTTCGTAACACAATCACAAATTCTTCCATCTGAAAATGTAGTCCCATGTCCTAAAGGACAATTTGTAGAGATTTAAAGCTGAACTGACCAAATCCCCACCTTCCTAACAAGCTGGGATATGTGAAGAAAAGAATTTCACTATGCTGTAATGTATATGAGACAAATAAAGGCTTTCTCTTCTTTTTCTTCTTCTTCGTTTTCTTCTTCTTCTTCTTCTTCTTCTAATTAATGAATGCGTTCTACAAAAATAGGTTCTTCTCATTAATGAATATTGACTGCCCTAAAACTGCCATTATACCATATACAGCTCTGTTGAACTCTTGAATATGATTGGTCAGAAGGTGTGGATCAATTTTCTATAACAACATCTCTGATTCTGGCTGTAAGGCAAATCCCAGTTTTAACATGCTCATTCTAATACATTATCGTTTCCATGGTATCAGCTCATTCTCGAGGACTTGCAGTGAATGGTGGACACTTCACATAATCTAAGTCTAATAGTCTAATAATGAATGGCTTTAAAAGGTGTTGTTATGAAACACATAAAACACATAATAGGGGTAAGTGGTTAAGATGGCGGCCTGCTGATTGGAAGGTTGTGAGTTCAAGTCTTAGCATTACCAAGCTTCCACTGCTGAGCCCTTGAGCAAGGCCCTTAACCCTCAACTGCTCAGTTGAGTAAATGAGATAAATGTAAGTTGCTGTGGATAAAGGGCATCCACCAAATGATATGGTGAAGCTTTCTGCAAGGAGATGTTTATTTAGAATTTATGGATAGAGTCTCCAGTGTCAGTGCTATGTAACAATCGGAGGTGTAACTGAAAGTTTCCTGCTATAGGAAAGTTAAGGACAGAAGATGGTGGATGAAGGTGAGCTTTGTGGTTACTCGGTAAGAAGCTGCAGTTTTTGTCTTAGTAACATCAAGAGAAGTTTCAAAACTTGCTTTGTGGATGTTCCATAAACATTAAACTTAAATATAAAATAATAAGAACTAAAAAAAAAAGAAGTAATGAGTAAAACGGCATTGCCAATTTACTGTGGTATAAGAGGAATGAAACACTGTTCCAGGAACATAGTCAACATTGGGGGTGGTAACCTTAACTCCACCTCATATCAGGCAGCATCACACCACCCTATCATAGATTATTTTCCTATAACAGCATACCCATCATGTTTTCTTCCTTACTGACACTTCAATTATAAGTGTGGCTCAAGAAATCCAGTTTTCTTTGTGCAGGGAAACGTGAAATTCTTGCTACAGACATAGGAGGCAGATATTAGTTTAAAACCCCTCTTGTGTATTCCTTTAACGTGTATGCACAAGTTTGTAAGACTCCTCATCCTGCATTTTATTGAAACAAACGAGTGTGTATATATAGAGGAGGTCATACAGTATAAGATGGATACTGCAATATATTGAGGAAAATTAGTTCACAATAAATGGTGCAAGACTTTATATTTATATTTTGTAAAATATCTGTTTGGGAGGTTTTAATATTTAGTATTTTAATAGCAAATCACAACCCTAATCATCTTCCATGATTAATGTATACTGTCTCAGTTTTATATAGTTCGCAAAAAAAGCTCTTCCTTTAACCAGTCTTATAAACAACAAATGGACAGAATCCCATTTTTTTGTGACAAATTGCTAGATGAGTTTTTTTTTATCCATTATTCCAGTGTGTCTGAAAAAGCATCATCATGAAGCAATAACAGACCAGCCCTAGCCACTATAACACATGGGCTGGTGTGGAGAGGACAAATAAATCAGTGGTTCAAGGAAGAGTAAAGTATAGTCATTTAGGACAGTGAGAAATTCTCAGCAGGCTAATATGTAGCTGGATATTTGTCCCAGAAACCAGGTTGCATACATCTGCTTGAGTGACCTTGATGTGTTTTATAGCCTGAATTACAGACAAATCCGTCAGCTAATGGTGTGTGGTGCACTGTATGCTCATTGTGTTTAATGATTCTGTATATCTGTCTTTTCGGTGAAGTGACCTTGATAGCGAGGTGATGAGAAATTGTGCACTTTGTGTTCTGCATTTGATGTGGGTGTATATAGATAATTTCACACTGTGCACGATTAAGTGACGCAAATGTTTGACGTGATGATGCTCTTGAATCGAAACAATAGATCCCTATGGAGCTGTTCACACCGGACACGATCATTCGCGCCACGCCAAAGTGACACTTTTTTTCGTCCAGTGTGTCAATTTTTTTCCTGTTGCTCTGCGAGGAAACGGGCCGTCCAATTAGATTTGAGCTTTAGATTAGTGCCAGGTGTGCATCCTCACAACCTGGCTTCTCCGTCCTCCTCTCAAAGTTAGTTTCTGTGCTTCTTAACAGTTTGTGTTGCGGTGTTTAACCACCAACATTTACGTGATTCTTCTTCTTTTAGTGGTCAAAGACGGTAGGCTGATCAGATGAATAGTGGGTTGCGCCACCTAGTGTGCAGGTGCAGCACCGTTGGTCGGCGATTCGATTTGCTTTATCGCGTGGTGCTCAATGAGAAAGGAGAGTGTGAGAGAGAAGAAGAGAGGGTTCTGATATGGAGATTCATTGCCTCATTGTTCTGTTCATGTTCTTTTAAGATGGGCATTAAAAAGGCTTTGTTTACATCAAGGTGATATATAGTTACAGCAGTAAGTACTGTGGGCTTTCCTTTATGCAGATAATGTAAAACAAAAACATTGTCAAAAGAAAATCTAACGGGGGCATGGTGGCTTAGTGGTTAGCACGTTTGCTTTGCCCCTCTGGGGTTGGGGATTTGAATCCCGCCTCTGTCCTGTGTGTGCGTGGAGTTTGCATGTTCTCCCCGTGCTTCAGGAGTTTCCTCTGGGTACTCTGGTTTCCTCCCCCAGTCCAAAGACATGCGTTGTAGGCTGACTGGCATTTCCAAATTGTCTGTATTGTCTACCGACCCCACACCTTCTGGACAGCGGTCAAGTGGTATTTTGGGATAGTCCTTTGTACAAGACTCACAACATGCCACAACATTTCAAAGTGATAGAGGTCAAGCCTTTTTTCTCATTTTGAAATGAGAAATTTCTTCAGTTTGTGCCACTCAGTAGTCCTGTCATTGTGTGTGACCCCATCTTCTTTAAATGCTGTTGGACTCCAAATAGAACAATGTGTATTTTTCACAAGGTTTTTTACTTTTGCCACAGAGTGTATTTTGAGCAGTGTTGATGAAGTCTACCTAATTTATTTATTTATTTGTTTGTTTGTTTGTCTATTTATTTATCTTCAAGCAGGACGGTTAGTACTGTATGAACCTTCTAACCATTCCAGTCTTGTTCAGTGTTTCTTTCTCAGTGCGACTGCATCCTTCTGCTAGCTTTGGGTACTATTATCTATAATTGCCCAGGAACTAAGAGTACTTGTGTGTGGTGCTTGTACTACTGTTTGTTCCTGATTGGTTATAAGCACTCCATCACACAATTTGCAACACTATACACACTGACTAGAGATGTACTGATCGCGATACTGGTCTGATGCCATGCTCATTTACTTGCACTTGTACTTGTGAAACATTCTCCGATACCATATGATACTATGTGACATAATCCTAGTGTAGATTTTCACGCTAATGAACAGACAACAAAATGACAGTGATCTGGACATATTTCACAATTAATGTTGAAAGCAAAGCAGACTGCAAACTGTACTCAAAAATATCAAGAGAAGGAGCATTTTCCTACCATACCTGATAAAACGTGTATCTTTAATAGAAAGTGTGAAGGCACACACACACACATTTATTTCTGAGTGTGGAGCAGTGAAGCAAGTGTTCACACAAACCGTCACTCGTGAGAGCACTTCAGTTCTGCGAGCACTAAGCACTGAATCACACATGCTTCCTTTCCCCTGGCTTGCCAGGAGAAAGCCTGGCTTTACACTCTGCTTGCGAGTCAAGGTGAATTTCATGGCACTTTTGTACACAGTTTTATTGACCATGCTCTCTGATGCTGCTCTGTGCTCTCAGTTTGTTTGCACTCATGCTCTTTATCAATGCCCTTTAAATGCTATAACGTTTTAAAAATAAATCTTAGCACCAGGACTTCACTGCTAGCAAGACAAGGCAACCAACATAAAAAGAGCTAAATAAAATGTTGCATGATGCCCCTGAATGCTTAATACCACAGAGGTTAATTATTTTGTTTTTATCAGTATCAACAAGTACTATACTCGTACTCT
The DNA here is from genome assembly GCF_023375685.1 of Ictalurus furcatus. NCBI lineage: Eukaryota > Metazoa > Chordata > Actinopteri > Siluriformes > Ictaluridae > Ictalurus > Ictalurus furcatus. The sequence goes on from NC_071261.1 coordinate 24,710,929, forward strand.
GTGTGGAAAAAATGGTATGGATTCATCTCAAACACATCTCTATGACGGACAAAAAAAAAACCAGTAGTCTGGTTTATATAGGGCCATCAGAGCAACAGGGACGAGCTGGTATTTGACCCGGCACTTTTCAAACTGCTGTGGAGCTGACCCAGTACTTCAGGCAATAACAGACAGGACTGACTCTGTTGAAAAACCAATCAAAACTTCCAATTCAGCTGGGGGTTGGGACATTTCTCCTAAAGGGGATCTCCTGTGAGCGATAACGGGTTTAACCACACTTTGGTGCTCACTGGCACTTAATAATAGTGTCATAATAATAATCAGTATCGCTAACTTTTTCAATATTTTAAGTGACATCCGCTCATATTCTGTATTCTGAATCGATTATAGGAACTAACAACTCTAAACGACCTACTCTGATATTCATTAAAAGGTTTGTGTATCATTAATAGCTCAAATTTGTAGTAAATATCATTAAAGCATCACATTTTTCCCAACCACTTTTGGAGTACTGACTCCACCCCTGGGTTTATTGTTTGTGCTGGTAAAAGGTGTGCTGTTTCTGTCACTTTAAATAAACCTTCAAAGTTTGTTTGTCCTCAAAAGTCATACAAAACAAATGATGATTTTTATAGCACAAACATTTTCACATTCTCGCAAAAGTTTTAGTGCATTAATCACATCCGTACAATGTTATTTTTCTTTGGCCATGTTTTGAAATTAGGATCATCTTAAATGTTGATGTTTTGTTCTTATTGCAGTTATTACTACTGAATTTCAGCATCTGCCCATGAGTTTTTTCCTGGGAAATTTGTTGCAGCTTGTTTAAGTTGAACTTAAACTGCTCAAGCTGGATCACCAAATGTCTGATCAGATAAAGGAACAACATTAACCAGCACTTTTTCCTGATTTAAAATGATGATGACAGACACTTACTGTTGTCTCCTTTAAATTCATGAAAAATGAACTAAAACCCCTAATTCTCTTGTTAACATCCAGAATGATCTGTTCCTCTCAGGATTTCATCCTCAAGTTGTCTCAGACAGGGAGTTCTTCTTGCCACCGTCATCTTGGGGCTTGCTCTTCAGGAATCCAAATCTACATCCACATTTCTGGAAAGCTGCTTTGTGAAAAAAGCTATTGTTAAAAGCACTGTACAGATAAAACTTAAATGAATTGAAAGGTCCTGCAGATCACCAGCTTTTTTTTTTCTATAGTAAGCTCTTGCATTTATCCTCGTTGGAGGTCTACAGTTAGTGACAGCAGCAATAGACCTAAATGTCTCCCCTCTGTAAAATCCCTGCTTGACTGAGGACTGATCTCTGATTCAGCAACTTCTCAAAGGTCCTTTGAAATCTGTTCTGATCACAGCTGTACTACACTTGACAGAATTCTGTTTTGAGCATTTCTGTAGCAGAGCAGGACAATATGATGTGTGTGTGTATGTATATATATATATATATATATATATATATATATATATATATATATATATATATATATATATAAAACCCAAACACTGGCTGTAGTTCAGCAACTGTATTTTCTTGTTGTTGTTGGTTTGTTTTAAACAAGAACCAGTACAGCTTCTGTAGTAGATCCTTGGTTGCATTTATCGAATGAGATGCATTCATGTAAATTGTTTAGCTGAAGGCAGGTCAGAAAGAAATTAGAAAGGTATGCTTTGACAAAAATACAATATTTAAAGATGAACAGACAGAGAGATTATTCCATAGATGTGGAATATATGAAGAAAGGCCAGTGTCCTTCATATTACATTAAACCTTTTTCACCGACTTTCCTGTAGAGATGCTTTGTGTGACATTGCACCAAAAGAAATACACTGTACACCATGTACATTCAACTATTCATTCAAATTGTATCCCCCCCCCCCCCAAATAGTCTTTAAAAAAAATTGTTTCTTTATGTACAATCCTGATCACAAGCTGGAGTGCAATATCATGGACCAACTAACACTTGGACCACTGTTTTAAAGACACTTTTTTTTTTTGCTTTGGGCGATGTTTTCTAATTATATCGAAGCAGCATCATCATCATCATCATCTCTTCATAATCACATGCATGAGTAGCTTTGCGGTGACTGTAGTTAGGTCTCCTGCAGATGGGATTCATTTGGAAAAATGTGGTATGTTCAGTCAGTGCTGTTAATCAGCTCGCCCCAGCCCCTGCTTTGCAGAGTGGGTGGCCAAATGACAAGTAAACAATGAATTAATTTTTAATGCTTGTACAGAGCAGCATGGCATTAACTCTGGAGAAGAGTGCACCGCCCTTCTGCCACGGGAAGATTTGTTGTGAGGAACTCTGGGAATGACAGGAAGAGAATTAAGAACATCGAGCCTCATTGTTTGGTGGAAATCACAGAGAATGGAAATAGGGTGTGAGTTTTAAGTAGGGACACATGCCAGTCTCTGGAGTGGGTGTCCTAACACATCACATTTACATTTAAGGAAGTCATTTATTTCTGAACCGACACTTCCTTGTCTCCTTATTTTTTTATTATATATTTTTTTTTTCGTTTTTTGCTTGACAGACCAGTTTTCATCAACCCCCTTCTTTTAACCATGTACCACACCCACAACTCCTTCTGCCTTTTCATTCTCTCATCCCTGCAGCTTCATGGTGTGTAATGGTACAGTTGTGGCCTGTTTCAAGTGGAACACTGAAAGGTTCTGTTTGTCTGCCAGTGCTAATCACTAGGTAGACAAATGGAGGTAGACACTTTGAGTCAGTGTTTATTTCACCTGTCTGCATGGTACGAACTGCTGGGAAATGCAACAAGAGAACACAGCATTGGCTCTGACTGCATTGGCTCTGGAAATTATTCGAGTGGATGTGGGGAGAGAGAGAGAGAGAGAGAGCGCAGTCTTTTATCGGATGTAGTGGAAATCCTTCTCTTTCTTATGCAACTAAATATGGAATGGTTTACCAAATTGAGAACAAACTGGTAACTACAGTACATCATGTTAAAAAGCAGATAAAGAAATATTTTTATACACTTTTTTTTTTTTAAAGAATTTCTTTCACGTCACAGTGGAGTCGGACGCTATCCTGGGAACACTGGGTGTTGGTTGGAAATACACCCTCCAGTTCATTCCAGGACACCATGCACACACATTCCCATCTAGGGGCAGTTTAGCAAAGCTAATTCACCTAATGGCATTATTCTGGGGGTGGGAGGAAGCCAGAGAACCCAAATTAAACCAACAAGGGCGCAGGAGAACATGAGAAACTCCACACAGACAGTAACCTGAAATCAGGATCGAACCCTGGATCTCATTTTTGTTTTTCTTTTATAACCCCTTTTGTTATTAATTCCTATGTTACTACTTACTCTTATTCTTCTTTAAATTTGTTCATATCTTCTTATTAATGCTGCTCATGTTGTGTTTCTATCTCTTATCACTTTTATTATCTTTTCAATACCTTTGTGAAGAATGTTTGCATTTTATGTATGAAAGGTGATATACGTATAAATTTTATAAGTATTATTATTTAAAACCTGTAGATATCATTCCTGCAACAGAACACTCTACTACAGGTTGGTTGGCTATTTAAATACTAAACCACTTATTCCTTCCACTACCATTTTGATCTTTATCCTTTTCTTGCTCTATTTCAGAAAGCACAGCTGAAAACAAACATTGTTTTTTTGTGTTTTGTTAGTTTGTTTGTTTTTTGCAATATTGCCAGAATTACAGCCAAATGTGCTAAAAGAATAATATAGGCGCATTAACCTTGTTGGGAATCTTGTGGCATAATCAACAGTGCTTATCTAGCTTTTCAGAATAACCCAATCTGAAGAAATCAATGCCTTTCCAATTATGGTAATTATATCTAAAAAATGAAACAAGTAAAACCTGTGCATCTCACAGAATGTTTCATATTTCACTGTAAACAAAGTCTTGATTAAACTTGACAAAACATTGGCACATTATTTGCATGAAGACAAGATAAAATAGGCTTTTGTCAAAGCAGCCTATTTACTGTTTGCAAAAAAATGACAGCTATTACAAAAAAAAAACCCCAAAAATAAATGAAAACGAGACAAGTCTTGCATAAAAGCTCCAGCGCAAAACCAAAGAAGCAAAATTTGTACAACAAACTTTTCTTGGCTGATCGAACCTATTTGTTTAAGATGAGAATTGTGTACATTTCATTTCTGGCCTGAGTGCTTTTCGAATGAGATACAATACAGTTCAGGTTTTGCCAAACGTTACTGCTTTACTGGACCTGACAGCAAACCTGTAAGTAAATTTTTTTTCATTAAAAAAACCCCTACATATCTCAAATCTTTAGGGACCTGGTAAGTTCCTGAGTTCAGGTTACTATCAGTGTGGAGTTTCATATGTTTTTCCTGGGTCTATGTGGATTTTGTGTGTATCCTCCAGTCTCTAAAAATGTCAGCAGTTGGATTGAATGTAAATTGCCTCTTGTGCGGTTGTGTGTGCATGGTGCTGTGATGGACTGGTGTATTCCAGTCGCACAGCCAGTATTCTCAGGATAGGCTCTGGATCTATAAAAGTCTACAGTATAAAGAAAATAAATGGATGAATATTGATTTATTTCTTCATCTCTCATACCTTCTCCTTCTTCCAATATTCCAGTGTTTACCAGCCCTAATCGTGGAATAGTATTTCTTTGCACATGTCCTTCTCTAAAACACTCATGTAGACCTGGGAAGGACTGTTTAATAGCCTATTAATTTGATCAGGTGTGGTATAACTGGGGGGCATGGTAGCTTTGTGGTTAGTACGTTTGCCTCACACTTCCAATTGTAGGCTGATTGGCATCTCTAAATTGTCCATAGTGTTTGATTGTGCCTTGCGATAGGTTGGCACCCCATCCAGGGAGTCCCCTGCGTTGTTCCCAGAGTCCCCAGGGATAGCCTCCTTGCTCCCTGTGTAGGTACAGAAAATGGATGGATGGATAGATGGATGGTATAACTGGGTTGGATACCACTTAAGCATCATTGTTCTTGTCTTATTTTGGATTTCCCTCCATTTTCTCTCAGTTTGGTCTTGCCAATAACTCCCCATCACATGACAGCTTCTAGCCAGGGAGGGTGAAGGCTAGCACATCCTTCCTCAGAGACATGTGAAGCCAACTTCTACATCTTTTCAAACTGCTGCTGATGTAGCAGCACAAGACAGCGTAACACACCATGCGCTATCCACCCTCTTCTACATACATTAGCTTCCAATTGGCTAGTCTTGCTGTGATTGACAGGACAAACAGAGCATGGCCAGTTTTGCCATAGATGGCTGTGGCATTGTCAGGATTTGAATAATCTCTCCCGACAATAGGGTGAACATGTTTCTGTTTCTGCTGCCACTCAGAAACCCGAATATTTCCTCTGCTGGATTCACATGGTTATTTATAGCATGTCGCCTATTTTATCTCATGTGTTTCTCTCTCTGTCTGCTTCTTTCTACACTTTGCTGAAACTTCTTTTGATGCATTATTGGGGTTGTTCACTGAAATTATGCTACATATCTCCCAATTACAGCTATTCAGCAGCACCACTCCACCCACATCAGTAACACAGAGAGAGGAGCAATACAGGAGGGAGGGAGGGAGGAGAAGAAGGAGTCCACTCCACTTCCACACCTGATGTTACTCAGTACACCAGAGCACTGATGAATTCTAAGTATTGGTTCATTTTCTTTGTACAACAGTGGTGTTGAATTCTCAGATCATAAGGTGTGGATTCATTTTCTACCCTGAAACTAGTTCCGGCTGCAACATAACCAATGGGTTTATATTAATACATTCATTCTAATAATTATTGTTCCTATGGTAACTGCAAATTCACAGCAACCTGTATGAGTGGACACTTTACATAATCGTACATAATAAACAGATAAAGTGTGTTATTTAACAAAGGAAAATATATAATAGTTGATATGGTGAAGTTTTCTGTTAGGAGATTTATGGAAGAAGTCTTCAGTGTCAGCACTTTCTAACAGTCAGTAAGTTTTTGCCCTGGGAGAGTCTTCAAGTCAGGAGTTCCTTTACTTTCTGTACTTTCCGGGTTCTAGGTAACAGCACAAACTGCATTTTTTTTTGTCTTATTATTTCAAGAGTGAGAAAAAAGGACTGTCTATAGCTGTTATAATTGATAAGAGGAACAAAAATGTTTTTGTGGACATTGCACAACATTAAATATAGCTATAAATGATAATTATTATGAATGAGAGTTTATTGCTGATATAAGCGATAACCTGAACTAACTCTCCTCATGGACGTTCCATAACATTAAATCTAACTAAAAATAGTTAAAAAGGCTTTTATATCATTCTGAATTATATCATATCATCAATATATATCAATGTATATATTATATCATCTCGTTTACATGGGGGTTTACCCCATTTCTCTTTTAGTCACACCATAACCTTTGGCCACAATTAATTCATCATTGTCATATCTTATTTATAATTGTAGCATGAGGTCAGTCAGCTTATTATTATTTTTTTTTTAAAAACTATTTGTTTTTATAACATTATCACAGTTTAAATGCTGGTTTGTCATCCAGTCACTCTTAAAATGCTGATTGTTTTTCAGTCAGTCTTAGGGTATGTTTACACCACAACGATGTATAAAGATGGAAAAGTTTTTCCTTTGCTTTTTTGAAAAGTTTCGCATACGGACAACTTTGTCAAAACAATCCCTGTTCACACAGATCCGGGAAAACGACTAAAAACGCTGTATTATGCATGTCAGGCACATAACCATTCACATCAACATGTCCGCCACATTGATCCGGGCAAGACCACCCTATAAAAAATACAAGTAAACGGGGGAGCTGTGGTTTTTCTGGATAAAAAGCACAACAACATTTACATTTCTCAAATGATTTCAGTGGTTTATGATCTATGTGGAGTAGAAAATAGTTCTGTCTCCAGTTACTTAGAATCTCGATAGTTAGACTTGAAAAATTGTTCATTGTCATAAGGAATTGTGAAAACTCACGCTTGTCAAGCATAGATTCGTCTTATTTTTCTTGGTTAATAAATGCTGAGATGTCCCTAATGTAATATAATTTAATTTACATTAAATGTTTTTTTTTTCATTGTGAGAATGGATTTCCACCCCATCTTTTAGCTTTTCTTGTGCTCCAGATCAGAATTCTGTTAACAAACCTTGCTCATTTTTGAATACTGAAAAAAATGTAAATAGTGCATCTTCAAGTAATAATTGACCATCACTGTACCAGAATGGAACAAAATCGGCAAATACAAATCAAACAGTGAAACACTGGCAGTCAGTCTGCATTCTATATTTTATTAGCAATAAAAGGATACAGATATTCTCCAAAACAGACAATTCCAAAGATAATTACAAGATTTTGAATACTCTTCGTCGGTGTAGATGTGGGTTAATAATATGGCGTATGTAACAAATGCTGTTCGTAGAAGTGATGCAGTAAATCTACACTTTGATGGAGAAGCGTCAATAAACTCAAAATCTTGAGCAGCACAAACACAGTCCTGTACTCCACCACTGTACTTTTGAATCTCTCGTGCGTTGTTTTAAATTATATGTGCGCATAACTATAGACTGAACACGTAATACACGTGTGCATGACGTCATTGTTTTCACAAATTCTCGTTTTTGTACGTTTACACAGAGATGATAACGGCATCGTTTTCAAAAAGTTGTACTCCGAAACCCGTTTTCAAAAGTTTGCGTTTTCAGGCCCCAAAATGCCGTTGTCGTGTAAACGAACAGCCAAATCGCATAAAAGATTTTCAGTTCTTAGTTGAAAATGTTGTCGCCCTTGAATCGTGTGCTTAAATGCTGATTTAACATTCTTTACATTACATTTGGCAGACGCCCTTATCCACACACATTTATCTCATTTATACAACTGAGCAGTTGGGGGCTTTGTTCAAGTGCCCAGCAGTGGCAGGGGGGTGCTGGGTTTTGAACTCATGACCTTCCAATCAGTACTCCAGTGTCCATCCATCCATCCATCCATCTTCTATACCGCTTATCCTTTTCAGGGTCACGGGGAAACCTGGAGCCTATCCCAGTGAGCATGGGGCACAAGGCGGGGTACACCCTGGACAGGGTGCCAATCCATCGCAGGGCACACATACCCATACACATCGGGGTACACCCTGCATGCACACCGGGGTACACCCTGGACAGGGTGCCAATCCATCACAGGGCACACATACCCATACACATCGGGGTACACCCTGCATGCACACCGGGGTACACCCTGGACAGGGTGCCAATCCATCGCAGGGCACACATACCCATGCACACCCATTCTCACACTATGGACACTTTAGACATGCCAATCAGCCTACCATGCATGTCTTTGTATCCGGAGGAAACCCCCGCAGCATGGGGAGAACATGCAAACTCTGCACACACAGGGCCATGATGGGAATCGAACCCCCGTCCCTGGAGGTGTGACCACTTAACTAACCATTAAGCCACCATGCGCCCAGTAGTCCAGTGTCCCTTCTTCTTAATCTTTTAGATTGTCCTCTAGTCTTCTACATTGTCTGTACTAACATTTTCATGATTAAAGCACATGCAAAGTTATTTTTAGGCCTTTGATAGACACAAAACACTTCTTGCTGATTAATTCACATTTTTGATCGAAGCTGATGGATTATACAATAATCATACTCAAATCAAACTTTGATCAAGGAAAATACTCTATAACGTCATCACAACGTGTATTCAGCCAAAGCCCTCTTTGATTCATGTGTGTCGAACCTGAGTACATAAAAGGTCTCATTTATCAACAAACACCGCTGTGAAAAACTTTGTGCAATTGCAATTTTGCAAATTCAAGTAGTTTTCCGCAAAAAAAAAAACCTCCGCAAATTGCATCGCAAATTTTGAAAAAAAAAGCAGCAGCAAAATCAAACATTTTTGCATGCAACAATCACAAAAAAAACTCCAGGAAAACCTGTACAGATTGTCAAAATCAGGGTTTAACGGCCAAGTATGCTTACATATACAGCACAAGGAATTTGTCTTTGGTTACACTGTAGCTCACAGTACACATACGTGACAATAAACATCACACACTAGTACAACAGCAAACATTCCTACCTAGGTTTAACTGTGCCCATACCCACAAACTCCCACCCAATCCCACATTCATTCCTGTAAACCTTTGACATGCATACTTTGACATTGTTTGAGGTGCTGAGTGCAGCAGGTGGATTAGAGGTAGTCGGGTAGATTAAACTAAAATAAATATGAAGGAAATACAATAAAAATGAGAATAAAAAGAATGAAAATTAAAAGTTCAGAAGATGTGGAGTTTTGTGCAATTCTGATGTTCAGTTGTTCACGAGTGTGATGGTATGCGGCAAGAAGCTTTTCTGCAGTCTGGCTGATTTAATCCTCAGCGCCTGCCTGAGGGAAGGAGCTGGAACAGGTAATGGCTAGGGTGTGATGGGTCAATGATGATTTTCTCTGCACGCTTCCTAGTTCTGGAGATGTGCAGATCCAGCAGGGTGGACAGCTTTTCTGCAGACCTGATGATGCACTGCAGTTTGTGAATGTCATGTTTGGTGGCTGATCTGCACCAGACTAGATGGTGGTGGTGGTGATGACAGACTCTATGATGGCTGTATTTAACTGCACTATCAATTCCTGAGGGAGGTTGGGGTGCAGGAAGTACATCCTCTGCTGGGCTCTTTTAGTGATGATGGTGCTGATGTTATTGTCCCACCTAAAGCTCCAAGTGATTGAAGGACTCCACAGCCATCGCATCATGGTTCTACCAAGGATGGTGATGCTTTATTCACATTTATTCAAGGAACAGATCCAGCAAAAGCAGTTTTCTTTAAAACAGATGAGCAACAGAAAAAGGTACAATGAGATCAAATAGCTTAAAAGACAATTTAAAACACAACTCTACTTCCAATCTGTGAGAGACTCTCCGAAAGCTTGTTCTTTTCATTCTTCTGTCAGTCGCAAGAATGAAAATATATTTTTTTAGCAGAGTCTCTGGTGACCTTTAGACAAGTGCATGCTTTTCTTACAGGCAAATGAAGTAATGAATTTTAGACTAGTCAATACTGATTACTGAGAGTGATTAGAGAAATGGAGAGAAAAGCTCTTCAGTGTAATTATTTGTGCTAGGCATCGTTGTTCTCAAAATATGTCATGAGAGTGTCGTTACATTTGTGCGCAGATTTCAAGCACAATGAAGTGCTTTGCAAAAAAAAAGTGTGTAGTTTGCTTGTAATGAGAGTAAATGCCTGCAAAATGTGTTTAGAATTTAACGTTGTAACGTGGTTAAGTTGAGGCAGGATGCGTGTGTAATCTCAGTTTATTGTTAATCAGGCTAATCCAATAATCAGCCAAGTTTGTGGCGGAAGTCAAAACATGGACGCTGAGTGAAGGAATCAGTTTGTCATCGGAAATATTCTTTAGGGATGTCAATATATCTGTTCCTCCAGGATTTTCTGATTTTGCAATCGCAGAAATGAACGCAAAATCAAGCAAATTCCGCAACATTACATGGAGCTTGCAATTTTTCAAAATTACCGCAGATTCGGGCCAATACGCATCATATGATGTCATCACAACGCACATTCAGCCGAAGCCCTCTTCGATTCACGTGTGTCAAACATGAGTACAGCTCAAAGGTCTCATTTACCAACAAATTTTGTCAATTCGAGTAGTTTTCCGCAGAAAAGCACAAAAAACTCAGCAAGGTGCATCACAAATCAGGCATGTTTGGCCGCAACAATCACAGAAAAAAAACTCTGTGAAGTCCTGTGTGGACTGATATATCTGCCGCATACCATTTTGAGAGAAAATACCATTATTTAAACAAACTTACTTTCTTTCTCAAATTCTTAGTTTGGAAAATTTGAATAACATTTACTTGAATCAATATTTTATTGTCCCCTATTAATGGGTGCCAATATATTTGCGATTAAATTTGCCATCCCAACACACACACACACACACACACACACACACACACACACACACATGCTCTATTTCTATCTCTGTCATTTTCCCTGTAATTGACTGCAAACATTTAACTTCACAGTCTTTCCACCAGCAGCAATCAATGCAGCCAGCAGGGCTGCTGTTAATGGGTAGTGCACTAGCATGTTATTATTCCTGAAAGCTGTTCTGAGGGCTCAAAAAATAATCAAGCAATCATGACAGAACTACGCCGAAGTGTTATTTTAGATGCTTTCTGACAATAAAAACGACTCCTCTTGCCCTGTTATTATTGGCACTGGAAGGTGATGATTGTGTCTACGAATAAAAAGAACAACCCTGTTTAACCATAAACTGCCAATGAACTGAAGCCTTTATAATGAACAAAAGGCTTAGTCAGGGCTGATGATCTCGTCTCAACACTGAGCTGCTCCTAGCTGCATGACGGAGAAGTGGAGAAGCTGCAGAAACTCACAGGGAGGAGAAACAGGAGGAATTTGGTGCGAGAGAGGGTTCATGGGGAAGTTTTAGCTCTGAAGGGCATTGAGGTCAGTGCCTGGTTATGTTGTTCTTATTAAAAGCACCTGGGATCAACCTGATGTTCAACAATGCGTGAAGAAAATGGAATGTTTTTGAACAGAGACGGTGTCAGTATATCATCAGTTGATTTATAGAATAAAACATGTTGGTAGTAACTCAATCTACATCTCACTCTACACACAAACAATTATCAGGTTATTGTGCTTTGCTGGCCTTTAAGGTTCAGTCGAGTCACTGTGTGTGTGTGTGTGTGTGTGTGTGTGTGTGTGTGTGAGGCAGAGATTGCAATGGGACCTCGCCTTCAGGCTCTGCCTCAGGCGTGGACAGAAGGACTAGCGATGGGCTAGCGATGTCACTGGAAGACTCACGGAAACTCCATCCCTGGTTCATTATTCATTATGCTATTCATAAGACGTGATAATATCAGTGCTGAGAAGAGTGTCACAGGAACGTGTGCTTATAATATATCCGGGTGGAAAATAGATAAAACACAATGGGGTGTATGGTTATAGAACAATAACCCACTATAGGGTGGGGTGATGTGGCCCAATGTGAAGCGAAGTGGTAACTACTACAGTTATTTTCCAACCATTGAAATTTCTAGTTAATATTAAAACACATGCTTTTAAACCATTTAGAGGTACAGAACTGTGCAAAAGTCTTAGGCACCCTATTTGTTTGGTACAAACTTCTACATTATCAAGTCAGTACAAAAACATTTTAGATTCCCAAACATTAGTTTTCCAGAACAAAATTAAATGTTAGAGAAAAATGTTTGTATGTTAGTAAAGAAAGCAGCAGATTACGTAAGAGACACTTTTTAAATAAAAAAAAAACATAATGAAGGCTGCTGGGTTTTGCTGCAAAAATAAGAAGCAAAGTGCAACAGTCAAAATCTCCAGAAGAACCGTGACTGGGTCTGCAAGATGCTCAATAAAACTTACACCTCATTTCCTTATAAAACTACACTAATTCTACCTGAGACTGCTATTTTTGTTTCTTTTTGTTTCTTTTTTTTTTTTTCCAGTCACACCAAATATTGACTTTGTTTCATTTATTACTGTTTACTGCTCTTTATGTTTTTTTTTTGTTTTTTTTTTTAAATGTAGAAACATTTAATTGAATTATTTTTGAAGGCATCTTTGCTCTACAGCATTTCTTTGCATGTGCCTAAGACTATTGCACACTACTGTACATTTAATGTTGTGGAATGTCCGCAAGGCAAGTTAGCAGATATAAACAGCCATTCTCTCAGCAGCCTCTCTTTTTTTTCTCATTCTTGAAGTGACTAAGGGGAAAAAATGTAGCTTGTTACTGAGCATGTTACTGAGAAACTGCAAAATGTAAAGGCTCTAAAGTGAATTTTCATATAAGTACATGGTCTGAGGCATTCACTTTTATACTGCAGTGATTTGCCAGTTATTACAATTTTTTTTATTTATAAATGACAATTTTTTTTTTTTAAAACCTTTCTACATTTTTTTTAAATTATATTTTATTTTTAGATTTTTTGGAAAATGAGGACACAGCACATTGGTATTTGACCCAAATCGTAATATATATATATATATACAGAAATAGGAAGCAACCATCGAAATGTTTTTTTTTTTTTTAATTCAGGGGTTAGTTAACATGCCTAAATCTAACTGCATACATCACTCGTGTAATATTTCTTTGTATCCCAATTCATCCTGAGTGTTAGCACTAGACTTATGCTGGCTGTAATCTGTACTCTTTCTGTAAAATCCTCCACTCTGACTGTGATATTCATTTTTTATACAGTACATTTGATATATTGAGGGATCTGATCATGGACATCTTACATTATCTTACATCTAACATTTGTTGCATCTTACTTCATACATGGACATTGTGCTCTTGACTTTTTTTGCCCTTGAACTAATTCCATTTTCAAACCAGACTGTCTCTGTCTCTTGCCTAACTTTTCGTTCATGTTGGAGTGGTGTTGTCAGCCTGTATTTTCTCCTCCCTCTTCCACCTCCGCTACCTCCTTCAAGTAATGGTATTTCTGTGCATCTTCCTGCTGACATTGAACGGCAGAATGGCCGCGCTCACACCCTCTCCCACCGCCCATGCCTTGCTCTCACGTTTATCTCTGACAGCCGTGATGCTGATGGAAAAAGCCTCTGTCAGGTCGGATACAGAGTGACCACACAGCCAGCTATTAGATGGAATCTCTCTGGGAGAGTATATATGGTGGTGGTCTACACGTGTGTGTGTGTGTGTGTGTGTGTGTGTGTGTGAGTGTGAAAGAGTGAGTGGCCCAATGGACAACAATGTGTGTTCAATGACATGTTCAATTCTGCTCAAAAGACCTGCATCATGCAGCATATTGAAGTCAGTTTGTGTTCATCACAGCACATGCATTATTCTGTGTGTGTGTGTGTGTGTGTGTGTGTGTGTGTATTGACTCATTATTAAATTCAGTGTGGATTCATTGCTGATTTAAGCCATTTCATTATTCTTTATGCTTGAAATTTGTTCAGTTTAGTTCAGTCTTGTAACACTGGAGAAATTGCCTTTTTTTTTTGCTTAATAATGTGTGATCTGAGAACAACAGGAGGTTGGATATTGGTCAGCCCTTCACCTGAGACAAGGAGATTGGCTTTCTTTACCTTAAAGAGAGGGAATGGTGCTGGGAAAGTCACAGACAAGTCATATTTCTGCAAGCCCCGCCCCCTGCAGAGCATTTAACAAACATGTCTAACACAAGATAGGATGACTCATAAAAACGTTTAAAGTTGACCATTTCTATATTGCCACAGTTCTTAAACTAATCTGGGACCTGTGAAGCAAAGTCCATGATTTTTTTTGTTTTGTTACAGTGGTGGAAATCACAACGCAACATTATCAAAAGTTATTATTTAATACTGATTTACATTTAATTGAATGAGTATAATCCAATCCTCAGTAATTAAAAAAGATACAGGTTTTAGATAATGCTAATAATGTTAATAATAATAATAATAATAATAACTTGAACCTAATGATAAATTGAAATTATTTCATAACATTTTAATAAAAACTAAATTTAACCTTCTAGTGCATGAATCATTACATTTAATAAAAAATGTTAGAATAGGTTTTTATTACTTAAATGAGCTCTAAATAAATAAATAAATAAATAAGGTGGTGGTAGATTGTTGCTATATGGCAACAATGTGCAATGGTGCAAAATATCATATAGATTACATTTCCAATTACTGCATTTTCCAGTCTATATGTTGCTAAGTTTTTTTTTGCCACCTGTATGCATGTAAAGGTTATGGATGGATAGTAGCTTTTTTTGTGATGTCAAAGTTAAAGCCCCCTTTTCCCAGTTACATAGCAAAAATATTTGTTTTGTATTATTGCTTATCAAAACATTGGAGGTAAATTAATAGTTGCTATATGGTAACACCATGTAGTAAAGGGCTAATAAAAACAGTAAAGGAATGTTCATGAATAACAAGCTATACTAGGGCAGTGGAGGCTTGGTGGTTAAGGCTCTGGGTTACTGATCAGAAGGTCGGGGGTTCAAGTCCCAGCACTACCAAGCTGCCACTGTTGGGCACTTGAGCAAGGCCCTTAACCCTCTCTGCTCCAGCGGCACTGTATCATGGCTGACCCTGTGCTTTGACCCCAACAGCTGGGGTATGTGAAGAAAAGAATTTCATTGTGCTGTATTGTATATGTGATCAATGAAGACTCATTATCATATTGGTAACCAATAAATAGCAAAAATATTGTTTGAGAAAGTTTGAGTCTATTGCACACTGTAGTAACAATGTAACATACAAAAAAAAAAAAAACTGTCCACACTCACGGAAATGCAAATAAAAAAGCCATGAAAATAGTGTCCTAGTAAAGGTGTAGTATGTAGTACTGGATTTTGGACACGCTGTCAAACTGTATTTGCAAGTGCTGCAGCAATATCGGCATAGATGTCTCTCAGAATTTTCTCAGAGCCACTGATCTGTGTGTGTGTATGTGTGTGAGAGTGTGGGTGTGTGAAGATGTGGAATTGTATTTTGTGTATTTTCTTTTTGGTAGTTGCTGATCTTCACGTCTTTGATGCCTTCTGCGCCTTTTTGCTTCAATAAATGGCCCTTTAAACACCAAGGGCACCGTGTTCATGTAAAAGCTTGGTGCTGAATAAGAATATTAAAAATAGACTAAATAGAAGCATCCTGTACTGTACTCAAGGTTACAGCTTACCTGAATTCTAATCCTCTATGTTCTCCCTCCCTCCTTCACATCTTGCCTCGTGTTTCTTGTGAATAATCAATTTCAGGAGAATTTAACTAAAATTTATGATGGTACAGTTACATAAAATTCCTTCTAAACAAACGTTCCGATAAGCCATGAACATGAATAACTGAATAAAGACAGCAGTTACCTTTTAATGCTTAACCATCAGTGATTAGTTCATGGCTTTCAATAAGGCAATTCCAAATGTTAATGTTTTGTTTCATAGTGTGGCTTCACACCCTGTGAACAGATGAGATATATTGATTTTTGAATCTGCCACAAGGAGAATAAACACATACGTAATTCTCTGTTCAGTCATTTGTAAACATTGTCTTCATCATCGACATCATCATTTAAAAAAAAAAAAAGCCATGTCATCACTTCACTAATCAGACTGAATAAATGAAATGGAAAAATCTATGAAAAGCCATGAAAATTCTTCCCTTTCTGATGAACTGCCTTCAACTAAATAATTTATACACACTGATCAGCCATAACATTAAAACTACCTGCTTAATATTGTGCTCTGTCCCGACGAGCCATGGACTCCACAAGACCTCTGAAGGTGTGCTGTGGTCTCTGGCACCAAGACATTAGCAGGAGATCCTTTAAGTCCTGTAAGTTGCGAGGTGGGGCCTCCATGGATCGGACTTGTTTGTCCAGCATATCACACAGATGCTCGATCGGATTGAGATCTGAGGAATTTGGAGGCCGAGTCAACACCTTGAACTCTTTGCCATGTTCCTCAAACCATTCCTGAGCATTTTTTGCAGTGTGGCAGGGCGTATTATCCTGTGCAAAGAGGCCACACCATTAGGGAATACTGTTACTATGAAGGACTGTACGTGGTCTACAACAATGTTTAGATAGGTGGTACGTGTCAAAGTAACATCCACATGAACACCAGGACCCAAGGTTTCCCAGGAGAACATTGCCCAGAGTATCACACTTCCTCCACCGGCTTGCCTTCTTCCCATAGTGCATCCTGGTGCCATCTTTTCCCCAAGCAAGTCGTGCACATGCACCCAGCCGTCCACATGATGTAAAAGAAAACGTGATTCATCAGACCGGGCCATGTTCTTCCATTGCTCCATGGTCCAGTTCTGATGCTCACATGCCCATTGTAGATGCTTTCAATAGTGAACAGAGGCAAGCAAGGGCCCTCTGATCGGTCTGCAGCTACGCAGCCCCATATGCAATAAGCTGTGATACAGTGTGTGTTCTGACACCTTTCTATCATTGTACTCATTATTATTTGTTTTTAATTAATATATGAATTATGACATTAATGTAATCTCAGTAAATACTACCAGAAGAATGAGGACTAAAACACTATAAACTACAGTATAGCTGTTTCTTATAGAATGATTCCTCTCAGCTGGAAAACGCTTTCCCAAACTGGAGAAATCAGAAAAACCATCTCGAGCTGCAGGCTGGTGCTATCATACACCTTACTGTTTTTTCTCAAACAGGAGCAGTGACATTGCTGAGGTAAGTAATCTGGCTGATGATAAACAGCCTTCTGTGTTCAGGATGGAAGCTGGGTAATGGAAACAGGTATAGACAGTGTGTGTGTGTGTGTGTGTGTGTGTGTGTGTGTGTGTGTGGGTGTGTGTGTGTGTGTGTGTGTGTGTGTGTGTGTATGAGAGAGAGAGAGAGAGAGAGAGAGAGAGAGAGAGAGAGAGAGACTTGGCAATGGTGCTTACAGGTAATGACAAAGAGCCTCTATGGCTGAAGGCTGAGGTGACTTTGTCATAAAGTCCTGATCTTAGATCAGTTTCTGTGCAATTTTTTTTATGAACCTTTTCCCCAAAAGATATGCCCCCTGCTGGTTACAGAGCAGCTTATTCAGGCACCTGACACTAGCTCTTCCATTTCTCGTGCCAACATTCTCATTTCTGTGCTTGTGGAGATGGAACTGTATTATTTCAGCGTGAGAAAGCAGGAAGAAACTGGGGGCGTTGTTGAAAGAGCAGCATTATTTGTGTGTTTGAGAGAATCACCTTGACGCTAGAGAGTAATGTGTAGGCGGTGCAGGCTGTACGTTTGTGTGTGCCATCAAGCTGTGCCCATCTCGATGATTTAGTGCCACTGACAGCCAACAAAGTGAATAAACTTGGTCTAGCATGACCTTTGTGATGACTGTCTTCAGGCGCTGCTGGTTTTTTCAATTAGAGATCAGAAGACAGCACCTATTCAGAAAGTCTCTGTATGCATACAGTAGGAATAAACAGATCTATTGGGACCTTGGTTTGCACAGCATTGTAATAAATGTCTTCGTGATATAACATTTGGGTTACATCCAACTTCCTCTATGGGTGACAAATATGTGGAACAGTACAGTTCAGTTTATGTTTTATTATATGGACTCCCCAACATTTAATATTAAGGAAATGTGATTAAAACATTTTTATTGTCACAAGATTCATCAGTCAAAAATAACAATTACATTTTCAGATAATGTCAAGGTTTTCAAAAAGGTAGCATAGAGCCAAATCAAAGATAGACTAGAAGACAGAGAATAATGGACATGTTTCAAATATCAAATTAAATGAACAACAGACGGCTTAACAATTACTAAATAATAAGTACAGCTATTAACTTTGCAGGATTAACATCTAAAATAATGTTTTTAATTCTAAAAGAGGATTCAATATTGTAATAATATGTCTCAGATTTTTGGTGGAAGACATATGCTAATTTCTCAAGGGGAGACGGGTGGCCATAAGTTTAGGGAAGGAGCTGCTAAAGGAGGAGATGACCATAAGAGTGAAAAAACAACAATAACATTTTGTTGCAATAAAGACCAAGAGAATAAACATAATTACTGCTACTGTCCTTACTGTCCTTTAAATAATTAAAAATTATACAGATAGGAAAAAATTCCTATCAATTTGAATATAAATCCATTCACAATATACAGATCTGTACAGATTTGAACACATTTGATTTAATATTCATCTGCCTAAAAATGCAAAGTAGGCTGGCTAGCTATTTACCTAACTATCTATGCAACCGAATTGATAATGCTATAAGAGGAAAAAAAACATCAAACATCAAAACATTGAAGCATTGATATTTTTCTACTTAAATGAAGCAAGCTCAATGACTATAAAACAGCTGGAAGGATTAAAAATACGTTTTGCTGTTGTCTCACAAATCCCAATATCCCCTATCTCTTCTATTTCCTCTCCCTCTGTCCAGGAAGGTCTGTATGCCTATCTTCCATCTCACCCCTTTCCAGAGAAACTTGATCTGTTGGTAATTTGTACCTTGTTTTTGTTGCTTGTGACCATGGAGTGCTCTCTGTGAATTTGATAGCCCTAAAATGCTAGAACGAGTTTCCCGCTTGGGCCATTTTGTCGTCTGCGCAGGCTGTAATGTTCCTCTAATGGCCTTGATTTGATGTTCTTGCTCCCACTGGCCTAGCGATGGAGCTCAACATGCCTGCTGTGGGAATAGTGAATTCCCGGTGTTTCTTCTCCCTGTATGTTTCACCCTCTAAATACATTATAATCATTGTGGAACTAATGAGGGTTTGAACTGACTGATATTTTGCCAATTTCTTCTCTTCTTCTCATTCTGCTCTAATTGCAGCTCTAGCCTCTAGGCAATTTTGAAATTCAGATTTTTGCCTTATAATTGTGGTGAACCTCAGCTGAGAGGGGTATCAAACTGATATTGTGACTTCCACTTTAGAATTTTTAGTCAAGATGACCCCGAGATGTCAAATTTGCCATGTGAAGATGACTTCAGTCTCTCGCTCCATCCACCATTTTTATTCATTCATTCTTTCCCTCTGCTGTATACACTCACTGGCCGAAACACCTGCTTTTCAGTGGCAGTCATGTGGCAGCGGTTCAATGCAAATAATTCAGGTACATGTCTAGAAAACTGCTATATAAATGTAATTGTAACTAACTGACTAACTAACAACAGTCGCTAGAGTTTACACAGAATGATGTGAAAACAAAAACCAGCCAGTAGCATCACAACTTTCAGAACCTTGAGGCTACATGGGGTCTCAGTGACTTTAAGTTTGAGTATTTCACAAACTGACTACAGTAAATAAAAACTCACTACTCAAATAAGCACTCTTTACAATCATGGTGAGCAGAAAAGCATCTCAGAATACACAACACATCAAATCTTGAAGTGGATGGGCTACAACAACAGAACACCACATTGGGTTCCACTCCTGTCATCCAGGAACAGGAATCTGAGGCTACAGTACGCACAGACACACTGAAAGTGGGCAGTTGAAGATCAGACAAAGACCAGGTAATGTGAACATTAACTGAAGTTCTTCATCTGTCTTGCGCTGTTGCCCAATGATTGGCTGAATGGATAATTGCATGAATTAGCAGTATATTGAATGTAAAATTGCATGCCTTGATACACAGACTGCTAAAACACCAACATTTATTGGCTTCAGCTCCTACTTTTTCTTTCTCTTGCTGTATTTCTGTGCCAAAGTCCTTAATTCGGTGAAAATTAATTGTTGGATTTACATTGAAATTTATGTGTGAAAAACTGATTTGTCTAACTCTTTTAAGTTAGACAAATTCCTCATTTCCTCATGTAAGTTAAATGGCAGATTGAGACACACAGTTGTCTCTCCTTATTCATCTTCTCCGAGTAGCAGTGAAAGAGTGTGTGTGATGACGATAGCATAGGGCAACGTGACAGCATGAGATCCACACTGACAGACACCGCGTCTATTCATCTCACTACGTCCTAGAAAAAAAAACCCTAACCCTGCAAAGAAAATGTGAACATTCTAAACATTCTGAACAATCACTATAATTGTGCATTTTGGATCAACTATAAAAGCATGCCATGTACGACTTGCCCAGTTTTCCTCTAAATGGCATTGTAATTAAGCTATAATTTTACA